>NC_090276.1:64412500-64730000 GCF_040414725.1 Anabrus simplex
TTATTTTCAAGGTCCAACTATTCAATGCAATGACGTTTTATTGTGATTCAATCTAATGTCACAATAAATCACAATAAAACGTCATTGTAGTGAATAGGTGGACCTTGAAAATAATTTTAATTTTTTCTGCTTGTACTATAATACTTTAATACACCAATACCGGAGAGCTCCATCTCGACAGCATTGAGTGGAGTGCGAACAGCGACGGTGGTGACATCTAGCGTGTTGGTGTGAACTGCATACTTGTCTATGCTACAGTTGAGACGGATGCATCTAGACTTATTGGAAATATTTTTCTTAAAATAATTGAACAATCAGAATATTTAAGAATGAAATTTTATAATATGAAATGCCTCCTTCATAAACTTCTAAACGAGCGTGATGTTAGTCGTGCCTTTAGCTATATCTTAAAAATTAAAAGCAGAATTTGCTTGAGGATCCACCCAGTCTCTGCGAGGAATATTTAACCACTACTCTCTCCTCTTCTTTCTAGCCTTTTCCCAATTACCTGACGGAGCAATTTGTATGGACGTAGCCTAGTTTTGAGGCCGGATGCCTTTACTAATACCAATCATATGTGGAGGGATATATATTCACTATTGCTTGTTTCTGTGGTTGTTTTTCGTGTGATGTGTTGCATATATTTGAAGATGCGTATTAATGCGAACACAAACCCCTAGCCCCCAATCTACAGGAATTAATGACTCCTCGGATTTAATTCCTCTCAGAATTCTCTGAAGAGCCCTCTTCCTATTGGGATGCTTCTAGTTTTTAATTACACCTTGGACAAGGCTGTAGTTTGGGTGTTAAGTTCGGTGGAAAAAAAACAAACAAAAAAAACACGCGCACTGCCTTTAATTTCTGAACGAGCACCTTGGGATGAGCAGGGCAGTTGTCTACGGAAAGGAGGATTTTCCTCTATTCACGTTGACACTTCTCGTCAATAGGTACCACGCAGCCGAGATTTGTAAATGGAACTTGTCATCTGCGTCTTCGGGGGGTTGCTTTCGTACGTGACCGGTAATTAATTCACATCCGAGAAACAGCGACGCTTCACCGATTTCTCGATTACTAGAAGTTTTATTTTTCCGGTCTTATTAATTCCCAACATCATTGTAACCGTTTGTTTACTTGTTAACTGTTCCCACAAACCGCACATGCTGTATTGCACAGTCATTGATGTACAAAATTCGATTTACACAGAATGTTTTTCTTCAAGGGAGAAATTGTTTGCTTCGAGAAATCCAGAAATTCGTGTAACCGAATTTCGAGTAATAGAGAAATAAATACACGTGAAGAGATACTTCGAGATACTGAAAATTCAAGTAATGGAGGTTCGAGATATCGAGGTTTGACTGTATTTTATTTGCGCATGCCCGATCTCCTGCGAGTGTCTGGACTACGTTACTACTGCTTTATTTACAGCCCACGTACACTGATGAATAGGACCCGGATTTTTACGTAATATCAAAGTGTGAAATGTGTACATAAACACGTAATAAATATCAGTTAAAATGAAATTAAATATGTACTATTCTTGAAATATGTAAGTCTTTAGCTCTATATCTGTCTGCAAGATCATTCATTGGGAACAAGAAGAACCTCGGATAAAATATGCACTGGTGACTTCCTGCGATGTTGAACGATCCTTCTCAGCCTATATCAAATGTATTCATAAGTTTTTGCGTGTTTTCTGGTAAAGAAACACGTAATTTTCAAGGGAAATGCATTGTTTGTGTATTCAAAACATTGGCCATCGGCTTCTACACACTTGTCCCATCTTTCAGGTAAGTTATGAATACCATGCCAGAAAAACTGCTTGTCTTTAGCGGCAAACCATTCGTCGTGCCATATTCCAACTTCCTCGAAATTGCTGAAGTGCTGCTCTGCGAGCGCGTGCCCCATTGATGCGAAGAGGTGATAGTCAGATGGCACCAGGTAGGGAGAGTATGGCGGGTGCGGAAGGATGTCCCAACTAAGAGATTTCAAGGTGTCTTTCACAAGGTTTGCTGTGTGAGACGGCGCATTGTCGTGTAACAAAATCACTTTGCCAAGTCTTCTGGTCCATTATGGTCGTCTTTCGATTAATTCGTGATTTAAATGAATCATTTTTCGGCGATAGCGTTGTGCATTAACGGTTTCGCCGAGCTTCAAGAGTTCATAATACACGAAACCGCTCAGGTCCCACCAGACAAAAACATGGTCTTCTTGCCGAAGCGATGTGGCCTTGGTGTTGAAGGGCCGGCTTCGCCAGGTGACAGCCACGATTTTCTCCACTTTGGTTTTTCAAAATAAATCCATTTTTTGTCACCCGTCACAATTCGGCACCGAAATGATTTTCTTTCGTTGCATTGAAGAAGCATTTCACAAGCGACTTTGCTATTTACCGAGTTTATTGATCTTCCCATCGCTCGTAAACGTCTGCTGATTGTTTCTTGTGGCCGCTAATCTATGGAGCGTGTTCACAATATGTTTCTACAAGTAAACGATGGCTATGCACAGCAATGCGTGCAGCAAATATTCTTTTTCAGGCACACACGTCGACATGATCACTAAACGGTATAACACAGACGCTAGTGTTTGGCGGACTCAACTTGTATGTGTTAGTAGGTTAATGCCAGACGAACAAACTGACTTATGTATCAAATTCATACGCTGCGTACTGTTCACTGGCGCCATCTTTTAGTGAAACCGGAAAAGATTTGTGCACACACCTGGTATGAGAATTTTATTGGATCAGTGACAAATGGCAATATTGGCAACAATAAATGTAAAATATAAAACTATGCTTAATAGGAAACAATAATAATATTATCTGACCCACTCTAAAATGTTAGTTCCTTGTATAGATTTTGTTTTAGAAGTCTCAAAAGTACGTTATTTCCCCCATCCCCGCCGCCGCGAATAATTTCTGCGTACGGCCTTGTTAAGAGCATGGGAGACCAAAGCATTATCATCAGACCGTAATACTTAGTCATTAACCGCCATATGATGGTTAGCAATTTATTGCTCTTTTATGAACCAGGATTTTCTGATGTAATTAAGTCGTTCATCACGTAACACATGCTAACATAGCGTGCTTCAGCAGCACACCATTATTCCTGAACGTCAGACCTCGACCATTACACCAAATGGACTTGATGGCTTACGGAGATAGAGGTACGGTAATGGAAAGCGAGTCTATCATGTTTTTCTCGTAATGTTCCAGTTCAGTCGCAGGGTCCGATAATCCTATATATTCAAATTAGATTCTTCCTTACCTTCTCTACAATACTAAATCCAAAGCTAACCTGGTAAGTAAATATCATTATTTATATCCAGTGATGAGGTATGGGGATTTCCTAGGTATTGCCGATTCGAATCTGTTGCAGTCAGAGTTGGGAAGTAATTGAATTACATTTAACGATTACTTCTTTAGTATTTTTTACGCGTAATCGTTACCTTTCACAAACACATAATTTTTACTCGTAATAATTTACTTCTGAGAAAAACAATTGAGTACTAGAATGCGAAAGGGAGGTTATCCATAGAGACATGAAAATGATATATTTTGAGTTTTGCGTTTGACTTTATTGCATGAAATTGAGCACATTAACAATTACATTAACAATTCATTATAGTCCAAAAATATATGAAAATTAAAATCGTCTTCTTATGTCCATTATTTATCTGAAAAATATCAGCTCCATATCTCGAAATCTGAAAAATGAAATGTAAAAATTGGGTTACTTTTACAACAGTCCAATTTTCATCAAATACTTATTTTAAAATGCAGTTAGGTTCAGATTTACTTCAACATAGATTTGTTTTTACAGTTAAGGTTTTCTAACAGTGTCTGGAGTTTAAGTCACACCGACTCTAAGCGGCTATCTGAATCGGAATCTATACTTACTTTGAGCCGTCTGGATCATCCATCTCCATGCTGTTTGCACCTTGAGTGTCCGGTTGAAGAGTACGGTACACGATATGATGGTTTTCGGAGATGTAAGGGAGCAGGGAAATCAAGTCCTAGTGTTTTGCAGCAGCAATCTTTCTGCCAACAGGATACAAGCACTCCGCATTTTGTAAGCGTGAATAAGCTGTGATGGGCTTGACATCTGTTGATGTTCTGTGTTTCCGAGGTCGTCCAGTACTTTTGTTCAAAACCTCAACTTTCTCCCAAACAGCCAATGGAGAGTAGTTTTCTTTCTCCATTTCTTGCACGGTTTCTATATTTCTCATAACTAGGCCTACTAGGCACAGAATCATATTCATGATGTCAACACTAAAACATGTGACTGTAGGCGCGTGTGGTCAAATCGTTGCCTACGTTATAATACAAGGCCTGGAAAAAGAGCCCGTAAAACGCTATGGAAGTGGTTACACTGAAGTTCAATGCCGGGCCGATAGGATCGCTTTCTTGCCCCCTGTCTACCAGGTTCGTGCCTTTAAACGTGTTCATTAACGTAGTTGGTTGTGAATGTGTTATGTATTCGTCTGATGTTAAGCATTCGCAGTTCCAGTCATGGTTTATTCACGAGAAATTAAAGGTAGTGGAATTTTGTTTCACAAGTTTCCAGTGAATGTTCGAAACATTATACAGAGGAAGTATTACGCATGAGATACGACTTCAAGCTGATCTAAGTAAGCCTCTGTTCCTAAGTTTTGATCCGAGTTACGTCATAAGAATCGGGCGATCCCAAAATTTGTCACTGGAATTTTTTGTAAACAATACTACCGTGACCGGCGATCATTTGAGAGGCATCTTCAAACTCAGAAATATTAAATTACGAAACCAACGAGGAAAATAATTTGCCCAACAAATTTGGCGAAAATGAATGTAGCAAGAGCTAAAAGTACTTTTCCTCCCTGAAACAATCTCTGGTTTGAAAAGTATGGGGGTGGTTTGTCCCGAGAGCATTAAATACAATTTAAAATAAGCCATTTGTTTTATGGAGCATTTTATGAAATTGTTTGATGCGCATGACGTCTGTAACACCTCACATAGGACATATTCCAGGAACGAGAACAAACGAGCATCTTTTAACCGGGCGAGCTGGTGGTACGTTTAGGGGCGCGGGGCTGTGAGCTTGCATCCGGGAGATAGTGGGTTCGAACCCCACTGTGGGCAGCCCTGAAAATGGTTTTCCGTGGTTTCCCATTTTGACACCAGGCAAAGGCTGGGGCTGTACCTTAATTAAGGCCACGGCCGCTTCCTTCCAACTCCTAGGCCTTTCCTATCCCTTCGTCTCCATAATACCTATCTGTGTCGGTGCGACGTAAAGCTACTAGCAAAGAAAGCATCTTTTAGTACTGAAGATGAACGCCTCAGTTGGTTAATTAATGATTTCCTGCCATATATTAAGAAATTTCGAATGCATTCAGAGAAAGTAAAAAAGATTCATGAGGGAAATGTATCAGGCATAGATCTTGACTACCCAATCCACTGTGGCCTGCGTAAAACACCTCATAAGTATACATTTGCATTATCCATTGACGAGGAACCTAACGAGCTATGACATCGAGCTCTTCTTCAGCTACCTAAGACGCCAAGCGGAATAAAATGACATTATGGTTCGTGTGGCAAAAGAAAAAAAACAGACTGTAAAGGCTGTTTAGAACATATTTCTTCTCCAGCTACTCAAAGTCCAACATTGTGTCTTATTCGTTTTCAAGATCGAGGAACCCTCAGATACCTAAAATCATCGTCTATGGCACTTCTGCAAAACGACGGAATTTGTTACCTCCGCTACGCAGTACTTACCCCGAAGAGAGTTACTAAAAGGTGTATGTTTATTTTTTCGAAAGACGTGTTCAACAGTGACATTAAGTGTGGAAAGTGTAAAGGCGACAAACCACCTCTTATTCTACTGTGAAAATTTCTGAGACCTCTGTTAGACAACATTGCTTTGAGCCACTCAAGTACTAGAGAGAACGTTTTGAAACTTGATAAGAAGCCCCTCAAAAGGAAAGTTTTGAAACTTCAATGACATATCCACGCCAATGCAGCACCGCTCTATAAATAAAGTACCGTCAATACTCTCAAAAACATTCAGTTCTTTTTATTTAGGGTATAATTTACTTATTGACTATACGGCCATGCGAATAGAAGGGGGCAAGGACGCGATCCAAGCGGCTGAATGGTGAACTAGGAAGCAACCCGTTTCCACGAGTGCATTTCAAGGCTTTGTATTATAGCGTAGGCAACGGGTCAAATACAGTAGAGACAATACACGACACTGAGCGAGATATCGAGGGACAGCTATTGGAGCTCACTCTAGCGGATAGACCCGAACGGTACTGATTCTGTCATAAGAGCAGGTGTATTTTTGTGTGAAGTTTTTGGTGTTATTTATGCGTTTTCAGTGAGTTGACATAATTAAGTAGTAGCGTGTGTCATTCCTTGATATCTCCTCTCAACATGAGAGGAAAGGTATGTGCTGTGTTTGGCTGCAGTAATTACGAAGTAGAGAAAAATGCGCGGTCGTTCTTCAGGTTCCCTCGTGACAAGAACATGTAAGTAATATTGTGTTTGCATATATATTCTTCCGGTGACAGAGATTTTTATAGTACTTCATAATCTTCTGACCTGCTCGACCCATGTTTTAACGGGCTTAAAATATAATATGCATATTTTATTGTATAGTGCAGCAGTTAACCTTCAATACCGATGTGGTGTTGTAGGTGTGATCTGTGGGTTTTGAAATGTCACAGAAGCGATTTGGATAAAGTGTACATGAAAGAAGGGACGTTACGCTTGTATAAGAATTATAAGACCTGTTCAGATCATTTCCAGGCCAGCGACTTTAAAAATCCTCGACTATACAGCCAAGGGTATGTTACATTTTTTCTCTAATTGTACGTAAATATTCCTCAAAGCATCACTATCGACGACATTTTCAAACTTTTCTTTCTTTTATCCCTCTTCTCAGATTAAAGCCGGGATTTTATAGATTTTCTTTCTGTTAGTAGGCTTCATGTTAAGAGGAAAATTGTCCAACTATTAAATGTTAATTCATTGCATCATATGTGTAAGGAATGTGCCGATATTTTTATTGACAAATGTCTTAATGTGATGATGCAATGTTTTTAAATGAGGAAAAAAGACAAATCCAACCGTAAGATTTCAGGCAGGTATGCTAAAGCTAAAAAAGTAATGCATAAATGAAAGATCAAGCCATTTCACAGCAGTCCATTTCACACCTTGTTTATATGTCTAATTTCAGTCTTTGAATAATAACCTTTAAAATAATTCTTCATTCATTTATCCAGAATTGCTTTAGCAACTTCGAAGTTAATATCTCAATACTACTTTCTTTCTAGACGTAATTTATTTATCCATTTCCGTATATACATTTCCATTGATATTTGAATTTAGCGCGATTTGTTCAGGTCAAGTCACTAGGAGCGCCACCGTCGAATTGTCTCCCATTTTAGCAAGGCGAAATCCGTAAGTGTCGTGTATTGTCTCTACTGTATTTGGTGTGGTATTGGCTACCACTAGCCGACATAATGTTACCGCTTGGCTTAGCCCCCTCTTGTACTACAAGATTGCGATTCAGAGATATTCCAAGATCATTCTTTTGTACCGAGGGAGAGTAAAAGTGGAAAATAAATTATTCCTATATTGTGGGATAATACATATAAGGTCTCTCTTACAGTATAAACCCAGGCGGAATGAACGCCAGCTGCCTCAGGCGAACTTATGTCGCGCATGACCGCCGTGCTTTAAGAGTGTATACTACCTTATATGTAGTTTTAACTTATAAAAGATGCTGGAGGTGTCGTCCTTCCTGGGTTATACAGGCACTGTATCTCGTAACCACATTCTGGCTGACGCGAGTGAGTTCTGATTTCACTCGAAATTTTTTCTTTCAATTCCTCTAATCTGTGAGGATTTGTTGTTTATTTAACCCACAAGTGAAAATCACACACTGCTGGATCTGGAGAACGGGGCGAAATACACCAGCACTGATCACTCTGCAAACGCTTCCGAGATTGTAAGAAGGGTCTGAATCTTGTTGAAACCACATGCGCGAATTTTCTTCTTCCGTTAACTGATGGAAGAACGGCTTCAGAATATCATCTTGATACCGGTACCTCTCTGCGTTTACCGTCGTCTTGAGAAAACTAGGCCCAATTATTAGTCTTGCACTAACAGCACAGCAAACACCAATCTTCCTATCATGAAATGGAAATGAAATGGCGTATGGCTTTTAGTGCCGGGAGTGTCCGAGGACAAGTTCGGTTCGCCAGATGGAGGTCTTTTTATCTGACTCCCATAGGCGAGCTGCGCGTCGTGATGAGGATGAAATGATGACGAAAACGACACATACAACCAGCCCCCGTGTCAGCGAAATTAACCAATTATGGTTAAAATTCCCGACCTTGCCAGGAATCGAACCCGACACCCTTTTTGAGATTTTGATTCAATACTGTACAATAAAAGGTTCCAGAAATGCATATCAACTGGTTCAAGATGCTTTACACAAACACCACAAGTCGTGTGCGTTGTGCTGTCTGCATCTCGCAGAGCTCCGCAGTGAAAGTTGGTGTACACCAAGGCTCCGCATTGTACCCATTGCTCTTTCATGTATACAGTAACACGGGACCTACAGAGGAGTGTCCCTTGGACTCCTATACGCAGATGACGTCGCACTTGCTGATACCACGAGAAATGGACTGCAGCATCACGTTGAAGATTGGAACAGCCGTCTCTCACAGCATGGTCTCAGACTGAATTAAAAGGAGACCGAATATCTGTAAACCATTCTACGCAACGGCTCAGTTCAAGTTGATGGAGATACCTTAACGAAGACTGTAAGATTCAGGTATCTAGGATCTCGTCTACAGACTGATCGTGGGATACTTGGTGAAATGCGAATTAGGATAAAGGCAGCATGGATGAAATGGAGGGAAATCGAAGGCGTACTCTGCGACAGAAGAATGCCACTACATCTCTCCATGGTAGTACATTCTTTCGCTTTATACGGTGTTGAATACCGACCAGTGACAAAGCTACAGAGCTCCAATTACACACAGTGGAAAAGCGCATGCTCCGTTGGTCGATGGACATCGCACTCCTGCATCATGTCTGTTAGGTTCACCAATTAAAAATTACAAACACCCCGTTGAAATAATATATTCTCACTATTTATTCAGAAGAAAAACAGGCACTTATAAATATCAGCCATTTTTATTTTCGAACACACACACGCTTCTCTCTAACACATATATCTCTCCCTGCTGTCATATTAAGTTAAATTTCAAATATGTTATCAACTCAAAATCCTCCCACCTTGAGTTGCGGGAACAACTCAGCAAATCATTTATCCGCATTACAATTGCATTTTATCCACTTGATCAATACAAAATGATATCATTTAAAGAGAAAAAATTGAATTTACGAGTACTATACACAATTTAGAACAGCAAGATCACCTCTCCCTTTCTTGTCCTTTTTGGAACTCAAAATAAAAGAACACTTAAGAAAAATATCACACAGGGTAAATGAACACTTGTGAAAAATATCACTCAATCCTCAAATCTATTTGCTTTTATCACCAATCTCCCACTACTAGTTTTCAGTTTGGAACTACTGGTCGATGAATTAAATATCATTTGATCACTATCGTTCTTTTCATTTTCACACAACTTAAATTGTCTGCAGGCGTGGTCTTCTGCAAGATGTCACTTCGAGTGGGTATACCCTCTGCACCGCTCTCACGAGTTCCCCTCTTGCAGTCTTCAGACGAACCAATCTCACAACACCATCTTTGCTAGGGATAACTTCCATCACACTTGCCAATGGCCAATTCCGTCTCTTGGGGTTGTCATTGTCTTCTAGTACTACTTCACCAACGAAGGGTTTGTACTGTTCTCTTTGTAGGGTGCATCTTCTGAATTAGTTGTCCAACATATCCATTCCTAAATCTCAACCTTAAAGTTTCTTTTATTTTCTTCTATATCTGTATCTTTTGTCGAATCTTAAATTTTCCATCATGTCGATACCGGGCATTCTGACCTCCTTGATCTCTTGCAGAAACATTGCAGGGGTTATTGCCATCAGGTCACTTCCATCATTGGACAGGTACGTAAGCGGCAGAGAATTCATCACAGCTTTGATGTCACACAAAACTGTTATAATTTCTTGGTACGACAAGTACGAATTTCCCAGAAATTTCCTGAGCATTTGCTTGAGAACACCAATCAATCTCTCCCACCAACCTCCCCACCATAGTTCAGCGGGAGGATTAAATTTCTGTTCAGTCTCATTTGCAGAACTGTATTAAGCAAATTTATCCCACTGAATCGTCTCCAAGGCATTACAGACGCCATGAAAATTCGTCCCATTTTCACTGTAAACTATTGCTGACCTTCCATGTCTGGATACAAAGTTTCTAAAAGCTTCTAGGAATGTTGAAGTAGCCAAAGATGTCACAAGCACCAGATGGACCGCACGAAAAACAGCACACGTGAACAAACAGATCCAGGCTTTCTATTCTCCTCTCAAAATCAAGGGTCCTGCAAAGTCTATTCCTGATATCTCAAACACCGAAGACTCTCTCACTCTGTCAACGGGTAGATGAGCCTGTTTCGCTGCAAGAAGTTTTCCATGGTAACTTTGGCGGACAACACATGAGGCGATTGCACTTCTCACTGTTCTTCTTCCACCGAGGATCCAGTATTTCTGTCGGAGCCCACTGAGTAGAATCTATGTTTCAGCATACATAATTCTTTTTGTTTTTCCCTAATGAGAGCACGAACTAGAGCATGTTTTGCAGTAAGGATAATAGAACAGCGGAAAGCGTAATTACCCCGAAGTGCTATTATCTTTGTTTTCAGTCTCATCACTCCTTTGTCATCAGTGAAAACACAGAGTGTGTTCAATCTTTCGTCTTTTACATCAACAAAACTCTCCTTTTGTATGAAATTCAACACCATTTTCTCCGCATTTGTCGTCTCCTCAACTGTTCTGAATATTTTCTAGTCAATTTTTGCTGTCGACAATTGTGTAGAAATTTCAAGATCCACCCCATCATACGAACTGTTTTCCGAAAACCCGAGAAATAGTCGGAGGTGCCATTCTTGCGTATTCGACTTATTTTTAAATGCGGTCATAGTGTTGACTTTTCTTCTTTTTTCTTCAAACACTTCTTCAGCGTTTCTTGTAACTTCGGAACCGGGCCATTATGTAGAGGATTGTTTCAGCCATTTCGGACCCTCTAACCATCTCTGTTCCAGTAAATGCTTTGGATCACACCCCCTTGATGCCATGTCCGCTGGATTCATGTTTCCAGAAACATGTCGCCACTGTTCAATTCTGGATAATCTTCGGATTTCTTGAACTCTATTCTACATGAGCGTTCCCCAAGGTTCGTCTAATTTTATCCAAGATAACACTGTCGATCAGTCACTCCAATAATGAACAGTAATTTATTTTGACGTTAATGACGATTACATTGATGTGGCAAGTCTAACACCTACAGTATCTGCTAATAATTCCAGACGTGGTATGGTGATATACTTCTTGGGTGGCACTCGTGTTATCAATTCTCTGTACTCGCAAGAGAGCGGCATATGCGGTTTTACTAGCATCGCAGAATATATGTTCAGAGATAACTTCAACCCATGGCAGCCTTCCAGTCGGACATCTAGGAATCTTAATCTCAGCCAGGTGAGGTAGTTTCTGCCAACCATTTCAGAAACCTTTTCTTTGATGATTCATTTACTGCAGTGTCACAGTTCAGCTCAGAGGCCCAAAGTTCCTGTAGAATTAATTTAGGGCAGAGAGATACAGGAGATGAAAAACCAATAGCATCAAATACTCTATGAACAGCTCTTATTATTGTCCTCTTTGTTATTACGTTACGTATGAAATCAATGACATCTGTCAGATTCAACTCAATAGTATCGTTTTCTTTATTTCAAATGAGTCCCAACACTTGTGAGAGGTTTTCAGTTGTTTTGTCGTGAGAATACTCCCACTCTCGCAGACTGAAAGATGCCTTCTCCATAATTATATTAGTCTCTTTCATGAATTGATTGAGTTCAGTTTCATTGTTAACACTTGTAGTACAATCATCTACATAGAAACATTCTCTCAGCCTTTCTACTGTCGGAATCAAGAAGGGATTGTTATCAACCGCCTCTCTCTTCACCTCGTTCAAATGAAATTCTATTGTTGATGACAATAAGAAAGGAGAGCATGCACGACCGAAAACGACTCTGTTGTGACGAAACACTTTCATCTTTCCTGTACTTTCCTTATCCCACCAAAGAAATCTTAGAAAGTCATGGTCTCTAGGATGGACGCTTATTTGAAGATGTGCCTTTCCTATGTCTGCAGTCACTCCAATATCATTTTCTCTGAACTTCAGTAATGAACTAGGAATCAACTCTGTAAGGTTAGGTTCTTTCTCAATACAATAATTTAGTGAAGGGGCGTTCCTCTGCTTCGCAGAGCTGTTCTCTTTCAATACAGGTCGATGTGGTAAATAGTGCCCGCCATTCGCCAGCTCTTCTCCAGGTACCATTTCAATAATTCCTTACCCCTTCCAATCTCGTAAGACGTCATAGTAGCCCTCATTATGTCGTTCATCTTGTAGTTTCTTGATGACGGTCTCTAATCTGCCTTGAGTTATTTCGCTGTTGTCCGGGAGAGGCGCATGTTTTTCGCCCCAAGGTAGACACACTTCATACCTGTTGTCTTTATTCTTCTTAACTCGTTCATTCTTTTCGATAGTAGATTCCTTTTCTGCAGGGTCAGTAATTCCAAGAATTTCTAAGTCCCAGAGACCAGAAATTTTTGTTTGTATTGAAAACAACGATGTCACCAGTAGTGACGTTGTATCCTTTCTAGGTTTATGACTTAAATTTTTTGCCGTTAGTGTCCACCCTAGAACAGTCTCAACGAGAACTAAACCACATTTTAGTTGATGTGTCCTCCCAGTAAGCAATTCACTCGCGTCATTTGCAAACAGTAGAATCTGTATGGGTCCTCGGTCTTGTACACCTGTTAAACAAATCTTCAGATCCTTTATTTCATCACTCCAAGTACCATTCCTAACATCTTCACAAATTATTTCTTGGCTCAAATTTGAAGTTCCGTGGAATAGTTTCCCTCTAGTCTATTTAAAATTATGTTGTAACAATCATGCTTTGCCTCTAGGGAACGTATTGTACTTCACCAAACAAAGAGTGTATTAGAGTTTCCTTTACGATTGACTGGTACCCCATTTGTTCAGCTAGGCCACGCACAATGTAATATAGTAGACCCAGTATCAATGATCGCTCGCACTGTTTTTGTTTACCCTTTCCCATAACAACTGCCAGGGTTTGCAAATATAACTCAGGAGAACAACAGACGTTAGCCATAGTCGTATCTACATGAGTGGCATCCTTACTAATCGATTTTCTTTCTCCCTCAAAATTATTTTTGGAAACAATTTCTTTGTCTTTGTTACCAAGTTTATAGCACATTAATAGCAAATGTTTCCCCACCACAAACAATTAGTGGCGTGCATTGTTCGAGCTTGAAACGGGTAACCAAGTCGAAGCAGCATGTGCCATGCTGCATATGCAACCGCCATCACTCATGAGTGGAGCGTGTAAGCTAAAACGCCCGAGTTTGCTGCAGTTCGTTCGAGAGGGCATGTTCGAAGCGAAGTTTGCCGACTAGCGGGGATGACCATGCTTACTTTACTGACGTAGTAAGCAATGTGGTTAATCCAGATATGAGTAAGACATCGTTTACATAAAGCAAAGACCGGGAATTCAGAGGTATAAAAGGATGATTGAATGGTTGAATTAACCATTAGTTTTGAGCTGAAGTTCACCATGCCACATGAACTGACAGACAGCGTTATGGCTCAAATTCAAAGCAGTGAATATAAACTAATTAAGAGATTATGGGCTCAGTTCTGATGTTTGGAAGAAATTCCTGCTTGTGTTCGCTGCAGACAACCAGCAGACAAGGTATGTTTCCTGTGACTCTTGCAATGCACTGTTAATATATAAATTCGGTACAACTCATTAAAGAAAACACGTTTGCAAATTTAATGCTGGCTCTTCTCGCCAAGTATTGCACGGCAATACAAAGCAAACCATAATTATCGCGAATGTTTTCATGTGTGTCAAAGATTTTTGACCGTTTAACACTGTTTCCGGAGAAGGCTTTAAAGAATTAGGCAAAAACTAATTAATATCGGGCCGGGCCGAGTGGCTCAGATGGTTGAAGCGCTGGCCTTCTGACCCCAACTTGGCAGGGTCGATCCTGGCTCAGTCCAGTGGTATTTGAAGGTGCTCAAATACGTCAGCCTCGTGTCGGTAGGTTTACTGGCACGTAAAAGAACTCCCGCGGAACTCAATTCCGGTATCTCGGCTTCTCTGAAAACCAGTGGCGTATACTGAGTCCATGACATGGGCTACAACTAGACTTAGCTTACCCCTTTGCGATGGTTGGTTTAGTGAATGTCAAGTCTTTTGAGCTTTTTGAGCTGCAACGAATAACATTTGCCATGGATAATACAGGATAAAAAGGGGCATAATTACCCATACTACATGGCCTTAAGAGTAAAAGAGAAAAGGTTGCACATAACCGGCCATTAACAAAAGGTAAGGAGGCGAAACTCCGACACTCCTTATAGAAATTACTAAAACCCTAAGTGGGTTTACGGCCCAAATATACAGAAGCTACCCCATATTACAAAAGGTTGACTAGGAGGAACCTTTAAAGCAGAGACGATATTTACAAAATTTAGAGATTGAAAAGTTTAGTCACCCAATTGCAAGGTTGAATGGGAGACGGCAGAGGGTCACCACTCTTCTTTCCCTTACATTACATATTTCCCGGTAGGGAATAGAAACAGAGTCCTCAGACTTCGCCGAAAATTCTGCATTTAAACCACTAGTATACAAAATTGCATAAAAAGAAAACGGCTAAAACCTTCCCCATAAACTGCCCGCAGGCGCTATCACATGGTTAGGAAAATTCTGCCATTACCTTGTATCCTAGATGTTCTTCAAGCAGGCCGCGCCCCTGCCTCCTAGGCCTCCGTCAAGTCACACTCCCAGGCACTGGAGCAATTCAGACAAGACGACCCTAAGTGCCCTGCTTATGTATTTCCGTAAGGGGAAGCTTCCCGATTAAATTGAACCACACTTTGTTGATAGGCTGGATTCCTGTACACAACCCCAGTTTTGATTAGCTAGAGAACACATTTACAAGCATCTTATAGTTAGGATACAGTAGAGGAGGAACCAGGAAAACAATCGTCAGAAAAAGGTTTACTAATACCAAAAATGAAATTTCCTAAGTTCTAGGTTCGTTTTTAGTGCGTGAGAGTGAACTAGAAAATCGATGTTAGAGCCATCTAACTGTATAAGATGAAATTCTTTGGGAGTTTACTAGTTTCATTTTCAAGCCCTTTATGGTGCTTGTATTTATTTGGCCAATACATTCATTCTAAGCATTGTTGGAACTTTTCATATTTTGCTTAGGATCGTTGCCCAGTTACACTTCCCCTTGAGTCAATAGAAACTTGATAAACTGAATTCCTTCAGAGCATTTACAAATGAAACTGACCAATTAAAGGATTATGTACATGAAATACAGGCATTAATTTAAGTAACCACCAAACACACACTTTCTACTACTACTAACTACTACTACTACTACTAAAATGCTTTCATTCCTCTCCAGAAGGAGGAGGCGGGTCTCTTAGACGATGACGCCGTCTCTCAGGCCGGGAGATTTGTGAGGGTGAAGGAGATGCTCGGAGAAGGTCAGAGGGTTGGCTGCCGTGGCCTGTACTAGGTACTGTCCCTGCATTCGCCTTAGTGCAGGGAAACAGAAAACCACGGTAAACCACTTTCAGGACAGCCGTCGGTTGGAGCCAACCGTGAGGTCCAGCTCTGTCCCGCCTCCTGAATGCAGAGGCGTAGAGCCACGGGAGAGCCGTGGCCACTTGAGGGCCGAGACCCACACTGCATCTACCGACACACTTTCCTTGAAATACAGTATACTGGTGATTCAAATTTTGCACAATGTGTGGTGATGACATTACATAGATAATAATAGTTTGTATGCAGATACGATAATAAGCTTTTGGGCTTTATTTTCACAGAGAACTTTGCTCTGTGTCTTCAAAAGATAATCTCATCTGTTTACGAGAAAGGCTTCTCTAAAAATGAATGAAGGTTTGAATCACTCGAACTAAAGAATGCTTTACCGTTGTCTATAATAAGTGGTATTCTCGTTCGCCACTAGATGGCTCCCTGTGCGCAGTGGGGACCATTTCGTGATGAGAATACGAATTTGGAAAACAATCGGAAGGAAGTGCCTAATAATAATGAAAGGACAGGGAAGAGAACTAGCTATATAAATCCTTAATGGCTGGCAACCATGCATTACTTAAGTGACAGAGAGTGTCCCTGTTGAAATACGTATTTCCAAAGCTTCCCGTATAACCCCAGGCCTGTAGTGTTTAGTGTGGGTTAGAGCTCGAACATCTGGTCGGCGGATACAGGGTGAGTCTGGGCCCAGAAGTGGCCACGGCTTGTCTGTGGTCCGACAGTTCTGCACTTCGACCGGCCAACTGTACAGAGGAGGGATGGCCATGGCTGTACGCCTCTGAATTGGGGAGACGGAGAGGGGCTGGTCCCAACCTTCGGCTGTCTTGAAAGTTGTTTTCCGTAGTTTTCCATTCTACTGCACTAAGGTGAATGCCGAGACAGTTCATAGTATAGGCAACGAATGCCTACCCCCTCACTTTCTCCAAGCGTCTCCTGGTCTGAGAGACGCCGTGACCGTCTAAGAGGCTCATCTCCTTCTTCAAGGAAGGATTGAAAACATCTTAGTAGTAGTCGAGCACCTGGGAGCGCGATATCATGACCCGTTGATAGGGCTTGCTTAGCTATTGCTGATTTGTCTGGCTGGTTGAGACGGATATTACGTTGACGTTCCTTGATACGAGTACGGTACCAATGGAACCGGAATATTTGGCCAATGTATTCCTTGCCGCAAGTACAGGGACTTTTGTACACCCCAGGGCGTATTTTGTAAGACTTATTACTAAGAGTGGTGCAACCTTTGTAAGGTAGACCCTTCAACGATGATGGGCACCATGTGTTATAAGAACAATGTACCTTTAACAAAATAAGGAAACAAGATCTTGCACGGAGAAACATTATTTTACAGGCAGATAAAATAATACCTGGTATTACACATTGCTATTCAACATACTCTCTCTTCTTACCCAAGCTCTTGTTCCTCTACATCAAGACATCAATGTTGGCAAGACAGAAATCTGCTTCCAGTTTCTGAAGCCATGCCATGACGTTCATCCTCGTGCTTCATCAACGATCCGAAGAGATGGAAATCACTGGAGGCATGTCGGACGGACGTCGCTCAGCCCAGCTCGACAAGGTTTTCCTTTTTCTAGGTGAGATAAAGAGACTAGAGCTGTGTTAGTATGTGTCTTTTTTTGGTGGGGGGGAGGTGCCGTGAGGCTCCGCCCCGCCTCACAGCCCGTGGTGACCTACCTGTTTGGATAAAGACTGACAAGTGAGTACTAACACAGGACCATAGCCTAGTACAAGAGTACAGAATAACTTGAGGTGTAAAGGCTAGTCTTTTGCCAGCTACTTCCACCCCTCCGTAAAGAAGAAGTTATGAGAAACCTCCCTAAACCCGCCAGGCAATCCCATATCTCCTTTCAGCACTGGTTACCCTGTCGCGGTCATACCAAGACATCCCCGGTGCTAGACCACTGTCGCTCAAGAGCCACTGTCAACCCCCGGTCCATGGCCGCCTGCAAGGCTTTCAAGGTAGAAAATGGAGAAGATAATTAAATAAAAGAAATTTGACGCGCTGTCGAGGGAGAATAAATAAATAAAAAGTAGGCTTGTAAACGACCATGTGGATGGCCAGTAATGCGAAAGCTCTTCCCAAAGGAGCTACTTCGCACACCCCATTCAAATTAGGATATTATTTCAGCAGCTACTTATAACATTAAGGACGGACCGCATAGAGAATGTGTGGCCGCACCATTGTTGTCACAGCAGTGGTGGTGGTGAATATTGTTTTAAGAGGACGTACAACTGGGCAATCATCATCCGATATCACTAATCGGGGGGGGGGGGGGAGTAGAGGGGATCCGACAATTAGAAAAATGAAGGTATCTGCCAAAGAAAGACGAAGTCTACTGCAGGCATGAAATACTCTCTAGGCCTCGTGACATATTACCGTCGGGGCCTGAAATGAACAAGAGTTGATCAAGTGAGGTCGGGTAGGACAGATGAAAGTGAGGAGCCTGGCACAAGCAATGCCAGGGCTCAGCTAAAACCCCGTGGTCGCCAACCCACGCTCCCAAATTAAGAGTCCCTGGAACACCTTTTAGTCGCCTCGTACGACAGGCAGGAGATTTCGTGAGTGTTATTCTACTGCCCCCACCCACAAGGCAAGTTAAAGTAGGCTATATTAAAGCTCACACAAACTGTAAGTCCAGTAGAAGAGAAATAACTGACATGGCGAGCATCACATCTGGACTAGCATTCATCTCTGGTCTTCTGGGGGTAATTTCCGTAATATCAACGTAGTTACTGCTGACTGTTAGACTAGAAACTAACGAATAGCACAGGGCAGGTATATTGCGGAAATCATATTAAGGAGGTTGTCAAGAAAGTTTACAGATTTCTCCACATGGTTATGAGAGTATTTAGAGGTTGTAGTAAGGATGTAAGGAGAGGGCATGTAAGTCTCTGGCAAGACTCCAGTGTATGGGATCCTCACCAGGACTACTTGATACAAGAACTGGAAATAATTCGAAGGAAAGCAGCACGATATGTTCTGGGTGTTTTCCAACAAAGGTGTAGTGGTACGAAAATGTTACAAACTTTGGGCAGTGAAGACATGGGAGTAAGGAGACGAGATGCTCGGCTATATGGGTGGTATGTTTCCAGCTGTCAGTGGAGAATTTGTGTGGAATGATATAAGTAGACGAATAAGTTTGAATGGTGTTTTTAAAAGTAGGAAAGATGTATGAAGATGTTGGTGGAATTCAAGAGAAAATTGGGGCAAATATTCGTTTATAGGAAGACGAGTTAGGGATTGGAATAATTTACCAAGGGAGATGTTCAATAAATGTCCAAATTCTTTGCAATTCTTTAAGAAAAGGCTAGGAAAACAACAGATAGGGAATGTCACCTGGACGCCTACCTTAAATGCAGATCAGTGGTGATTGATTGGTTGATTGATTGATTGATTGATTGATTGATTGATTGATTGATTGATTGATTGATTGATTGACAGGAGGTGGTATCTTGGGTATTATTCTACTGCACCCACCCAGGAGATCGATCAATTCATTGATTGATCAATTGTTTGATTGATTGATTGATTGATTGATTGATTGATTGATTGATTGATTGATTGATTGATTGACTGATCAGTGGCGTATGCTGGGATCAAGATGTGGGCTACCTCTAGACTTAGGTTACCCCTTTTCGATGGTTGGTTTAGTGAACGTTAAGCCTTCAGCGTTTTGAACTGCAGCCTTTGGTTGTGGTTCCATACACAACCTTTAACCCGACTGAAGGGAGATAGGGCCACCTTCTCTATTCTCCACTTGAGTAACTCCTGCTTGGCGCATCCACGTTGCAGGGGTGGGCATCCTCTACTCCAGTAGGCCGGTGTAAATGGATGGCTAAGTTCAGGTGGGGACCCAGTCCCACGGGGGATAACGTGGAACCCATGCCCAGGGTTACGGGTGAAGATCTTAACGGCGGATCCAGCAGAGAAGGAGACCTTCGGAATGGTGGAAAAGGCGAATGAGGCAACCCATCCTCACTGGGGTTAATTAGTTGGGGACATAAGACGGGGTAGACGAGACTTCTTAGTCGTGGAGAAGACAACCTGTCTAGGAGTAGGATGCTCCAAAATCAATGTCCCCAGCCAGTGGATAGGGTTGAGCGTGGGGTTAACGGCCTCACCTTGTAAAAAAAAGCATTGCTCAGGAGACTTCTACGAGAAAACTGGACGGAAATCAAAGACGACAAAAGTTCAGGAAAAGGACACGAGTAAGGAAAGCGGATATAAACATGGTGACATGGAATGTAAGAACAATGTTGAAACCGGGAAAAAGGCAAGATATAGTAAATGAAACAAAAAGATTTGGATACAACTTAGTAACGATTCAGGAAATAAGATGGAAAGAGCAAGGATGTATTGAAAAGAAAGATTATAACCTCTATTACAGTGGGCCGGAAGAAAGAAGAAGACAGTTCTGTACGGGATTTATAGTGCATGGGAAATTGAAGAAGACTGTAATAGGATTTGAACCGATCTCAGATAGAATATGTAAGCTTCGGATTAAGGGGAGGTTTAGGAACATACGGTAACTCTTATATCAGCACATGCACCAATTGAAGATACGGATGAGGAAAGGAAGGAACTATTTTATGATGAGTTAGTACAAACCGTTGAAGAGGGACCAAGATATGACATGATTATTATTTTAGGAGATTTTAATGCCAAAGTAGGAATGGAAGAGTGTATGAGACCAATAGCAGGGAAAAATACACTACATGAAGAATCAAATGAGAATGGTTTTCACTTGGGACAGTTTGCAAATACGAGTGGTCTTATAAGTAAAAGCACATGCTTTGATCATAAGAAAATACATAAAGGAACGTGGAAGATGCCAGGAAGCACAGTGGTAAATCAAATAGATCATGTACTAGTGACTACGAGGCATGCAGCATCCATTTTTGACGTAAGGACCTGCAGAGAGCCAAACTGTGATTCTGACCATTATATAGTAAAAGTAATAGTGAGACAAAAATTGGCAACAGGACAAAGGAGACAACCTACGGAAAGCAGGAAATGGAATTTGGAAAAACTACAACAACCAGAAGGAAAACAAGAATTCCAATCAAAAATGAGTAATATTTTACTCAGCAGCAAGGGATGGTTATTAATGGAACAGGTCGGGAAAGCCACATTCTTTTAGAAATAACTACCTTACTCCTATTGATCAAAGAAGCTCTGCACTACGACGGCCTACGTTTGGAATAACTCTCTGTAACACAAATAATACTATGCTGTGTGCTGTAGCTTTGTCAATATCGTATGTAAAATCATTCTTCAGCTACTGAATTAAGAAGCATTCATGGGTCCCTCACAAGCCATGGGTTCCCCGCCCCGCGAGACCCTTATCGTCGCCACTGGTGTTAACTTAACCTAATCAGTTACCCTTCCCTATGCCAACTTGTAGGTTTCCGGCATGATGGCTACTTTGCTGAGAAGCTTTGGCTATGTGTGCGTGGACATAGCCTTACATGCTGGCTAAGAGTGCAGGCTTAAACTTACGCTGACGACGCGTCCACCCAAACTAACCGACTGCACTTCCATGCATGTGGGCGATTTAAAAAGTGGCGTGGCTGTGTTTGACAGCTGTTATACTACGTGGAGGCATGTGCTGCACTCTGGTGGGTGATTTTAAGAACTTAGGGTGACCAGATTACAAAATAGATCTACATATGTTTGTAGATTTTAGACAAGCATTTGAGAGTATATACAAGGATAAGCTATATGCATATATGGAGACAATAGGAATACCACAGAAACTGATTAGGATGATCAGAATCACTTTAGGAGAAGTAAGGGCAAAGGTGATGGTGGATGGAAGAATTGGAAATGAGTTTGTTCTTAATACAGGAGTCAGACAAAGTGACGCACTCTCAGCTACTTTGTTTAATCTGGCAATTAACCAAGTCCTTGAAAACATAATGGATACCGGAAATATTGTATATAAATCTAAACAAATTTGTGCGTATGCGGATGATGTAGTGTTAATGACCAGGAATGATAGATATTTGAAGGAAATGTTTCTTGAAATGGAGGAAGCAGGAAAACGGATGGGATTGGAGGTGAATGACAGTAAATCCAAGTATATGCATGTGACTGTTTTAGAGGGCAGAAGAAGTCAAGATAATCTGACAATAAATGAGCATAATTTTGAGAATGTACGAAGTTTTGAGTATTTGGGAACCATGTTGACAAACAATAACAGAATAAGTGAGGAGATACCTCGTAGAATAATAGCTGGAAACAGGGCCTATTATGCAAATCTTACATTATTTAAATCTCGTCTATTGTCTAAACCTACAAAATTCAAAATATTAGAATTTCCTAACACAAGCCACAGACCTTAGAAATAATACCATTTATTTACAGAAAACTAGTAGAGATGATTACTACTACTATTAGACTGTATCGCGATTGACATGTCTACGGCATTTGATAGGGTAGATCATGGGAGACTACTGGCAAAAATGAGTGCAATTGGACTTGACAAAAGAGTGACTGAATGGGTGGATCTGTTTCTAGAAAACATAACTTAGAGAATTAGAGTAGGTGAAGCTTGATCTTTCCCTGTAAAAATTAGAGGGGAATTCCTCAAAGCAGTATTATTGGACTTTTATGCTTTCTTATATATATCAATGATATGTGTAAAGAAGTGGAATCAGAGATAAGGCATTTCGCAGATGATGTTATTCTGTACAGAGTAATAAATACCGGTAAGTCACAAGATTGTGAGCAACTGCAAAATGACCTCGATAATGTTGTGAGATGGACAGTAGGCAATGGTATGATGAGAAACGGGGATAAAAGTCAGGTTGTGAGTTTACATATAGGAAAAGTTCTCTCAGTTTTAATTACAGCGTTGACGGGGTGAAAGTTCCCTTTGGAGATCATTGTAAATACCTAGGTATTAATATAAGGAAAGATCTTCATTGGGATAATCACATAAATATGATTGTAAATAAAGGATACAGATCTCTGCACATGGTTATGAGAGTATTTAGGGGTTGTAGTAAGAATTGTAAAGGAGAGAGCATATCTGTCTCTGGTGACACCCCGACTAGAGTATGGTTCCAGTGTATGGGACCCTTATCAGGATTACTTGATTCAGGAACTGGAAAAAATCCAAAGAAAAGCAGCTCGATTTGTTCTGGGCGATTTCCGACAAAAGAGTAGCGTTACAAGAATGTTGCAATGTTTGGGCTGGGAAGACTTGGGAGAAAGGAGACGAGCTGCTCGACTAAGTGGTATGTTCCGAGCTGTCAGTGGAGAGATGGCGTGGGAGGATATCAGTAGACGAATAAGTTTGGATGGTGTCTTTAAAAGTAGGAAAGATCACAATATGAAGATAAAGTTGGAATTCAAGAGGACAAATTGGGGCAAATATTCGTTTATAGGAAGGGGAGTTAGGGATTGGAATAACTTACGAAGGGAGATGTTCAATAGATTTCCAATTTCTTTGCAATCATTTAAGAAAATGCTAGGAAAACAACAGATAGGGAATCTGCCACCTGGGCACTGCCCTAAATGCAGATCAATAGTGATTGATTGATTGATTGTTTGATTGATTGATTGATTGATTGATTGATTGATTGATTGATTGATTGATTGATACTATTATGAAAAATAGAAGCGGCCTAATTCCGGTACATAACTAGAACATCGAGTGTCATCATACAACGTTCACTACGCAGGATTATAAGTTGCCATTTTTACATTTTATATACGTCTGTCTTACGGGTTTGTTGCATTTTGTGCCAACCAAACAAACTGTAATTACTTTAAACAATGAGAAATACACAACAGACCTTTGTGAAAAATAAAGTTTAAAGACGATATTTTAAAATATACAACAAACACATATTACTTTTTTAAAATCGAAAATTTTTGAACTACGATGTACATCCATTAAGTAACAATGACGTCACGTCATGAAAAACGGCACAATATGCGTCCCGTATATTTTTTGTTGGGACAACGGGACACTTTATAGAAATAAGGGACAATCCTGTGAAATAAGGGACGTCTTGTCACCCTAATCTACCTTGTCTCCCCTCAGACTACACTACTGATTATATGTTCCTTTTCATGTTCCCGTATCTTTATCAGAGAATAATATAGAGTGTATTTATTCTTAGGCATATTTTAGCTACCTATTGCTTATAATGAATATTTGAAGAGGCTGTTAATTCATAGGAATATAAGAATGTTTTTATCCTATGCTTCATTTCAGGTCGCATTGTGCACGCTTTGTACTGGAGGAACGAGAGCTTCTAGATGAGAAAAACTTGAGTAGTTTCTTGCAATGAAGTGTAGCATCTTTTTAATATTAATAGCATTTTCTACAAGCATTCGAGGTTACCATGCAAGAGTGCCATATGTGGAAGATTCTCAGTGTAATATTCTGCCATCCACGGTGAACTTCTTGATCGACAGCTTTTGCAAGGATGATAGTTACCTGGTGGTATCATCTGATGTGCCGCAGAATAGCTCACTTATTCTGAAGATACTACACTCTGGATTAAAGTGTACTCTAAGAATGTATCAAGTTAACGGCAGTCCACAGACTGAACCCCGAGTTCAAGCTAATAATTTTCTATTTCTTGTCTATAGCAATGAAATGTCATTGGAGATTTTAACTCAAATTGAGAGTGTGTATCAGAAGTTTAAATGGAATTCACAATCAAGAGTTTTTGTTACACTTTTCAACTATGTAGAAGATACATTGGAGAAAGCATATTACTTAATGGAAAAATTATCAAAATTTCTAGAGAAAGAAGAAATTGGATTGTTTATTTTTGAGAAGGACTGGAATTGTAATCCACTGATAAAACGTTATGTTTGGCGACAACACTTTGAAGAAAATTGTAGAAGAATTCTTAACATACGTCTTACTAGAAAAAGTGTAATCTACCACAGTGAGACATTTAATTTAAAAACTGTTGAATTTCCAAGGTTATCAGATTTTTGCTACCTTACTGCCTCAACTTTCGAACTACCACCATATGTGATGATGGACGAAAACATCAACCAAAGTTCAATCTATTCTTATAATAAGGGTATTGAGGTACAACTACTGAATGCTGTCTCGGAGTTGTTTGGCTACCATGTTCACTTTAAAGAACCTCCACCTTCTGATCCTGTGTTGGGGTTGTGGGGAGGTAGGCTGAGCAATGGAACTTGGGTGGGTATATTGGGGAATGTGGTGAACAAACATGCTGATGTTGCATTTTGTGGATTCGCACCGGATGAAAAAATATCTGTGGTTATGGATATGTCAGATGGGCACATCAGAAACTTTTGGCAGTGGTATGTCCCAACTAGCAAACCTGTTTTGAATTTTATGTCGCTCATTATTATTTTTCACTTCAGAATATGGGTAGCTTTGATTTTATCTTTTATCTTGCTTACAGTGACTATTCAGATATTCAGTAGGAAAGTTAGAAAAACTGAGGGATTTATCAGCTTTTCTTTTATAGTTCTTAATTGCTGGTCAGCTTTGATTGGTGTTGCATTAGGCCATCTTCCAAAAACGTCAAGAGTTCGACTCCTGTTTGGGATGTGGTTATTGTGTAGTCTAGTTATCTATCAAGGCTACCAAACCATCCTGGTTAGTATGCTTACATCTAAGAATACTGGAGATCAAATTCGTACTGTAAGAGAACTTATCAATTCAGGTCTGCACTATGGTGGAATTCCTGGTGTTCACAGTTTCTTTGCAGACAGTTCTGATCCCATAGACAACGAGATATATGTCAACTATGAGGCATGTATTTCTCCCTTCAGTTGTATGGACAAGTTACTTGAACATAATTTTGCTTTCTTTGCGAATGCTGTGATTCTAAAGTATTTCTTACATCCTTACCTCATTCCGACAGGCAAGGCATTCATTAACACTCTAGAAGATGGTGGTATTAATTTTGACGATGTTATGTATTTGAGAAAATCAAGCCCCTTTCTTCATAATTTTAATATTGTTTTTAGAAGAATTAAAGAAGCAGGAATTTTAAACAAATGGTGGACTGATATCAGAATTGAAAAAATGTTGAAAGATAAGAAGAAATATGTGTTAAGGTACAAGTATATGGCCTTAAGTCTTACACACTTAGGGGGGTTGTTTCTTATTCTCTTATCAGGTATGTCTATTTCTGTCTTTGTGCTATGGTGGGAAGTAGCTTTTAGAAAATATCGAAACCAAAAGAAACACGCTGGTACAACAGCCATCTTGGGTCTTGGTTAACCAGCTATTTTTTTTTGTAAAGTTTACCTCAAAAAGGAAATTTTATTCATATATTATACCAGAATCTGCAATAATTTCATTGCCAATAAAAATATCCCACTGCTTCTAGTGCATTACCAGTATATGTGAGTTACATGAGATCAAAATCAGAATCAACTCTCCCACAGACTCAGGATAGACTTACAATCCTCAAAATTGAGAATTAAAAAACGTGTGCTGGCATTTTTTACTGGATGCCATCTATGTTTACCTGAGCATCAATTTTGAAGTTCCATTTTACTCTACCAAACCCAGAACCCCCAAACCCCACGGCACTTAGCGCCCTTGAAAAGGGCTTTGGCCTGCCCAGCGACCGCTGCTCAGCCCGAAGGTCTGCAGATTACGAGGGGCCATGTGTTCAGCACGACACATCCTCCCGGTCGTTATTCTGGGCTTTCGAGACCGGGGCCGTCATCTCACCGTCAATAGCTCCTCAATTCTAATCACGTAGGCTGAGTGGACCTCGAACCAGACCTCAGGTCGAGAGAAAAATCCTGGGGCCTCCGGGCGAGAGGCAGGCCCGATACCAACATAAAATTAACAACACTGTGAATAAATATAATACATCAGGCGTATATAAGTTGAATTGCAACCAAGATCTCGCGAGCTATATTGGGCAAACCGGAAGAGGATTTTCGATTAGATATAAGGAGCATATCAACGCCGCTAAACACAGAAGATACTCCGCCATGAGCTCTCATATGACAGAGTCCAATCATTTCTTTACTTCCATATAACATGACTTAAAAATTCTTTATTTTCACTTTACTTAACGTGCCAGAAAACATCTATAGTAATATAGATCAAAAACGTAATTCCATTCACAATTTGAATGAAATTTCAGAAACTGCGAACGTAATTTTCGAGGCATTGCTTAATAGTTCCTACTTTGACAAACTTACAAATTTCCACATGATAGCTCCCCGCCTATTGACTCCAACCTTCCCCTACTTTCCCTTCATACCAGCTCCCATCACACACGACCTCCATAGTTCGCCACCAGTCTGCCACAACCATCCATGCTGAACTAGTCGCTCTCGGACAGGTGAGAACGTAAGTAATCAGATGTGCCGCACTATTTATTTTTTTCTTTTATATTTTTTTATTTATTGCCTTATATCACAAGATACAAAAACTTGCCTATTTCAATACTCACAACAGCCATTATTCTCGTTCTAGGGCCTCTACTGCACATTCCACACACGTTATTATGTTCAAATATTCCACCTAACTTCTCAGCAAGAAATGTCAACATCATGTCAATAAGACGACCTTAACATACGCTCACTGGGTTCCTTACACATCGATTTTATTCTACTGGATTTAACATTGTGCACCTCATTATCAAACTTTCACCGACACAACAGAATATTGTGTGTTAACATAGCACCTTCAAAAAGAAGAATTTTAACGCCAAGTTTTGCTGAATCATCCCATGTGGACAATTTTAATTTTAATGTCAACAATATTTTTACGTGTTGTGCTCTGAACAACCCTGAACACTCTTCACCATTTTATTTGACGTATTCGACTACCCGAATTATTTTAATGTGTTGTTTTGTCCTTGTTGCTTTTTCTTAAGGATTTTTTGAGGCTGATGATGTCTACAAGTTAGACGAAACATGTCCCGTCATTTTTAAAAATGATATGTAAATAATTAGATAATAAAGAATCTCGGTATTGTAAAGGTGGAACATTTGACTCAACCTTCAAAGTATACTTGATGATTGGTGTAAAGGTGTAATAACACCAATATTAAGAAATGTGACAGGAAGGTACCGTATACCACAAATAACGAGGAATTACACTGTTGTCATAAGTTATATCCTATTATTTGATAGGATAGATAATGGGAGACTATTGGCAAAAATGTGTGCAATTGGACTAGACAAAAGAGTCACTGAATGGGTGGCTATATTTCTAGAAAATAGAACTCAGAGTACTACGGTAGGCGAATCCTTATCTTACCCTGTAATAATAAAGAGGAGCATTTCTCGAGGCAGTATTATTGAACCTTTATATTTTCTTATATACATAAATGATATGAGTAAAGAAGTGAAATCAGAGAGAAGGCTTTTTGCAGATGATGTTATTCTGTACAGAGTAATAGATAAGTTACAAATTATGAGCAACTACAAAATGACCTCGATAATGTTGTTAGATGGACAGTAGGCAATGGTATGATGATAATTGGGGTTAAAAGTCAGCCTGTGAGTTTCACAAAAGGAAACATTGGTATGAATGTAAAAATTTAGATATGTATTCTTTGAAATTTTTTGACTGCACGTGCAAATCTTCCGCTTCTTCCAACAGATAGCGTACTTGCAGCAATGATTCAACATGGCGTTTGTAAGTGATGTATGTTACAAGCAGCGTATCATCATTGACTTTTTTTTACTGCAGAGCAAGAAACAATTGGAAACATTCACAAACATTTATGTGCAGCTTACGGAGCATCAGCAGTCGACAGAAGTACAGTTAGTCGCTGGACACAGAGGTTGAGACCATCTGAAATCGGTTCGGCAGAGCTCCAAGATTTGCAGTGGTCGGGGAGGCCACCCAGAGCTGTCACACCTAACAAGATACAGCGTGCTGATGTGCTCATTCGCGAGGACTGACCCAGAACGTCTTGGCATTTGGCACAGGAGCTGTCAATCAACAAAGGAAGACTGGGTGTAATCATCAGTGCTCCTGATTATGCAAAAAGAGTGTTCTCGATGGATTCTGCGCTGTTTTATGGAGGAACACAAAACTCTCAGAAAAAAGAAACATTTCTTCTGAGTTGCTGCAACGTTTTGAAGCTGAGGGGGAAGCCTTCTTGACCTGGATTGTGATGGGTGATGAAACCTGTGGTCATCATTTTGAGCCTGAAACAAAACTGCAGTCGATTGAATGGAACCATCCTGACTCTCCACAGAAGAAAATATTCAAAGAAACTGCTTCCGTCGGTAAGGTCATGATGACAAGGAGGTGATTCGATCAATGAAGAAATGGGTTCATGAAAAGGATATCCCTTTGTGTCTCGGTGGAAGAAGGCCATATAACGGGAAGGATATTACATGGAAAAATATGGAGTGTTGAAGAAACATAATTCTTTCCTGTGTGTAAGTTTCATTGTGTTCAATAAATAATTGTTGAAGAAAAAATGGTGTGCATTATTTTCTCGGACACCCTTGTAAAACACCAGAAAAAGAAACAACTTAAATAAAAATAGAATCACATATTTCGTTCTTGAGAGAGCATCATCAGATTCTATCAAATCACACTCAAAGTTATAACGTATAAACATTTATGTTTAAATTCCGTTTAATTCCTTGAAAACTGGAAGTTTCGAACTTATCTTAATGAAGTCTTCACTTTTCCATTATTGATAATTCTTTGAGTTGTTCTAGAGCCACCTTTTCTTACAAGTGAGGTTGTTAATCCCGTAGGATCATTCACAGCTACCTCTTACCTGGACACAGACACTGACCAAAGGCTGGCCAATTTGGGAACAATCGCTTTTGGATTTTGATTTGATTTGATTTTTAATCCAAGGTGAACTCCACTAGGCTCTTCCGCTGTCTCCGCCGTAGGGAATCACTCTTTGCAGCAGAGACACTAGTCACGGGGAGGAAAGGGCAAATGGAGAAATTGGAAATCAAGGAGAGGAAAATTTTGAGGAAGATCATGGGTCCCAAACTGCAAAATAACAAACAAGTTTTCTTAGAAATGAAGCCCACTATGTAAAGCTGGAGAGACTCTCGGATACCATGAGAAAAAGGGGGATTGATTTCTATGGACACATGTTCCTAATGAATCCTGACAGATTAACTAAACAGATCTTTGACTTATTTTACAAATAGAAGGCTAAACTCAATTGGTTTAAGGGAGTGAAAAAGGATCTGAGAGATCTTAAGATTACCAAAGTCATGTTAAAGAATGGTACAGCCAAGACCATGACCAAAGACAAACTAAGAGGTTCCAAGTTAAGATCAACACCAGTAAACTGATTCAGATATCAGAGGAGGAAAGAAAGAGGAGATCAGATAGAATGAAGAACTATTGGGAGAAAAAAAGAGCACAAGCATCTAAGAAGTTATTGATCTAACATATCCCAAAGATGGGTGATTTGGAGTGAAGAAGAATTCCTCACTGCTCTCCACTCTAGCATAGAATGCAAGTTGGTGTAAAACCAGTACTCTGTGAGTCCAGTTGGCTAGTTATTCCATTAACCCCCCTCCCCGTGTCCAGGATGACAAACTAATGACTAGACCTCGGATTTTAGGCATAAACATATTTTTTTCCTTAAGAGATAACTTCAAATTAAGTTGTATTTACATGTTTCGTGTATTTATAAGGTAAGAAACGGTGGTTTTATTGTGCCTAAAAATGCCTAAATTGGCGTTAGAACCTATTTTTGCTTATATTCCTATAATTGCTATATTTTGTGCCTAAATCAATTAAAACACTTTTAATTTATTAAATTAAATTTATTGAACATTTGCCAATTCATTTTCAGTATCTTGAATAGTATTTTCTTGAAATTCTTTTCAGACAAAATGTGAAGCTGTAAACCAATTACCACTCTCCAGAAGTCCTTAAGAACTCCTGCTGTGAATATTTCCTTTGTCCCTTAATCTGTATGTCACGAGGTGGGGGACAGTGTCCATTGACCTGCTGGAAATGAAACTCTTCATTCCATTCTATGAGAAACTTTCAGTGCGTCCGTTTGCTCAGTCTGCCGAAAGTGGCAGCTTCCAAGACATCCTTAATTAAACAGTGGTTCCAGGAGTTTCCCCATTTCATGGATGGAAAAATTATCTTCTGCAACGTTTGCAGCAAGATGTGGAGTTCGGTAGTCTTCAGTATCGAAAAGGTGCATATTTACTGTTATTGATTCAATGTAAATAAGATTTGATATGGGAAATGAAGCTGATTTCTTGCAGAATGTTTATGAACAAAGGTATAGATGTCCATTCTTTGCAATCATAGATTATTTATTTATTTAATCCATTTACCCTTCATGGTTAGCTTTTTTCCCCTCAGACTCAGTGAAGATTTCACTTCTGCCACCTCAAGGGCAGTGCCCTGGAGAATGAGACATTTGGTTAGGGATAAAGCTGGGTAGGAGGAACAGTACCCAGCACCGAGCCGAGAATGACAGTGTAACAGGATTTAAAAAGAAAGTCCAAAGTCTGGATCTCCCAGGTCTGATGTGGGATGGGTTGAGCTGCACTGATGGGGTTGTACCCAGAACGTCCACTGTGCTCTTGCTAATGGGTTTGGGAAGAGAGTTGGGTACTTTGTTTGAAACGTTAGTTGAGCGATGCGTTAACAGGTGACTCAAGTTGACTGACAGCTACGACAGTTACCTGGAAACCCTGCACTGCCTGGAGTTTCCATAGAAGTAATCAGTGCAATTAACATGTCCATGTACAGTCAAAAGATTTTTTTTTCAAGTTGCTTTACGTCACACCGACACAGATAGGTCTTATGGCAATGATGGGATAGGAAGGCCTAGAAGTGGGAAGGAAGCAGTCATGGTATTATTTAAGGTACAGCCACAGCATTTGCCTGGTGTGAAAATGGGAAACCATGGAAAACCATCCTCAGAGCTGTCAACAGTGGGGTTCAAACCCACTATCTCCCGAATGCACACTCACAGGTGTATGCAACTAACCACAAGGCCAACTCGCTGGTACAGTCAAAAGAGGTGCAGAAGTGCGAGTTATAGGAAAATGTGAGTTAACACAGTGCTGTCAGAAGTGGAGGTCTATGAGCACGGCATGTTCAATGGTAGTACTTTCTGTTATCTCACTATCACGAACCATGTCGTACGATCAATCAATAATTCGTTTCGAAGAGTGTAAGAAGAAAGATGCGTGACGAGACATTTGAACGGTCATTGAGGTTGTAGAAGTTCCTTTACCCATTCTGCGTAGATAGAGAAAGATTGCCAAATGGTATGATGATTCTGAAGACAATTCAGCAGAGCAGTTTGATTCAGTTGAACAAAGGTACAGATGACCATTCTTTGCAATCATAGATTATTTATTTATTTATTTAATCCATTTATCCTTCATGGTTAGCTTCCCCCCCCGCCCCCCCCCCACCCCACTCAGTGAGGATTTCACTTCTGCCACCTGAAGGACAGTGCCCTGGAGAAAGAGGCATTTGGTCGGGGATACAACGGGGTAGGAGGACCAGTACCTCACCCAGGCGGCCTCACAGAAGGGATAGGCACAGATGAGGGAAGGAAGTGGCCATAGCCTTAAGTTAGGTACCATCCCGGCATTTGCCTGGAGAAGAAGTGGGGAAACAATGGAAATCCGTTTGAGGATGAATGAGTTCTGAATCAAACCCTCTACTTGATTGACCTCCTGAGGTGTCCCAAATTTCAGATTTCGTGGCAGAGCTGAAAATCGAATCCGGGACGGGGGGCGGACGGGACGACGACAGCTAATCACACTAACCACTTAACCACAGAGGTGGACTGCAATCATAGATGTTAATTGTTTGGCTCTCCATCTTGACAAATTCTTACATGAATTTGAACAATAAAAGAATAAAATGGCTTATGGGAGTGTCCGAGGACATGTTTGGCTCTTTTGAATTGATTCCCGTAGGCGACCTGCGTGTCGTAATGAGGATGAAATGATGATGACACATACACCCAGCCCCCGTGTCAGCGAAATTAACCAACGATGGTTAAAATTCCCGACCCTGCCGGGAGTCGAACCCGGGACCCCTGTGACCAAAGGCCAGCCCGCTAACTATTAGCCATGGAGCCGGACAATTTGAGCAGTTTCTGCTTGGGAGTGATGCAAATAAAGACAAAAGTTTACAACCCCATGAAGATGATGTTTAGTCTGATCGTCTTTTTCTTCACAGAGGAATGTTTCATGAGTTGTTGCTGAATGAAAGAAAACTAATTGATAACTTAGAGGACATAACCAATCACTTCAAGAAATTACTGTAGTTCATTTTAAGGATGTCCAGCCCAATGGATAAATGGTTAGCATACTGGCCTTTGCTCCAGAGTGTTTTGGGTTCGATTCTCGTCGGGGTCGGGGATTTTAACCTTAAATTGTTAATTTGTCTGGCTCGGGGACTGCGAATATGTGTCATCTTCATCATTAGAAACAATCTTAGGTAGAGACCTCATCCTCACAGTCATGCATATTGCCTCTAGGCCGTCTACAGGAAAAAAACCTATACCACGCCCCTACAGAGGCCATACCCCATTATTATCTTAAGGATTTGCTCTCAGAACTGTTCAAGTTTTTAAAAATAGGCTTGTGATAACAATTCCCATGACAACTTCAACAGCTGATAAGTTTTCAGGTCTTAAAAGCCTAGTCTAATAATGTTATTGATTTTTTTATGTTGCACTAACTACTTTTACAGTTTTGGGAGACGCCGAGGTGCCAGAATTTAGTCCCGCAGGAGTTCTTTTACGTGCCTGTAAATCTCACCGACACGAGACTGACGTATCTGAGCACCTTCAAATACCAGGATTGTACCTGCCAAGTTGGAAAGATCACAATATGATAAAGTTGGAATTCAAGAGGACAAATTGGAGCAAATATTCGTTTATAGGAAGAGGAGTTATGGATTGGAATAACTTACCAAGGGAAATGTTCAATAACTTTCCAATTTCTTTGTGATCATTTAAGAAAATGCTAGGAAAACAACAGATAGGGAATCTGCCACCTGGCCGACTGCCCTAAATGCAGATCAGTAGTGATTGATTGATTCACCGCCTGAGCCACTCAGCCCAGCGGTACCAGTCTTTTACCACCTGTATTCTTCTATATATTATTATCTCTTCCCATTTTCTGTCTTTATTCAGCTTTCTTCCTCTCCTACACTTCCCACATCGAGACTAATAATGTGTCAAAATGTTTCCCACTGAGTGTTGATACCTGCTCTCCTGATCAGTGGCGGCGCGTGGATAAAGCGTCTGGGGGTTCACTGCTGTCGGAAATAACGTGTTGAGATTTATTGTTACTTGATGTTTACATAGATGTAAAGTAGTGACATTGCTTGATTAGAAACGCGACTTTTCTTTGAAGGGACATGGCTACAACTCGAAGAAGTTACCAAAATAATGAAGATGAAGGACAGAGAGAATATGATGTGCAATTATTTAAAGCTGATCCAATTTCCTCTGATTTTGGAGACTTTGCTTGTGTACAAATAACTTCTTCAAGAACGTCTTAGGCGGACTACTGTAGTTTATGTATTGACGTATTTAGCTGCTTACTTTTATAAAAACACGTATTGCTAATGAAAGGCTCCAGGGGCTCTCAACTTGGGAGCGTGGCTTGGCGACCACGGGGCCCTTAGCAAGGTCCTGGCATTGCTTCCACTTACTTGCACCAGGATCCTTACTTTCATCTACCCTGTCCGACCTCTCTTGATCAAGTCTTGTTCTTTTCCGATCCCGACAGTATTAGAGCACTCGAGGTCCAGGGAGTGTTTCATTTTCACGCCCTTCGCGGTCTTTGTCTTTCTTTGGCCGACACCTTCATTTTCGAAGCGTAGGATCCCTTCCATTTTTTTCTTTATGATTAGTGTTATATAGAGGACTAGCTGATTAACCCGTGCTTCGCTGCGGAATTCTAGGTTAGGTAGTGTACACGTTGTGAGTAAGATTGTATTAAATTGCATAGTTCTTAACATTACTCCAGAAACGCGACGGGGAATTCACCATACGTCTTTTCTCATGTAAAGACTGGTTTAGGGAATTTTCATGTTAATGGTAGGCCCTGTTGCCTACCATCAGTTACAATCAAGTTGTAGAATTTTCATTATAATGGTAGACACTCACTCTCCACATGCCTTTTTACAACATCAGAAAGAGTGGTTTTCCCAACTGAAATCAACACATATCATTATAATGACGTCAGTAGGAATGTTGCGATTAAATGAAAAACCACACATTTTCTCACTTTTAACGAACTGTACTACGCTTCCACTCTGTTATTATTCTGTTTTTGCACACTGAGCATTCCAATCAGCGCCTCAGAGTAGGGGTCGAATAGCTGGAATACTGTGATGAACCAGTGTGTTACGTACCAGCAGTATCAGAAAATGTATGAATCAGAGGAATGGCATGCTAAAGAAGAAAGTTATCCAACTCCCTAGCTACTTCCCGCCAATATTCAAACAGGCTGTCATACTAGGTACGCAGCAGTAGCCCCATCTATCGAAGATGAGTGGCAGCATAAACGACAAAGAACATCACAACAAACAATGGTCCATGTAATATTATTGTTGATCGATTTCATGAGCTTTCGAAATTGTAGGCTCCCAGATTTAGTTTCCTTCCAGTCTGAAATACTACTATTACCATCGTCGGTACGGTAAAACTGAATAAAACATAAATGATCGGCATGGTATTCTCTATAACTTTTTTACGTAGTACTTTTCGATACGACCAAGAACATACAAAAAATTACATTTTAGGCGCCTTCCCCTGAACTACCATTTCGTCCAGGGTGAATAAAATTATTTAGAGCCTAAACTGTAGTTTCTTATTCCCCGACTCTACAGACCGATTTTCATCAAATTCTGTTTATCCATTAACTTATCTTGTGGCTCGGCGATGATATGGACTTAGCAACAAAATTACAAATTAACGAATATCTCTGTTATCATATTCGATACGGCAAGAATGTATGATCGGAAATTTAATTCTATATAACTTTAGGTATGTAGTAATTATCGATAGGACCGCTAATAGCATACATACTTGAAAATTAAATTTTAGGCCTTCCCCTAAACTGCCATTTCACTCAGCGTTAGTAAAATTATTTACGGCCTAGATTGTAGTGACTTATTCTCAGCCTTATATACCGATTTTTATTAAATTTTCTTCAGCCGTTTTCTCATGATGCGTGTACATACATACAGACAGACAGAAATTACGTAAAACGAAAAAGTGCATTTCCTCGTTACTGTGGACACGACCGATACAGACATACAATTCTTTTTAAATTCTCAGCTATGTACAGACAAAACTCTTATTTTATATATAGATGGTTGCCTAGTTGTATTTCCTCTTAAAACAATAATGGCCATCACCACTTACAAATGAAACGACTCATTAATTACAAAAAGACAGGCTACGAACGCCTGTTGATTCTATACAAAACGTAGTTACCAAAATATTCTGGCTCATTGTGGTTAATTACATCAGAACTGTAAAATCGTCAAATTAAAACCCCTCAAAAACCTACCACATACGGCAAGGTCTGTCTACTGCATACGGCAAACTTTAACCGCGCGCTCCAACAGTGCTTCGGCTAATTTCGGAACTGCTCGATGTAACTCGTGTCTATCGCTGGTCCAGTCGCCAGCGATTCCTGGGCTATGTTTTCCCTGCTCCTCACAGCCCTTCGCCATGTGCACCCTCCTTACGTCTCACTGCCCCGCTACCAAAGTCCTGAAATTGAACCTCTCCGCCAGTGCCGGATTAAGGTGTTTGGGGGCCCTGGGCTATTTAAAAATGTGGGGCCCCTTCTTCATGATATCACGTAAGACTAGCACACTGAAGTCGTTATAGAACGACTTCCACTTAAATTGATGAATAGGGAAGTGTTGGAATAGACTACAATTTTTCTCGATTTTTCATGTTAATATTTCATAATGCCAAGACATATTTTACATTTGTCTCATCATCACTATCAAATCGACATACAAAACAGAACTTACTACGATCTCATTCCCATTATCTTATTGGCATTACATGAATTTAAAATCTAAAATTTGAAACTAAATCAACATTTAAAAAGCTAGCACAAGTGGTATTATGGGATAACGAAGGACATTGTAGTATTATCGCTTGTACTACTTTTTTACAAGTCATAATACTACATGTCCTTCGTTATATCATTGGCAAACTCATTCCTGTCTGCAGTAAAGTATCGATTTTCTGAATGTCGATCAATAGAAGTATCGGCTAACAGAAAGTGTCCCAGTCAGCAAATTCAAATATCTGCGTTATGTATATCCACATGTGCTGTGAAAAAATAATGTTTTTTCCTTCCTACGTCAGCAGCCTCGCATCCAAAAATACAGAAATATCGTTAAAATATATTATAATGGTAATCTAGGTCCATTTCACCGAATTGCAAATCTTTTCATCCAAAGCTTACATATTTCTTACTCCTACAAAGTTAACAATACTGCCGTTGCCTTCAATGGTGCATGAGTCTTCATTTGTGGCAGGTATTGAAATGGAATGAATGATTGTACAGTTCGCAATGACGTCTAAAGGAACACAGGTCATTTTCTGTTTTTCAGATAAATTTAAAATAGACTAGTTAAAGATGGTGTTGGCGGATCAAGATTAGTTCAAGAATTTGGAGCTGGAAGGACACAGTAACAAACATTTAAATCGAGAGTGATACCTATTCGAAAATTATAAGTGCATTTAACAATAAGGACAGAAGCTTAAAACAGAAAACTTCGAAAGTGGTCAGCATCACTGCATTGCTCTTATGGCGTAGGAGCAGACTTTTCGCAATTGATCGGCTGCCCGAAAACTAACTTATCTGATCGTTCCCATTCCCGAATTCTTTCAGATAATCGATGCTGTACTGAACTGACCAAATTGGTAGTTGAATAACTTTTACATTAAACATGTATTTTTCCTTGCCTTCAGATTCGCAAATGACTGTAAAACATCATCGAATGACAAGCATTTGTTATGTCATGTTCTAAAGACATGATAGTCAAACCGTCCAGTCTTGGTTGAAGCCTGGTTGACCGTAATTTATTTTTGATTAGTGCCAGTTTAGAGAAAGAACGCTCTGCTTCGCAATTGGTTATTGGAATTACCAAATACAATTTCAATATCACAAATACACTTGTAAATACACTAATCAAAACATTTTCGTATATGTATTTAGCTGTCTCCTGGCAAGTAAGTACATCTACACTTTTAACGAAACCATAAAAATGTTTAATTTCAAGTTTCAAGGATTCATCGAGATCATCTCGGTAAAATCGTAAACAGTTATTAAGAGAAGTTTCATCCACAGTACACGAAGCCTTACAGTCTACTAGAAACTGGAACAACGACTGAAATGTTTTGTAAGACTGGAGACGATTATTAAGTCCACTACATAAACTATCAATTATCACCAAAAATGTTACTACTTCAAATTCATTTCTTTCTTTCAAAATAGTTCCGTTAAGGGCATTACCATCATCATATCTCTTCTTTGATTGTCTTTCAGATGTGTGCTCAAAACCTGTGAGATATTTTTCAAATAACCTATTAGCTTCCCCTTCATATTTGTCAAACTTACCTCCTTCATTGCCTGTAAATGTAACCGGAGACTCCAGAAGTTCACAACCTGTTAACAAGTCTAGTGTACATTTCTGTAAACTCACACTAACTATATCAAATCTTTCCAAAATTTCATGCCAAAAGACAACCATAAAAGCCGATTCAAATTTCATGAACTTATTTTTCAGTGATTTTCCTTCTCTCCCGGACTCATGTTTTTCTTCAGAATTCTCACATATAATATCTAATACACACAAAATATTGCCATAGTTTAGCAAGGCTTTCAATGCTCCATAATGACAGCACCATCTGGTTTGACTCAAACTCTTCAGGTGAAGAAGTTTGAAATTTAAGTGCGGTTCCAAATTTCTCAACAACATAGCCCATTTACGAGGAGAGTTTGAGAAATAAACATACAGTCCTTGCAAGTAGGCGAGAAACTTAAAAGCTTCACGACAGGATTCAACAGCAGTTACTCCGACTAAATTTAATGAGTGTCCTGCACAAGGCACGAACAGGGTAAATTTATTTTCCTTCTTTTGTTGTGCCTGAAACCCATTGTACTGGCCAGACATAATCGCCGCGTTATCACAAGAAAGACCTCTCCATTGACTCAACGGTATGCTTTTGCTATCCAAAAATGATTTTACTTCATTAAACAATGAGTTTTCTGTATGACTTTCTATAGCCTTAAAACAAAGGAAACTTTCTTTGACTTCCCCAGAATGCAGATGTCTACATACAATTGACAATTGGTCTACATGAGCACAATCCGGCGAAGAGTCTACTATTTTTTTTTTTTGCTACTTGCCTTATGTCGCACCGACACAGATAGGTCTTACGGCGACGATGGGAGAGGAAAGGGCTAGGAGTGGGAAAGAAACGGCTGTGGCCTTAATTAAGGTATATCCCCAGCATTTGCCTGGTGTGAAAATGGGAAACCACGGAAAACCATCTTCAGGGCTGCCGATAGTGGGGTTCGAACCTACTATCTCCCGAATACTGGATACTGGCCGCACTTAAGCGACTGCAGGTATCGAGCTCGGTAAAGAGTCTACTGTCAGTGAATAGTAATTTGATGATTTTATTTCACTTAGGATTGTATTTAACACATTCCCCCCCCCCCCCCCCCATTAAATGAATCTGTTCTTCGGCAATTGTTTTTTGATAAATACGAAGGCTTCCCTTTTCCTTCATTACCGTGTTTTGAAATGTGCTCCTTCAGAAAAGGGTCAAACTGGGAAGTTAGTTCAAGGATTCCTAAGTAATTCCCATTATTATACGCTCTAAAAATCTCATTTTCTCCACGAAATGCTAGTCCTCGCACACACAGAAATTTTATGACTGCCACAATTCGTTTAAACACCTCGCCCCAGTACTGGGACTCTAAAGTTGTCTGTTTATCTATCTGACTATCAACTCGTGAGAAAATTTTCTTCCTATACAGCCAAGAATTAATTGCATTCCTATGTTCTATACTGTTTTCATGGCTACTGACAGCTTCGTCTGCTTTTTTCCAATTACAAAACCATGTGAAGAAAATGCAGAGTTCATCTTGTCCTTTGAAAGTAATTTGCAATTGTAACAAGACACTTTTCCAGCAGATGGCAAATATTCAAGCCAAATCCTTTCAACAGAGTCTCCATTTCTGAGTTTGCTCATAAACAAACCGTCTGACAAATAACGATTTTGTGATTTTTGCACTTGTTTGGATTCAAGGTACTTTCCCGTAACTGTACGGTTTTGAAAGTATTGAGGCCCAAGCTGAATACATTGCTCTCTAAACTCGTCCATCATGCACTCAGGCCAATAACCAGGATCAGCAGAAGGAAGATTTGAAGCAGGACTGCCATTAGCAGTGGCAGAGCTGCAACAAGGCTCTATGACACACACAGCCTCATTCTTGAGTACTAAATCTGAATCTGAAACATAAGAACACACGTAAAATATCACTTGTGTGTTCGTATATTTAGCCAGCTCCGTGGTGTAGGGGTAATGTGTTTGCTTCTCACCCGAAAGTCCCGGGACCCATTTCCGGCCAGGTCAGCGATTTTCAGCTGTACCTGAGGGCTGGTAAGTGGCCCATTCAGCCTGCGTGATTGCAATGGAGGAGTCATCTGACGGTGAGATGGCAGCCCCGGGCAAGGAAACGAAGAATACGACTGAGATGATGCGTTGTGCTGACCACACAACACCTCGGAATCTGCAGGTCCTAGAGGTTGGGCAGCGGTCACTTGGTAGAGCAAGGTCCTCCGCGGCTGTTACGGAACCACATTTATTCCATGGACTGCCGTGTCATATCTTACTGGCATATCTATGAACATTACAAGTGACACAACACTGTTTATCTTGTTTGTGTAATCTTTGGTTGTGGTGTAGATCATGGCGTACAATGTATCTCTTGGTCAGTGCAGTGAATTGTAAACTTGTTTTATGTAAATAAATTGGAGCATTTGTGTTAAATTGTGTTAACGTTACATTATAAGCACTTTTCTCAACATCTGGCGACCGTGACAGGACTAGTTTCCGCGTAAATATGGCAGAAATTACGAAATTGAAAAGTGAACGAACACAATTGCGCCGATTGTTTACACGTGCTGGCAATGACTTTGAACAGAAGTTAAATGCAGAACAACCCACAAGAAAAGAGGTCTCCGCAGGATTCAAGATCTTCGAGGACAAAGCTGAACGATTATTCGTGCTCGAAGAAAAAATTCGTGATGTTTGGTACGCCGGAGAGCACGAAGAAGAAGAAGAGATCGCTGCCGAATACGAAATCATGGAGGGATACCGCGAAAGGTGGTTAACCTTAAAGACCAGGTATGAGAATTTTTTGCATGATGACACGCTCAGTGACAATGGGGCAAATAGTATTCCTAGTACTATTTCTAGTAAATCCAGGAGTAAAAGAAATTTAAGATTGCCTAAATTAGAACTTAAACAGTTCGATGGAGATGTGCGTAACTGGATAGCCTTCTGGGGGCAGTTCAGAAAGATACATGAGGATGACGAAATCGAGGAAGAGGATAAATTCCAATACCTTTGCCAGGCTACTGTACCCGGGACGTCAGCTAGAGAACTCGTGGAAAGTTTCCCACCCTCAGCTTCAAATTATCAGAAAGCTATAGAGCAATTAAAATCGAGGTTTGCAAGATATGAACTTCTGATTGAGATTTACGTTCGTGAACTCTTGCAATTAGTACTTCAAAAGAGTAGCATGCTAAATGATATAAGTCTACGGAGTCTTTTTGATAAACTGGAGACCCAGTTAAGGGCACTAGAGTCACTAGGGGTTACTAGCGATAAATATGCGGCAATGCTCTACCCGCTTGTAGAATCAGCACTACCAGAAGACATTTTGAAAGAATGGGAGCGGTCTCGTATGTCGCAGGCATGTAAGAAGGGTGACCAATCTAATTATCTCGAGACACTTTTGAGATTTTTGAGACAATAGGTAGAAAGTGAAGAACGTCTCCTTCTGGCTCGTTCTAATTTCCTAGGTGGCTGTGGGAGTGCATCGCAAAATAACAAAGAAAAGCTACCGACAGCAGCAGTAATTTTCTCGAGTGAAGAGAAAAGGGGTGATAGGGCATGTATTAGGTGCGATAAAGGGAACCACATGTCTCAGGACTGTTTTAAAGCTAGAGGTCTCACTACAGAGAAAAAACAAGAAGTTTTGAAAAAGAAAGGAGCATGTTTTCATTGCCTCAAGGTAGGTCATAGTGGAAAAAAGTGCAAAGTTGTACTCAAGTGCTTGATTTGTTGCAAGGGGCATCACACTATTATGTGCAAGGGTTTAAAGGATATAATTCCAGTCGATAGCAGCAAGAAAAGTTCAGTTGAGAAAGGAAACGAACCAGGTAGAACAGAGAACTTACTGTCTCATCAAAAGGGTCAGACATTGTTGCAAACTTTGGTAGTTAAAGTGTCGGTGGACAAGGTTGTTAAGTTGGCAAGAGTGTTACTAGACTCCGGATCTCAAAGATCATACATCACGAAGGACAGTGTTCACAAGCTTGGGCTGAAGAAGATAGGGGAAGAGACGTTAATACATAATCTGTTTGGTGGAGTAGAGACAGGGCGAGAAGTGCATGGTATTTATGAAATTACTCTTAGAAGTTTAGATGAAAAATTTGAGTGCACCATTCCTATGTTGGACCAACAGAAAATTTGTGATTTTGTACCCCGGCTTGAGACACAGCGGTATTACCCAGTGCTTCGAAACCACAACATAATCTTATCAGATGTAGGCTGTAATGTTCCTGAGGTAAAGATATTACTTGGGGCAGACGTAATGGGCCAACTGCTAACAGGCTGCAGATTAGTTTTAGATGACACGATGGTTGCTCTCGAAACTAAGCTGGGCTGGACGGTGATGGGGCAGCGTAGAATATTCAGCAACTGCAATACAGTAACTGACCTCTTTTGTATGGCAGGTTTTAATGTAGCTGATTTGTGGCGCCTGGAAGCCATAGGCATTAGCGACCCGACAGATGTCAAAACCAAAGAAGTTCTAGAAGCAGAGACACTTGAATTCTTCGAGAAGACAGTGAAAGTTGACCAAGAAGGAAGATACGAGGTTTGCCTTCCCTGGAAAGAGGGGCACCCGCAGCTGAGGGACAACTACGATTTAGCGGAGAAGAGATTGTTGAGTGTAAGCAAAAGACTAGAAACCATTGGCAAGTTGAAAGAGTATGATGGAATCTTTCGTGAATGGCTGCGGGAGGGCATAGTGGAAATGATACCCTCTGCCAGCAAGAATGATGGTCACTACCTCCCTCACCAGCCAGTAATAAAGGAATCTAGTATGACCACCAAAATTAGGCCTGTGTTCGATGCCTCAGCCCAAGATAAAAGAGGCAACTCACTTAACAGCTGTCTGGAAAAAGGGCCCAATTTGGTGGAATTAATACCCAAGCTGTTGATACAATTCAGAAAACATGCTATTGGAGTGACAGCTGATATCAGAAAGGCATTTTTACAAATCAAGCTAGCCCAAGGTGACAAGGATTTTTTAAGATTTCTTTGGTGGAAGGACTGTCGTAACAAAGAGGTGGCAATCCTCAGGCACTGCAGAGTTGTCTTTGGAATGTCGTCTAGTCCATTTCTACTGGGTGCGACTATATCACATCACTTGGAACATGCGCCTGAGGAACTGAATAGTACTGCAGAGCGACTCAGAGACTCTTTCTACGTGGACAACTGTGTTACCAGTGTAGCCAATGAAGAACAGTTGCAGAAATTTGTGAGGGAAGCTACTGCACTGATGTCTACAGCACAATTTGATCTTCGCGGATGGATCAGCAGCCCCGTTCATCAAGAAGACAGAGCTGCGATGCAAGATGGAGTTGTTCCAGTCCTGGGTCTCTTATGGGATGTCACTACAGATGAGCTTCTCTGTGATGTCAAAACCATTGCGATGACCACTTGTCGAGTTACCAAGAGAAATCTGTTGTCTGTGGCTCAGCGTGTTTTCGACCCAATTGGCTTCACATGTCCGTCTACCTTACTACCAAAGCTGATGCTGCAAGAAACATGGAAACACAAATTTCGATGGGATGAAGAGCTTCCGGATAGCATTACAAGTAAATTCAAGAACTGGGTGGAGCAGATGCAATGGTTAGCTAGATGTCGCCTTCCAAGGAGAATGGTACAAGTGGACTGGGGAGCGGAAGATATCAGTCTTCATGTATTTTGTGATGCGAGCAAACTTGCTTATGCAGCTTGTGTATTCTTAAGGGCAAGGAGAGGCGCAGAGGTATCGGTCCAGTTGGTTCAGGCTAAGGCGAGGATTGCTCCTGTCAAACATGTCACTATACCACGTTTGGAACTGTTGGCAGCAGTCATTGGTACCAGAATTTCTACCCAAGTGAAAGAGGCGTTGGGACTACAACGGTGCAGAACATTCTTTTGGAGCGAATCGTCAGTAGCCTTGACTTGGATAAAGCGGGCGGACAACTGGAGTACATTCGTGGGTAACCGTTGTCATGAAATACGACAGTACACCAATACTGATGATTGGCGCCACCTACCGGGGACTCTGAACGCAGCAGATCTTCCATCAAGGGGATGCAGTCCAAAGGCACTCTTTGAGAGCAAATGGTGGGAAGGACCACGGTGGCTAAAGGATAATCCAGAGCAGTGGCCTGTGGACTGTATCGCGATTGACATGTCTAAAGCATTTGATAGGGTGGATCATGGGAGACTACTGGCAAAAATGAGTGAAATTGGACTAGACAAAAGAGTGACTGAATGGGTTGCTATATTTCTAGAAAATAGATCTCAGAGAGTTAGAGTAGGTGAAGCTTTGTCTGACCCTGTAATAATTGAGAGGGGAGTTCCTCAAGGCAGTGTTATCGGACCTTTATGTTTTCTTATATATATAAATGATATGAGTAAAGGAGTGGAATCGGAGGTAAGGCTTTTTGCGGATGATGTTATTCTCTATAGAGTGATAAATAAGTTACAAGATTGTGAGCAACTGCAACGTGACCTCGAAAATATTGTGAGATGGACAGCAGGCAATGGTATGTTGATAAACGGGGCTAAAAGTCAGGTTGTGAGTTTCACAAATAGGAAGTGTCCTCTCTGTTTTAATTACTGCGTTGATGGGGTGAAAGTTCCTTTTGGGGATCATTGTAAGTATCTAGGTGTTAATATAAGGAAAGATCTTCACTGGGGTAATCACATAAATGGGATTGTAAATAAAGGGTACCGATCTCTGCACATGGTTATGAGGGTATTTAGGGGTTGTAGTAAGGATGTAAAGGAGAGTGCATATAAGTCTCTGGTAAGACCCCAACTAGAGTATGGTTCCAGTGTATGGGACCCTCACCAGGATTACCTGATTCAAGAACTGGAAAAAATCCAAAGAAAAGCAGCTCGATTTGTTCTGGGTGATTTCCGACAAAAGAGTAGCGTTACAAAAATGTTGCAATGTTTGGGTTGGGAAGAATTGAGAGAAAGAAGAAGAGCTGCTCGACTAAGTGGTATGTTCCGAGCTGTCAGCGGAGAGATGGCGTGGAATGACATTAGTAGACGAGTAGGTTTGAATGGCGTCTGTAAAAGTAGGAAAGATCACAATATGAAGATAAATTTGGAATTCAAGAGGACTAACTGGGGCAAATATTCATTTATAGGAAGGGGAGTTAGGGATTGGAATAACTTACCAAGGGAGATGTTCAATAAATTTCCAATTTCTTTGAAATCATTTCGGAAAAGGCTAGGAAAGCAACAGATAGGGAATCTGCCACCTGGGCGACTGCCCTAAATGCAGATCAGTATTGATTGATTGATTGATTTATGAAATTGCCGCACCTGAAGACGAAATCAATATTGAGAAACGGAAGACAGTTATATCGAGTGTGGCGTGTAATTCACCTGACTTTTGCTCGCGCCTCTTGTATTTCTCAAGTTATGTCAAGATAGTCAGAATGATTGGTTGGATCATCAGATTTTTCCGCAACCTTACTAAGGCAAAAGAAGCAAGAAGAGGTGAACTCACTGGTGAAGAAATGCAACAAGCCGAGAACACCTTGTTGAGAGTTGTGCAGCAGGAATGCTTTCGAGATCACGAGCAGGAACTTGAGAAGAAAGTCAGGGTATTCAAGGACGAAATGGGAGTTCTGAGGGTTGAAACAAAACTTACCTTTGGGGAAGAAAGTGAAGCATTCACGAAACCCATCTTGTTGCCGTCAAACCATGCCATCGTGACCAGATTGGTTTGGGAAGAACATCATCGGTCACAGCATGCAGGGCTACTGACGCTGTTAGCTAGACTCAGGGAAAGATTCTGGATTCTTGGAGTTAGGAAAGTGGCAAAAGGAGTTATTGCAAGATGTGTCAAATGTAAAAGGTACAAGGCTAGTCCTACAGCACCAGCTTTTGCTCCTTTGCCCAAGGATAGAGTGGGCTCAACAGCAGCTTTCGAGGTCTCGGGAGTGGATTATGCTGGACCGTTGTACCTAAAGTCTGGAGAAAAGGCGTGGGTTGTATTATTTACTTGTGCGGTGTATCGTGCGATACATCTGGAGCTGGTGCAGTCTTTGACAACTGATGCTTTCATTCTGGCGTTAAGAAGATTCATTGCCCGGCGTGGAAGAATTTCTGTGCTGTACTCAGACAACGGGACCAATTTCATAGGACTTAATAATGCCCTGAAAGCGTTGGATTGGGATGAGATTGTCGCCCACTCGGCTGTGAGAAAGATTACTTGGAAATTTATCCCACCTACAGCAGCCTGAAACTGTGACTATCACTTCGCCTGAGACAAAGCCTCCACATGAAGAATTCAAATTGTCAAAAGGGGGGCGGAGAATTAAAGTGCCATCAAGACTTGATTTGTGAATACTCTTGATGTGACCTTGCTTTTGTGTTCATTTATTTATTGTGTTATGTGTTTGTGTTTCAGTTGTGGTACGGAGTATTTTGCAATTGAAAATAACAATTGCAAGGTGGGAGGATGTTACGGAACCACATTTATTCCATGGACTGCCGTGTCATATCTTACTGGCATATCCTTGAACATTACAAGTGACACAACACTGTTTATCTTGTTTGTGTAATCTTTGGTTGTGGTGTAGATCATGGCGTACAATGTATCTCTTGGTCAGTGCAGTGAATTGTAAACTTGTTTTATGTAAATAAATTGGAGCATTTGTGTTAAATTGTGTTAACGTTACATTATAAGCACTTTTCTCAACAGCGGCTGTAGACCATTGTTTTTTTTAATTCGTGCATTTATTAAATAAATCATTACTAAGTAAGTAAACATGTGACCACATCGTGTCGGGTCTGGGTTTAATTCGGAGTGCTCATGCTTTCCAGTTCCTTAAAGACCTAATCTCTCTTAAAACAGCAGACTTAGATATCAGTATTCGCTTACCTGTAGAAGATTATAATTCACCAGTAACAGTCTCATCAGTCGTCGATGAACTTGTAGACTTCGTGTCAAAAAATGTTGATATTTTCGGCAACTTTTCATTTTTTTCCAAAGTTGTTCTTTTAATTTATGTTTTTTGGCACCACTAGGGTATTTTCCATCCATTTTACAATAATATTACAGTTGCAACTTACGAATGGCTCAATAATAAGAGGTGAACTGGAAGTTCTCTTCCTGATGCAAATATATAGTATAGCATACGCATTCCACCGTGCTTTCCCTGTCCCCTCCCGCTCACTTCCTAGAACTCTTCCCCCCTTCCCCTCTGCCCGTACTCGCAAGCTGCCAGATTAGAATTTTCGTCAACAATAACCTTTACAATAATTACAGTGCGTAAGTAGCGAGGATTCGTGTCTGCGGACGGTAGTTGATTCTAGCAGCCATGAAATACAAACACGGACAGCTGAAAAGAAGGAAGGAAGGAAGGAAGGAAGGAAGGAAGGAAGGAAGGAAGGAAGGAAGGAAGGAAGGAAGGAAGGAAGAGTGCGTGTTCAATATTTTTCAATGCTGGGGGAATTTCAGAGAGACCATGTGGCAATAACAGCCAGAAATCGAAAAGAAATTCTAAATGTAAAAGTAAGAAAAAGTGCCAACATTGATTCAGACCATTACCTCTCGGAAATCAAAACAAGATTCTTACCGAACAGATTCAAGCCAAAAGCTAACAAGAAGCCCAGAATCAATACAGAAATACTAAAGCAGAACAAAGAAAAGTACATCAAGAATCTGTCAAACCTGGACATGAATAACTGGGAAGAAATAAAAGTATCCTTGATCAAAGCATCTGAAGGTTTGGGGAACCCTCCACGAAAACGTAAGCACAGGTGGTGGACTGAAAAATGTGATGAAGCACTTGAAAAAAGATTAAAATCCTAGAAGAGGTGGAATTCCAACAAGACAGAGGAAAAGTGGGAAGAGTTGAGGAATCAAAGGAAGCAATCAGCCAAAATCATACGAGGTGAAAAGAGAAAATATGACAGAGATAGGGTGGAAAAGGCAGAAGAAGAATTTAGAAAGAACAACACCAGAAAATTTTACAGAATATTCAAAGAGGAACTACAAGGTTATCAACCACCAAGTCTCTGCTTCCAGCGAACAGACGGCAGCATTGCTACCAATAACAAAGAAAACTGCCAACTCCTAGCAGACTATTTCAAAGAGCTGCTGAACTGTGAAGAACCTCTAGACAGACTAGAGACCCAGCAACCAATCCATGAGAACCCAGATTCTAAACCTCCAAATCTAGACGAAATCAAACAGGTAATCAAAGAGCTTAAGGATAACAAGGCGCCAGGTGAAGATGACGTAGTGGCAAAAATGTGGAAGATTGGAGGAGAAATCATAGCGGAAGCAATTCATCGCTGTATAGAAGATATATGGAAAACTGGGAAGATCCCTGCAGACTGGAAATGTGCGCTTATACATCCACTTCACAAGAAAGGAAACCGTACAGACCCGAACAACTACAGAGGGATCTCTTTACTGTCAGTTGCTTATAAGATATTCTCTAAAGTTCTACTAAACAGAGTTCAGGAACAGACTGACCACGTCATTGGAGAATACCAAGCTGGTTTCCGAAAAGGCAGGTCGTGCGCAGAACAAATTTTCAACCTCAAAAGTATACTGCGAACAAGAACAATAAGGAGCCAGAACACCGTAGTCATCTGTATCGATTTCACAAAAGCATATGACTCAATAGACAGACAAACCTTATTTAAAGTCCTAGAGGAATTTGGAATTGACAAGAAAACTAGAGAACTCATTAAACAAATCCTGACGGATACCATCTCGAAAGTCAAGTTCCTCGGAGATATATCTGACCCGTTCGAAATCAAGACAGGGGTCAGACAAGGAGATGGACTGTCCCCGATCCCCTTCAACCTAGTTTTGGAGAAAATAATGAAAACTTGGGAAGAAGCTCTGAAATCGGAAGGGATAAGAGGAATACACCTTGGAAGAGAAGGCCAGAACTTGGAAATTAAATGTCTAGCTTTTGCCGATGACCTCGCCGTCTTAGCTAAAAAAAAAAAAAAAAAAGAGAAGACGCTATAAAGATGATAGAGAAACTGCACGAAATCGCCGGAAAAGCAGGTCTTAAAGTTTCTTACGGAAAGACGGACTATATGGAGTATAGGAACCGAAATGAGAAGCACATGGGAAGATTAAAAGGGCAGAGAAGTTCAGATACCTGGGAGAATGGATCCAACCCAATGGGCTAAACAAAGAGGCTATCAAAGGAAGAATCAGAAAATTAGAATTGGCCTACAAACTAACCCAGATTATGTACAACAAACGGACAATATCCTACATGGCCAAAATCCGACACTATCATTCAGTAATCAAACCAGAAGGATTGTATGCCTCAGAGTGTCAGAGCTACAAGAACTGGAAAAGAAAGAAAGGAAGATCCTAAGGAAGATTCTGGGACCCCAGAAAACTAATGATGGAACCTGGAAAAAAAAAGGAAAAACAAGGATCTTTATAAACACACGGAAAAAATCTGAGACAAAATGAGGAAGCGAAGGTTGAACTTCTACGGACATCTAGTAAGAATGGATGAAAGCAGACTGACCAAAAAGATCTTTAAGTACATTGTAGGATTGAAGGCCACCACTAAGTGGGTAGAAGAGGTCAAAAGAGATGCAGAAGAAGTTGGAATTACACTACAGGTGATCAATAAAAGGCAAGAGTTTAGAAACATAATCAACAAAATCAAATTTTTTGAGGACAAACCACCTAAAAAGAAGCCCAACCGGATAATCTCTGAGGAGGAGAGAAAAATACGAAGCGAGAGAATGAAAAGATTCTGGGAAGAGAAGAGAAGAAAGGCCAACAAACCTTAAGTTCTATGCGGTCCACAGTTGGCCAGATTTGGAAGAAGAAGAAGAAGAAGAAGTAGAAGAAGAAGAAGGAGAAGAAATATTCATATGCATGCACGGAGGTGGAGCAGCAGGACAGTTTGTACAATTTGAGGTTCGGCCCTGCTCTCCGCTGTTCCGAAGAGCAACAGAGTGTTGATGTCAAAAATACCGCTACGCGCGTGGATACACAGAGCTTATTAAAGGAATAGGCTGTAATATACCATTTTACATAGACTTATTAATTTCTAGGGGGTTCACTGAACCACTGAACATATAGTACGCACCGCCACTGCTCCTGATGAACCTGGGAAGCAGAAACGAGCTCGGCAGGCCCAGGTCGCCCATGCGTCAACTGGAAATAGACCTGCACCAGGCCTCACATCACATTATTATTATTATTATTATTATTATTATTATTATTAATACCACTCCATACTCAAAAGTTATCCTTTGAAGAGAGACTACATTTTTTTTTGCTATTTTGCTTTACGTCGCACCGACACAGATAGGTCTTATGGCGACGATGGAACGGGAAAGGCCTAGGAATGGGAAGGTACAGCCCCAGCATTTCCCTGGTGTGAAAATGGGAAACCACGGAAAACCATCTTCAGGGCTGCCGACAGTGGGATTCGAACCCACTATCTCCCGGATGCGAGCTCGCAGCTGCGCGCTCTTAACCGCACGGCCAACTCGCCCGGCGAAGAGAGACTTACGGTAGTTGGAGCACCATGGGCGCCCGCAAGGGGGGTGGGGCAAGGGGGGCACTTGCCCCTCCCCTGGAATTCTAAAGATTTTGATGTTTAATTGTTTAATATCATACCAGATTATTTCATAAACTGAAATTACTGACAGTCATCTAGCATATGTTATAGCTGGAAGTTTCTGTAAACAATTTAATGTTGCTGACGTTATATTGGTTTTTATATTCAAGAAAATTGTTAGTGTGCCTCCCCCCTCCCCCTGGAAAAGATCCTGCGGGCGCCCAAGTGGAGCACTGTGATTATGAGGTGGTGGTAAACACAGAATACTAGTGATATACCATTTAAAAAAAAGGAACCTGTGGTTTTATTCAAAGGAGATAGGAATCTATATTGACCGGAGTCCTGAAGGTGGTGATGATTGTTATAAGGATGCAATATAAATCTATCGGGAATTTTAAACGCTCTGTAACAATGGTCAGGAGAGAATGAGAGAATTCGGATAGCCTATTCGAGGAAATACGGAGAAAAACATCTTATAAGAGGAAGAAGTCAAGAACTGACTAACGAAGGTCAAGACAGGAAGTTCCAGAAGGTCGCATGTACGTTTCAGAATTTTATTCTTGAGCACCTTAATAGATGTGCATGAATCTTCTACCGCTTTTTCCACGCGAGTGCGAACTGTGTTGGACATATAGACTTGGGCCCTGTTTTACTGCGTGTTTCTGTGATGACTGATAATGTGATGTGTATATATGAAGTCCCCGAATCAGAAGCATTAACCGGACGCGACTAAAATCCCTGATCCGGCCGCGAATCGCACCCGAGATCCTCTGAACCAAAGGCCTTGACTATGACCATTCAGTCAAGGATCCAAACAATGAGCATGAATCGGGGAGGTTTATGATCGCAATTGCTTTCATTTGTGCGTTCGTCTATGTAGATGAATTCCTCCTTATTAACGACTGAGTCAAGAAGTTTTGATGTATCCAAATGAAAAGAGACTTACAGGACAATTTTATTTTACATGGGACTACGTTAGGAATCGTATTCCGCAACCACAGAGTAGCAACAACGCATATAAAACTTGCTGAGACACGAAAAACTTTTGTAAACAAATTACGCAAAACCATTGTTTTGATCTTTCCATCTGTGTAAGGATACCAATCCCTCCGAAAAGTAATGATGCATTTGAGATTTGTCTGGAAGGAAACAAAGGATAGTACGCATTGTTGAATTACAATAAATTAAATATTTTAGGCTGTGTATTTATTCGTAATAATTTAAAGGAACATAATGTTTTAATATTCAATTTTTCTTCCCATCAGCCGTAGAGCATTTTCTTCTGTTGGCTGCTATGTGGAAGTATGAGTCATGTGAGAATAATTTTCATCAGCTGTTCGTAAAAGGAGTCTGAGAAGACGGGATTTAAACATCATATTGGTATTCATCGTTGTAAATTATCACGCTGCTGTATTAATTGAACTGTGATTATAACACAATGTCATGTCACGGCTGTGCCACGAAATTTGGCATCTTTGTGAAAGACGTAAGAATAAATTTATATACTCATGTGTGATAGTTTGGTAGATTGAGATATTTGGAGCTATTGAACGCTGTGTTTTACTTGGTGGCGATGTCTTCTTTATTTGATAGATATTTTCAAATAAATACTTTTCGCAGCTAACAGGAGTTCGAATAATATATATATGTCATAGGTATTTTAGATAGCCTATAGATGCTGTTTGTAAATCAATTAAACTTGACATTAGAGCAATTCGTTGTTCGAAAGTACATAGGTATTTAGTAGGGGAACATTTCTTCTGCTTACAGTTATTCCACAACTTTTTGACTTACCAAACAGCCAACGAATTTTCAGTCTCGTTAACAAGTTAGATTATTCTAACCAAAGAAACAAGTCCATATCTATCAAGCTTTTTGTTTGACTAGGCCTATACGTTTAGCACTGAACAAAGTACATAAAACTAGTAGGCCTGTACGTTGGGTATTTTGATTCCTTTATCCTTTGGAATAAAATACACTGCATATATAATATATATATCAAGACTAATGCTTTGCCATTCTTTTAGAACTATTTAATCAAAGTCCTTTAGATATGGCATGTTCTAAGCTGTTGAGAAATGTTTCAAATCAACATTTCCTTGTTTGATACTGAATGAAGTCTTTGTGTTGTGCTGGACTGTACACATTGTTCTGCTAAGCAGAGTCTTGGAGGGGCGTGCCGATCCAACTGATGAGCCCAAATGGCATATCTGGGCGAAACTCTGCAAATGCACATGACCTAACCACCCAAAAGCCAGTTCTATTCCCTTGATTTTGTATAGGCCTACATTGTATCCCCATATTTTGAACACTGTGATGTTGTTCATGGTTTCAGCAGTAAAAGTATAATATGCATGCTTTAATTTCAGTCATTCAGCTCTGAAACGTTACACATTGCTATATATTTTACTATTGAGATTGTATTACTTGCACAACTTTTAGTGATACATGGGCTCCGTAGTGCTGAATCGGTCAACTTCGGTTATCTTCAAGATTCATATTGGCAACCTTTGAAACACAAACTATGAATTGCTTATGCATTGCTGTGCCACATCTGGCGTACACTTTATGTACTAGTACTGTTGTTGTTTACACAGCAAAGACAAACTATAGAATTCATGCTAGGAACAAGATTCGCATCGAGAAATGTTATATAATGTGTGTGTGACACAGTTGTTGGCTTAAGATAATACCGATTTAGAAAATTCATATCGATCAATCATATTATCGATTCAATTCCAATTTCATTTCCGGGAGAGCTCCCTCCTTACTCCTCAACCCCGTAACACCAAATATCACGAAAAGTTGTGCGAGTAATACTTGTCCAACTTTTCTCTTTTTGCCATGGATAGTATCTGATCTGAAGAGTTTTATTTTTGTCATGTCAGACTAGATGACATTATCCAAAAATTCATTCTTTCAAAGGATTCAAATTTTAATGAACTTACTTGAGTTTTAATACAAACTGTGGAAGAAGGAATTTCATATCAGTTTTTTTTTTCCAGAGAACTGCCACAGAATATCTTGTAGGATATCCTTGTTACTAATCATTCTGTCTATTCATTAAAGGAGATTGCATGCTGACATCAATTAGCATTGTCTGTTTTCTTGAATTTTCTGTCTGTATGGAGGAGCAGTACGACATGCACTACGTGCCAGCATTACCATAAGCAAAACATAGTCACTGTGCGTCTGTAAAGATGTTGGGAATATGATGATGATTCATAAATTTAATATTTATTCTTCCTCAAATGACTGAGGTTGCCAAACTGACAAAGAATATCGTACAATACGGTAGCTTATAAATTTAGTACCTAATGTAATTAAAATACAGAATAAAAAGAAAAACAATAATTATATTGATAATATGGAGAAAACAATAGTTAGTCACAAAGAAGCAGCAGGTAAATTACTTTAATTGATTTAATTAAGTGGGTGCAGCGTAGAGATGATGCCTCAAGATCGCTATCAAGGCTTTCAATGTTTGTATGCCCCAGCTCACAATGGTCTCATTCGGCATACCAAGTAGCTGACCAGTAGTTAAGGAATGGTGCCCCTTGCACCCAACATGAGCCCCATGACCTCGATGTCCTCAAGGTTGTACTTATTGAGGTAATATGGAAGGATTGGTGAATATATCCTCTTATTTTCTTCATCAACTGCAACAGGCTGTTGGGCATGTGCTTCGAATCTGACTGTCAGGTCGAGAATGAAAATTTTTGCTCCCGGGTTTGAAGGCAATTATGTTGATTCGTCTGGTTCGACCGTCAATTGCGAGGTCAGGGACCTCTTCATGTACTGTGTATATATAAAGGCTTTTATGTCTGTAACCCCTATGGGTGGGGTGATAAAATACATCTATGATATCCCCTACCTGTTGTAAGAGGTGCTAATAGGAGGACCTGGGGCTCTCAACTTTGGAGCATGGGTTGGCGACCACAGTTCCTCTAGTTGAGTCTGGCATTGATTTGACATACTTCTCATCTCCTCTATCCGACCTCCCTTTGTAGTCCGTTCGTCTGTGCTGACTTGGTATTAATGTTTACAAGGCCCAGGGAGTCTTTCTTTTCCTCAGCCTTCCATTTCTTTTGCTGATATCTTCATTCTTTGAAGTGTACGACCTCTTCCATTTTCATTCTGGGAAGTGTTAGGAGGAAGGTTGCCCAGTTGTACTTTCCCTTAAAACAATAATCACCACCACCACTTTTCATATCTGTTAAAGTTGAAGATTTAAAAACACAGTTTTCATTGGTAAAACTCTTCGATATAGTTAGGTTTCAAAACTTTGGCAGTACCCTAAATTAATGTGAAATGTCTACTGTTGGTCTATTTTAAGCAGGCGCCAGCCCCGCGGTGTAGGAGTAGTGTGCCTGCCTCTTACCCAGAGGCCCCGGATTTCATCCCTGGTCAAGCCAGGGATTTTTACCGGGATCTGAGGGCTGGTTTGAGGTCCACTCGGTCTACTATGGTCGACTGATGAGAAGTCACGTGGTTGCGAGGGGTAAACATGGCTGCGTGCATGTGCCCATCTCAAGCCTCAAAGCCCGACATTAAACATTGTTCCGTCCTTGATTACTCTTCTGAAATGAGGTGCTGTTCTGAAGCTTCAAAGTGGTAGAGCAATTGTGCTTTAGTTACACATTTACTGTAAGTACTGCGTATGAACAAGTTAATAGTGAACATGCATCTGTTTCAGGTTCCCTATGGGAATCAGTATCTATATCATCTGATAGCCAGATAGGCATCAGTTGTATGAAAATGAGACAAAGTCTCTCGCAGTGCATTGGCACTGCCGGTGGCTCCAAGTAGCCTATGCAGTGGCCTCCACGGTATGCACTAGCCATGCGTCTTGGTAGTTGTGCTATTTACCAATTGAAGAGCCCAATTTAGCACACTGGGGCAAAACACTGGCAACCAGGAATGAGTTAGCTGGAAAATTTGTAATGTCCAGTAACGGACCATCTGTATTGGTATTATAAATGTACTCATTCAGGACAAATATTTCAGGTTCTCTGTGGGAATCAACATCTGTATATCTGTTTCAGAGAGTTCGCATTGTATGTCACGATGATTGTTTGTAGCTTAGTGTAGTATCTGTTACTCGTGCCGTACCTACAAGCTGTCACGACTTCTCATCATATGCAAATAGTATGTGATTACAATTCAGTAGCCACCTGACGGTGAGCTAGCGGCTGTGGTCTAACAAGCCAAGAATAACGGCCGAGAGGATTCATTGTACTGACCACACGACACCTCACAATCTGCAGGCCTTCTGGCTGAGCAGTGATCGCTTGGTAGGCCATGATCCTTCGTCCCCCTGTGGGTGGGGGAGGTAGAATAACACCCACAGTATCCCCTGCCTATCGTAAGAGGCGGCTAAGAGGGGCCCAAGGGCTCTGAACTTTGGAGCATTGGTTGGCGACCACGGGACCCTTAGTTGAGTCCTGGCATTGCTTCCACTTACTTGTGCTAGGCTTCTCATTTTCATCTATGTTATTCGACCTCCCTTGGTCAACTCCTGTTCTCTTCCGACCCTGACGCTATTAGGTTTATGAGGGCTAGGGAGTCTTTCATTTTCACGCCCTTCATGGCCCTCGTCTTCCTTTGGCCGATATCTTTATTTTTCAAAGTGTCCGATCCCTTCCATATTTTCTCCGTGATTAATGTTATATAGAGGATGGTTGCCTAGTTGTACTTCCTCTTAAAACAATAATCACCACCACCACCATGGCTCTTCGGGGCTATTGGGCCATAGGGTTAGGTTTGGTTTTAACCAAGGCATAAGGGGACTAGACTTCGTTCTGTGCACATGTGCACACATTTAATTATTACCGTTGGTGATAGAATTCCGGTACCGCAGTGTCTCTGATAATTGTAAATGTAGTTTGTGAGGTATGAAACGAACAACATAATATACTGCCAGTCAGAAAAAAACGTAGCACTTAGGAAAAATTAAGCTGAAATAAATTTTACGTTTATGTGTGTTATAATTTGTCCAGTTCCTTGGCCGAATGTCCATGAGGGTCTCAGGTTTGATTACTGGATGGATCTGGAATTTTAACCACACCTGGTTAATTCCTCTGACTCGGGGACTAGGTATTTCCCCCAGCACACTCCTCTTTGTGTACACGCGGCACACCACGGAAAGGTGCAGTGGTGAATACATCCTTCCACATTGTGTCGGCGTGAGGGAGGGCACCCTGCCGTTATACAGGGCCAAGGCCACTTGTGCAGCAGAGCTTGCACCAGGGTACGGGAAAATGATGATGTTGCCTGTTACACAGTACTGTAATTTTAACTCAATATTTTGTTCATTAAATTCATATTCCATGAAAACATCAAAGTGTTACGAATTTTTTGGTCAACAGTTTCTTTTTCTTTTCTTTATTTTCTCAGTTGGCTTTAGTTGCACCGACAGGACAGGAAAAGGAAGGAGTAGGAAGGAAGTGAACATGTTTTCTGCTGTGATTGGGGCGGTAGAATAACACCCACGGTATGCCCTGTCTGTCAGAAGAGACGACTAAAAGGGGCCCCATGGGCTCTTAACTTGGGAGCTTGGATTGGCGACCACAGGGCCCTTAGCTGAGTCCTGACATTGCTTCCACCTACTTGTGCCAGGCTCTTCACTTTCATCTATCCTATGCGACCTCCCTTGGTCAACTCTTGTTCATTTCCAACCCCGATGGAATTACTTTTGCAAATCCTGGTGTCTCATTTTCACGCCCTTCATAGCTCTTGTTATTTTTTGGCTGTTGTCTTCATGTTTCAAAGTGTTGGATCCTTTCCATTTTCCTCTCTGATTAGTGTTATATAGAGGATGCTTACCTAGTTGTACTTCCTCTTAAAACAATAATTACCACCAGCATGAAGCGTCTGTGACATTTACTTGGTGTGAAAATGGGAAACTAAGGAAAACCATCTTCAGGGCTGCCGACATTGGGGTTCGAAGCCACTATCTCCTGGATGCAAGCTCACAGCTATGCTCTCCTAACCACACGGCCAACTCCCTTGGTGACAGTTTCTTCTTCACTAATGGGTCGCTAGGATTATGTGGAATCAACAGTTTTTCAGCCTTCCTTCTTGCCCAGTAGTTCTTTATTCTTAAATACTGTGCAAGTATCCACAACCATCCTCCGCATAATCTTGATTTTGCTGATGTTAATTATGTATGTGTACCGAGCTCGATAACTGCAGTCGCTTAAGTGTGGCCAGTATTCAGTATTCGGGAGATAATGGGCTCGAACCCCACTGTCGGCAGCCCTGAAGATGGTTTTCCGTGGTTTCCCATTTTCACACTAGGCAAATGCTGGGGCTGTACCTTAAGGCCACGGCTGCTTCCTTCTCACTCCTTACCCTTTCCTGTTCCATTATCACTATAACACCTATCTGTGTTGGTGCAACGTAAAGCAACTTGTAAAAAATAAATATATATGTATTTAGTTACCCTTTTTGTTCCAGCATGGATGCCCAGGATGTGGATTTGCCTTTTGCAGCAAGTGTCTGCGGTACAAGAGAGTTATCCCTAAGCTGGGTCCAGACATTAAAACTGTTTGTAGATTCTGTTACATTGGAGTGCCAGATGCGTCGAAGAAAGCAGAGGTGTTAGAACCTCCTGCAGCTTATCTCAAGTAAGAGATTATATTAATAACCTTACATCTTTCTCTGTAGTCTCTTCCAAACAAGGGCGCCCATACCCTGGGGAAGGGGGGGGGGGGGGGGGGGAAACGCGGTCTCCCCCCAGCTCTCAGGGAAAGGAAAAAATCTAATGTAGTCAGGTGTTCTTCTTTCAAGAGAATTATTTAAAAGTCGGTATTACGTAGAAGTGGTACGGGATACGATGGGCGGTATTCTACCATGGAATACAAGTCGCCATTCATCTTCCAAAATATTAAAATTGCTACATACCCCAAGGTCTAGGTGATACAGAAGGACAACCTAGGGATAGATGAAATGTTGTGCTTGTTGTTATAATAATAATAATAATAATAATAATAATAATAATAATAATAATAATAATAATAATAATAATAAACTAATTTATTGGTGCAATGCTGGTAGACATTGTGCAATAGTAATACAATGTCGTAACCACAGTTCTGACATTTGCTTACACCACCTCAGGCCTGTGTTAATTCAGTTACTAGAGCTTGTAACTCGCTTGTCACCTCTGATGCCTTCATTCATATAACTTAATGACTTATTGGATAAGTGTGGTTTTGTTTCTCCTACTCAAATTTGGTAACAAACCTACCAGTTTTGTTAAATTTCATGTCTTTGGGATACTGAATGCTTTCCTCAGTATGCCTGCATTCTTCAACTTTTCTTCATGTTTCCACCAATGTTTTACTTTAGTCTTGGAAATACCTAACTATTTCACAGCCTGTATGGTAGTAGCATGTTTTGCCTTACATTAAGCTCATATTTTAAATTAAAATAAAATAAGATAAAATAATTGTATTCATCTTACTGTATATACAGCTGGCCACAAGGGTCCAGAATAGCTTCAGCATGATTACAAATTTTAGTAAAAATCTAATGTTATAATACTGCCAAATGAATTCTAAATAAGTGAAACATTCTCCTCTGCTAAAATACAAATGGAGATCACTGTTCTCCTCGGAAGTTTTCGTCAGCCGGGTGCCAGGGATCAGTAGCCAGGTGGGAATAATACATAAAAATGAATATGATAAAATTTAAATTTATTCCCCTCAGGGCATTAACAATATCAAATAGGTAAAATATTATCTGCAAATTTGAACTATTTTAGTGTTCTCACAAACAAGATATAACGGAGTATTTTGAACTTGTAGTGTTCTACCGCTTGTTCATGATCATGTAACATTGAGGCTCACCATTCTGTTGCTGTGTAGTGCGATACGGGTTTGTAACGTCCCGCGGAATCAAGTCCTCGCATGCGATTCCACGCCAATCCACACACTGCTCATGTATGACACTACATTATAATCAAGCTAAACATATAAACTCCAATGTAATTGATGTTATTAGGCTGACAGTAATGAAGACTTATCATTTAAATTAAAGGTATTACAGTATTTATACACCGGGCGAGTTGGCCGTGCGGTTAGGGGCACACAGCTGTGTGCTTGCATCCGGGAGATAGTGGGTTCGAATCCTAGTGTCGGCAGCCCTGAAGATGGTTTTCCGTGGTTTCTAATTTTCACACTAGGCAAATGCTGGGGCTGTGCCTTAATTAAGGCCACGGCTGGTTCCTTCCCACTTCTAGGCCTTTCCTATCCCATCGTCGCCATACGACCTATCTGTGTCGGTGCGACGTAAAGCAAATAGCAAAAAAGGTATTTATACTTTAATGTGGAGTACCCAGTGACTCGAATGTATTTATGTATGTATGTACTGTACGTTTAGTCGTCAGCCCAAAGGCTGGTTGGATCCTCAACAGATCCACCATCAGCTGTCATAGATGGCCTAGGCATCACTGAAGAGACGTACTAGGGAAATGAGGAGTGAGGTAGTTTCCTGTTGCTTTCTTCACTGAGCCAGAAGTTGCTATTACATATCAGTCTGCCAAGCCCACAGAAATGCATGCACCAACCGACCCTATGAGCAATAGTTTCACACCATTCATAGCAGGGACTGGCTGCATAAGGATTGGCATTACTAGCATCGCTCATACCTCAGTCACTTTCATATTGTCAAAGCCAAGGATAAGACAGAGACAGATCAATGAAAGTAACAAAATTGCTCTAGCCTATACCAGAAGACATAGTGCACTGTAAACACTAGGTCCCACCAGCAAAGGCAGGTGACTCGAATAATGTATTAATATTATGTAACTAGCACATATCTAGGTTTTGTGAGCTGGGCGGCCTGTATAAATGGCAGGGTGGTGCGCCCAGTAAAAAGATCCCAGGGAGAACACTGGGGATGCAAAATGTTCAGGGAGTCCCTCATCACAGACGCGATATATCGCGCAGGAAGTTTGCAGAGAAACCCAGTTTTGACAGGATTCCACGTACAAAATTTGTTAAGCTGCCTCTTGCATCGAAGAGTAACGTCTCCACTCATTATTTAACCCTTTTAGTGCCAGGTGAAAATGTAAAGGTGAGGTCTAAAAGTGCCAGGCTATTTTAAAGGAAAATGTAGGCTTTCAGGAAAAAAAGAATAACTCCTCTGTTTTTAAAGATGTGAAAGCAAAACTTAATTGGGGAGTACAAAACATAGTCATTCAAATTCAGGATAACTTTCAGATCATGATGAAATTTATTCCTCACATTATTAATTAATTAAAATAATTTATTAAGGAAAATAAAAGTTGGAAAATTTGGTAATTCCTTTTACCACATGCTTACAAATGAAGTAAATATGAACACTGGAGGGCACACGTACATAATACAAGAACCAAGAAACACATTTTGTTTGTTCTAAAAAATCTGCAGGGGTGTCAAAAATCCAAAATTCTAAAATCTAGCATATTGAAAAATACACCAACAAAGGCAATCACAAAAGTAAAGGTAATTAAATGATGACAATGAAAATAAACAGCTGTATAGCTGATGACTGGGGAGTAAATTGGTGGCCTCTTGGACTTCGTGGACGGTGATTCTGAACTTGGTGAGGAATCAAGAGGCTATTTCACTTTAGACAATGAATTGTACAAAGGTCGGTCAAATATAAACAGGATTTTTGTTCCTGAACATCAACAGTTGGTAGGACTGGCCCTGCACGTCTACTATGCTTAGGCAGAACCGTTAGGAGTGGGGAGAGCATGCTTTTACATATTTCCCGCCGTTTCGTCAGTAACGCTCACGATGTCGAAGCAACAGGCGAACTCTCCACTGCGCAACGCATGATTATAAAATTTCTTGCTCATGAAGGAGTTACATCGGTGGAAATTTGCCAGAGATTGACTGCACAGTTCAGCTATCATTATCAAGGATGTGTGAATTTTCCTGGCATGAACATTTCAAGGAAGGACGAGAACTTGTAAAAAATCAGCAGCATTATTGCCGTCCTCGGACCAAGATTACAGACGAAAACATTCATGCAGTTAAAGACATAATTGACGACGATTGACGGGCGAGAATATCAGAAATTGCAGAACAAGTCTGAATCAGTTATGGGAGCTGTCAAAGAATCGTCACAAACAACCTATAGTTCCGTAAAGTGTGTTCCAGATGGGTCCCTTGCCTTTTAACTGAAAATCTGAAGTTGTGACTTTGGGGGTCTGTCAGAGACTTCCAGCAAGGTTTGCGGAAGAAGGTGATGCATTTTTGAGTCATATTGTCACCTGTGACGAAACATGGGTCCACCACTACGCTCCCAAATCTAAACAAGCCAGTAAGGAGTGGGGGAGGAAAGGGGAGACAGCACCAGTGAAAGCCAAGACTCAACCGTCAGTTGGCAAGACTCTTGTAACCGTTGTTTTCGATCGGCGAGGCATTTTGCTAATTGATCTTTTTGCATGAGCAATGCACAATCAGTGCTGCTTACTACTGCGAGCTGTTGAACAAGGCAAGGGTTGCAAATCACCGCAAAAGGCGAGACCAACCGATTCAACAGGTCATCCTCCTCCACGGCAATGCGCAGCCTCATACTGCAGCTCTAACTGTCTCAAGCTGCAGGAAATACACTGGACTACACTTGATCATCCTCCTTACAGGCCAGACTTATCACCCTGCGATTTCCATTTGTTCGAGCTGCTTAAAGAAGCTCTAGGAGGGCAACGATTTGAAGATGACGAGAGTGTGGAAGACTTCGCGCACAACTGGCTGGTGACATGACCCTGTTCTTTTTACGATGAGGGCATCAAAAAGCTGCCGATATGCTGGGATAAATGCATTTCCAAAGGAGGGAACTATGTAGAAAAATAAATAGTAATTGCCTTGTGTTTTTCAATAAATTAATTTAAATGAAAAATAAAATCCCATTTATATTTGATCCGCCTCTCGTATTACCTGCATGGAATGTGACTGTACATAACCAAGCAAGTGCTAGTGATGATGTTGATAATAATAGTGACAGGGAAGAAAGGAATATTGACCAGGACAATCCTGCACAGCCACAACATTTCCTGGACTCATTAGTTCTTTAATTTCCTCCTCTCTTACACAACTCTTCTTACACTTTGACTCCATGGTTTTACGAGTCGCGCGTACACAAGCCAAGGAACTTTAAACATCACTCGAGATTATCGATGGAGAACGATTATGTTGTCAGAACGTGGTAGCTTAAACTCTCCTTGTCATGCCAAGATCAGGAGCCGTTTCTGGTCTAGAAGCCTATCAAAGAATGAAGAAACGAAGCATCCCTTAGAGCGCTGGCAAGAATTGTTAATTTTTTGAGGATCACACACAGCGACTCTGGCACTGAGAGAGTTAAGTGACGAAGGTGCTCTGCTTTCCACACAGTAAGCCACAACTGGATTGATGACCAAAACTGAATTAATTCATTCATGCAGTAATGCCAAACCAAACAACAGTCGATCACAAATTGGAAAAAGCTGTCTAAGCTCAAAAAATTTTGGTTTATTCATGACCTGACTGGGCGAGTTGGCTGTGCGGTTAAGGGTGCGCTGCTTTAAGCTTGCATCTGGGAGATACTGGGTTCGACTCCTACTGTTGGCAGCCCTGAAGTTGGTTTCCCATTTCCACACCAGGCAAATGCTGGGGCTGTACCTTAATCAAGGCCACGCCGATTTCTTCCCACTCCTAGCCCTTTCCTATCCCATCGTCGCCATAACACCTATCTGTGTCAGTGCGACGTGAAGGCAATTGTAAAAAATATTTGTGACCTGAGTTCAGCTGCAGTATGTATGGTGACTTTCTCTTCAAAGCTGGCACAGTTGGGGTATGGTACAAATAGACTTCCAGAAAAATGAATCTTTTTTAATATACACTAGGACTGTTCTCATGCTAAAAACAGTTGAACGGAAACAATAAACAATATACTATATCGGACACACAAGGGCTTCCAGGTCGGAGAGGATGAGAAAGTTCTAGGAGAAGTAAAAGAAGAAATTAACTCAAATGTATTGATTTAAGTGCTCCAATGTGGGCGTAAAATATGTAAATAAATAACACTAGGGCTGTTCAGTTTTTCAAAGTACTGTACATTTTAATATAAAAAAGCAGTAAAAATATACATCGTACACCCCAAGCTTTGTAACATTATAAGGAAGTAGAAATTATGCAAATCTTATGTGGAATTCCTTTCAGACGAAAGATGTGTTCATTGCAATGTCCAGGGACCCATCAGCCTGCCGCAAGAAGTACATTTACTTTTATTACCTAATAAAGAGCAGCACTCGGCTTTCTCCATTGCTCAAGTAGTTACTAGGATTGCTACTGGCCAACGTAAAATGGGATGTGATATAATTCCCAGCAATGATGAAAATTAGATTACGTTACCATCCCCTGTAGAATAAAAGCAAAAGTAATTAGATTATGTCAAGGAAACAATCTAGAATACAGAACAGCAATATTTTTGTATGAAACTTCCCTTAATGTAGTGAAGGATGCAGAGCTCCGGCAGCCTTGAGTTCGTGCACCCTTGTATGTAAGGGAAATGTGCTCTCGAACAGGGATTCAAAGAGATCAGCATCATCATCATCATCAAATGTAGTTTCCAGTTGTTGGCCAAGACTGCTTGGAACATAAGCCTCTCCATCTACTCTTGTCTTCCCTACACTTCTCCCTCTTCACTCTTGCGCAGTCCTTTCCTCTGTCATTCTCTACATGTGTCCATACCATCGCAGTCTAGATGCCTCTATTCTGTTCTGTAGTGGCTCTTCTTTTACTATGTCTTTGAACTTCCCATTTCTCATCTTATCCATTCTTGTTACTCCTATCCTGTTTCCCAGAAATTTCATTTCACTTGCCTGTACCCTGTCACGGCTCTCTTCCTCATCCAAGTTTCTACTGCATGCGTCAGAATAGGTACATAGTACGTCCTTTATATCACTCTTTTGCTTCTCTGTGGGACATTCTTGCTCCAAACCAGGCTTTTGAGACTTTTCAGTAATGCTTCTGCTTGTCTCCCACGCTTGATTATTCCCTTATCATTTCTTCCACTTTCCTCTATGATACTTCCCAGGTACATGACACTCTGCCTTCCTAAGCTGTTCTTCTCCAAGCATTATCCCTCCCGTAGGCCTCTCCTTCTTTCTAGTTGTGATCACCATCTCGCTCCTTTTTCAAGAGAAGAAGACTGAATTGAAAACAAACATTAAATTAGGCTGTGAAAAAATAGATCAGGTTAAATAATTTTATCATCTGGGTAGTGTTATTACCAATGATAATCAGTGCCTGTTAGAAGTCAAAAGAAGAATTGCTATGGCAAAACAAGTGTTTCAAAGCAGGAAAAATCTATTGTTAAATAAGCACATAGGAATTGAAACCAGGAAGAAATCTGTTAAAACCTTTGTTTGGAATGTGCTAACTTAAGGTTGTGGGAAAGCAAGCATAATCAATACTAGAATCTGCAGAAATGTGGTTCTGAAGAAGGCTGACAGGGACAAGTTTGACAGAAAAAAAGACTGATATCCAAATCTTGAATGACACTAATGAGAAACGGATCTTAATTTATTCAATAGAGCAGAGGAAAGCTAAAAATTTCTTGGACACGTCCTACGACATAACACCTTTCTCCAGAATGTCTTCGAAGGAAAGGTCCAAGAGAAGAAGAAGAGAGGATGACCACGTCTCTCATACCTTAGGAACATAAACACTCAGCTGGGTTTTGCTTCCTGTGTCACGATGAAAAGAACTGCTGAAGATCGTGGGGTGTGGCTGCAGCGACAAGGCCTAGCCTTTAGATAATGGATGGATGGATTGTTTCACCTTATCTTCCCATGCATCTAACTATTCCTGAATATCCTCTTCCTTTTCTCCTCAGACTAACAGGTAATCTGTAGATGTCATTTTCATTTTTCCTTCCCCAATTTTCCCTGCCACTTTTGTCATTAGCTCGTCTATTACTAAAACAAAGAGCAAAGGTGACAGAGAACTTCCTTGTCTTAATCCACTTTTTTTTTGCTAAACCAGTTTGTTCTCTCTCCTTCTACGTTCAGACAACTAACACTCCAAAGAATTATTAATAATTCATTTTGCCATGGGTAAAAAGTACTCACGCGTCTCCTAACAGGTCAACAAATAAGATTGAAATTTACTACAGTTTTATATAATGTATATAATGTTTAACTACGAGAGCAAGTCAATAAGTATCTGCAATTTTGCTCTAATTGTCTTTAGGTTGGCTCTTTGGCGTTGTGTGCTCACCAGCCGCTAGATGGCACTGTTGTCTACATCTGTGCTATGTTTCAGCGTTACCAGACCAGTACAGCTTGCGTGTTGCGACTAAAAGATGGCTGCGCCATTCGCTGTTTTCACCAAGGAAGAACAGCATTCTGTAATCCGTTTTTTGTTGAGGTCGCTGTACGAAACTGGACTCTTAAAATTACATTGGCTGGCCTGACCATAATGCCATTTTCCCAAAATGGTGCCAATCTCTAGGTCGACTGCTCATCAGTGTATAGTCTTCTATTTGAAAGGAAACTCAGTTCAGGGAGACTTGGTTTCTTGAAGACCTTTCTACGCTCTCAGTGAAGTAAACCCTGACCATTTTTCTTTTGATAAAACTGTACTCTTGTTCAAAAAACACTTTTATGACATTTTGTGCACATTTTCAACTTTTCAAAATGCGCATGATGATAGTGAACAACATTAGGTCTACTGCTCATATCGGAAGGCGAAATATTTTAAAGTCGAGCCCTCCATGATTACATACTATCCTCTTCATTCCGTATCAATATTGTAATGAAGTTGACTAATGAGAAAGGTTCCACCTGATCGATACTTTCCTTTTTTGTTATTTAGCCTTCGGCTAAATTTTTGTCATTAAAACTTACAGTACATGTTTCGATTGCTTAGCAGTCATCATCAGCTGTTTTTACATAATGCTTAGGTGAAAAATAGCATAAAACAGTTCCATAATTAAGATTAAAAATTATGTTAGTAAGGAACAATTAGGTATTCTCAATTAACAAACGCATCTTTTCTGCCAGTTACAGGTCGTACACTAACATCCCAACTTAACGATTTCCGAATAGAATTTGTATAACCGAGCAATTGGATAGGGGTAAGTTTAAAAAATTTTTACAGTTTCAATTTATTTAAAATGCAAACAATTTCTTTAGGCAACACACCCCCAGGTAATTTTAATTTTCTGCCGGTTACAGGTCGTACTCCAAACTATCCAACTTAACGAAACCTGAATAATTCGACCAACAATAAACATAATCTTCTCCACCGGACAGTAACGAGATACAAACAAGAAAGGTCTAGCAAAAGAAGGAACATTATACAACCAAGACAAGTTTGCAAGAGCATCATGCTAAAAACCGTCAAATTTAATAAAACCAGTGCTGTTAAAGAATGAAACCAAAGACTTTTTAATTTAAAAAAATAATTTTTTAAATTTGTATAAGGTTTAGGTTTTAATCTTTAACTAACAACTCCCCGTCCTCCCACCCTTCACGTATTTTTCCCATCCCCCCCTCCCCCAACCACCTAATTGTTCCTTACTAACATAATTTTTAATCTTAATTATGGAACTGTTTTATGCTATTTTTCTTCTTCATCGTGCTGGTAACTGGGTCAATCTCTCGATAGACAGTTTCATTGAGGACGATTCTCCAGACTCCTTCAACCTGGTACTTTTTATTTATGCAAGTTCTAATAATTCTTCATTCAGTTTTGAGGAGCTGATCAATTCTTCTTTCATTTTTAATTTGGAACAAGGTTTCGCAAGCTTAAGTGGCTTCAGGCAAAGTTACAGTTTTGTAGTGTTGGATCTTAGTGTCTATTGACAAGCATTTTGTTATAAGTTGCTCAGGTTATAAAGTGTGCTTTTTTTCATTTTGATGGTTCTATTTATCCATGTTGCTTTCTCGCTTAAGTTGTGCATAATGATTTCTCCAAGGTATTTAAATTCTAGGACTATGTTAATTTTTTGATCATTTATGATGACTTAGTTTATGTCGAGAGGTTTCATCGGCATGATCTGTTTTCTCAAAGGATATTTGTAATCCTGTTTTTAATGCAAATTTCTGGAGACTGGTGATCTGAGCACGGACTTCTTCCATGTTGAGGGCGAAAAGAGCTAAAATCATCTGCAAACCATAGGCAGTTTGTCCTTATTGAGGGTTTTGCTCCAATTTTGATTTTAGGTGGGTTTTCATTTTGCCGAATTTTTATGATGCAATCTAGAGCCACATTAAAGAGCAGGAGGGGTAATCCATCACCTTGTCTGAGGCCTGTGTTTATTGTAAAAGCATTTGACATTTCTCCTCTGAATTTTACCTTTGAAATTGTGTTGGTTAAAGTTAGTTCAACCGGGCGAATTGGCGTTGCAGTTAGGGACGTGCGGCTGTAAGCTTGCATGCGGGAGATAGTGGGTAAGAATCCCACTGTCGGCAGCCCTGAAGATGGTTTTCCGTGGTTTCCCACTTTCATACCAGACAAATGCTGGGGCTGTACCTTAATTAAGGCCACGGCCGCTTCCTTCCAACTCCTAGGTCTTTCCTATCCCATCATCACCATAAGACGTATCTGTGTCGGTGCAATGTAAAGCCACTAGCAAGAAAAAAAGTTAAATCGGTAATTGTTGTTCATTTAGGATGAAGGCCATATGATCTGAGGATTTTTAAAAGAGTGGGTCTGTGTATACTATCATAAGCCTTTTTGAAATCTATGAATGAAATGAACAGTTGTTTATTTCTGTATTTGTAATATTCCATTATTAGTTACAGGCTGAGAATTTGGTCTGGGTGTCATCATCATCATCATCATCATCATCATCTGATGTGGTAGTTAGCCGGTTTTGAGTCCTGGTGGTGTGAAAGATTTTCACCTTCGGAATTGTGGCAAGCAGAATAGAAGAGGTGGTGGTATAGACTTCCTAATCACCGGGCGAGTTGGCCGTGCGCGTAGAGGTGCGCGGCTGTGAGCTTGCATCCGGGAGATAGTAGGTTCGAATCCCACTATCGGCAGCCCTGAAGATGGTTTTCTGTGGTTTCCCATTTTCACACCAGGCAAATGCTGGGGCTGTACCTTAATTAAGGCCATGGCCGCTTCCTTCCAACTCCTAGGCCTTTCCTATCCCATCGTTGCCATAAGACCTATCTGTGTCGGTGCGATGTAAAGCCCCTAGCAAAAAAAAAAAAAGACTTCCTAATCACTAGCTTGCGTGCAAAACTCCCAAGTTCATTTGCAAACTTCTCCACAGTCAATATCTTTGACGGTTGAAGAGTTATTTCGAGGTGGACATCTTAGCTGAGTAACCCTGTATAACTTGATTAGTCACTTGTTTCTTCCTTTTCATTTCTCATACTTCTGCTACTGTAGTCATTTTAAAGGTTGAGACAAGATTGAGACAAATAAATCTAGCCCATACTGGACCTTATTCTGCACTCTTGACTACTGCATGTCTCCAGAGATAAATCTGAGCATGATTTGTGAAGTTAGCTCATGCACCTGAGAGGAATTTTACTAAAGCTAGCATTTTTACTTACCTTATAGTTACCATATGCAATAACATATTGGGAACCCTGAAGCTTCTTTCCCCAAACATTACCCAAAGAGGCAAAGAACACCTTACTAACACATAACAGAAATTGCTTACTCTCTTTCTGCTAACTTTACCATGTCACTTCTTACATTGTACTGATGACTGAAACCTGTGTTAATTTCACTTCCCTTAATTTCTGTTCCCTTCTCACTGAGAATCAATACTTGTAGGCCTGCTGCTTTGTTTGTACCAGCCACATGAGTCTCCACTTCTGTGAGTAACTGACCATTAATGCTGGTTGGGTGCATTGAAGTGTGGCAGCTGATGATTGAATGCTACCCAGTACAGCTACTAGTACTCTGATGTTCAGTTGACTGAAATTTAAATAGATAAGCTATATGATTGTACAAGCCAGAGTGGTGGAATTAATTTTAAAACTTCAGCATTTCATTCATATTGGTTATTTGTTTTTCTTTTTTCTTAATCTGTAATTTTGGTATAATGTCCTGATGGTAAGTTACAATAATTTCGCAAGGTATTACTAAAATGTTTTACAAAAAGAATACAGCTTACCAAAGGTTGACTCAGGTGAGTTTAAGATATATAGGAAGTTTTAAACAAAGTTTGAGTTTTATATGTAATAAAACAAACAAACAAACAAACAAAGAAACAAATTAGCATGTACCTGCAGCTTCGCCTGTGTTTATTAATTCAACCATTAGATGTTTTTAAAGCATTTATTTAAAAGCAAGAAAACATTAGATGTATTAACCCACATTGTTTTTACATAAATTGCATGAATTAAATTATTTTTAATTATATTGTTACTTTCAATGCAATCGGTGCCACAGTCTTCAGCTCCAAGATGTTCAAGGGTGCTCCAGGTGATTCCAAGTTGTTCAAATGCTCTATCATGTAGTTGACAGCCTCATCTGTATTACGTGTCGTGTCGATAGACTTGTACATTTGTAGAACACTGGGTAATTGTTGTAAAAGTTGCTTGTTGATGACGTTCACAGCTTCATTTCTCGGAGCAATAATTGCTCTTTGACACAGCCATGCGTGAAAATTTTAAGCGAATGAAATGTATATCGGATAAGTATTGAGCTATACCCATAAAATAAATAATTCAAATGATAAAAAGTAATTAATGCAGGCATCTAAGAATACGCCTCCATTAAAAATTTCACATCTCTGCTTGCCATAGATTTGGCTTGGCATTGCACACGTACACACAAACAGTTCTGGATATTACCTACTGAATATGGCTCCTCATGTCTGGGATCGAAAATTGCTTCCTGTGCTATGGTCTTAAAAAAAATGGCTCCTTTACTTGTATTGCCTATCTTACGTATGTTGCCCAGGGACAGTGAATCTGAACATTTAATCCTGATGGCAGCACATTGGATTGTCGTGTCCCAACACACGTTTTCCAACGGTTTTTCGTTCATAACTCGCCAACGAAAGGAAAATTGGAAAATCCGGCTTCGAGGTGCATTCGGATTCCCTTCCATCTACCTACGTTCAGTATGTGCCGCACGCACGCACACACACACACTCTCTCTCTCTCTCTCTTTCTTCCTTTTATTATTATAGATATATATTGCAAATACTGCACACACACACCCACAGAGAGAGGGGGAGAGAGAGAGAAGGTGGGGGAGGGGGGTTAAAATCTGTATTAAACAGAATCACAGGGGACCAGGAAATATTTCTACAAAAGCCAGATTTCCATTTAATGAAAATGTACTAGAAAATAGTCTACATTCTCCATTTATTCACACTAAACACTTGAGAACATGTCAAACATTATCAGAATACATTAAAATAATTGGTAACTTAATCTGATTACTGTACTTACTGGTAGAGTAGGAACTCGAGTACATGTCATACATAATCAAAAGGCTTATGTTTTATAAGTTTTCTTACTGTTACAGTACTATACATTTTCCAGCAGTCAAAGAGAGTTTTCTCATTTGCAGTGGTCTTACTTGCTCTTGATTGCCTGACTTTCCAACTAAAACTTAATGTCAGAAATTACAGTGAACATATTTGAATAATTCTGCCATATGTTGAATTCCTGTAACTCCTTTCAGTTTCCGATATCATCTTGATAAGTATTTAATCAGCACTCAGTCATTTCTCCTTTTCTTTTTCCTGTAATGAGAACTACTGAGCCGGCCCCGCGGTGTAGGGATAGCGTGCCTGCCTCTTACGTGGAAACCCCGGGTTCGATTCCAGGCCAGGTCAGGGATTTTTACCTGCATCTGAGGACTGGTTCGAGGTCCACTCAGCCTACATGATTACAATCGAGGAGCTATCTGACGGTGAGATGGCGACCCTAGTCTAGAAAGCCAAGAATAACAGCTGAGAGGATCCGTCGAGCTGACCACACGACACCTCATAATCTGCAGGCTTTCGGGCTGAGCAGCTGTCGCTTGGTAGGCCATGGCCCTTCGGGCTGTTGCACCATGGGGTTTGGTTTGGTTTTGGAGAACTACTGAACTGAATTACAAAGATGATGGCTGTTTATAGAGTGAAATACCAGTACGTGAAGTGGATTGTCCAGGCAGTCGGGAAAAACCTAGCATTTAAACCCCAAAACAAAAACGGGGAAAGAATATACTGTGCCATATGCAGTACCTGCCCTTGCTTCGCAGACCATCTAGAATGTATAGGATGGTTAAAACATTGCTAAATGATCTGCTGAGTGGATTGGAAACTTTCCCTTTGAGAGCAAAATTTGGTTTCCATATATTTGACAGTTCACACTAAATCTAGATTGATCTGCATTGCATTTTACACCAAAATTAAAGGAATGAGGTAATTTTTCTTTAAAGGTAAGTTTTTAAAAAAGTAGATAATTTATTTTAAGGTTTTGTGTGTTATAAATTCAAGCATCTCCTTAGGGATTTTGTTAGCTTTTTTATTACTGCTGGAGAAGAGAATAGATCTATTTCTCGAAACATGTACGATGGTGGTATGAATTAAATTAGTGAGCAGTTTATACTAATTGTATAATCAATTGTATTGATGCCGACTGAGTGGCTCAGACTGTTGAGGTGCTGGCGTTCTGACCCCAACTTGGCAGGTTCGATCCTGGCTCAGTCTGGTGGTATTTGAAGGTGCTCAAATTCATCAGCCTCATGTCTGTAGATTTACTGGCAGGTAAAACAACTACTGCGGGAGTAAATTCTGGCTCCTCAGCGTCTCCAAAAACCCGTAAAAGTAGTTAGTGGAGCGTAAATCCACTAACATTATTATTAATTGTATTGACAGGCGGACCTTTATTAGCCATGTTTATTACAGGTTCATAAATCATTAATAGTCAGTACGGATGTAATAGGAACCGAAAATGGTCAAGTTCATTAATTCAATGACAGTTGTTGTTTCTGTCTCATCTGAAGAGACACATTCTCTTTCACTGAAATCCAAATCATGCTCCTGTCTTACACACTTGTTTGGTGTGGAAAGAAGTGAGGAATAGTGGAGATAAATGTCATCTACATTAGATCCGCATTGTACAGAATTTTTATTCAAGTCTTGACTGCCTGCCTTCTTTTTCTGGTTATAAAAGAGGAATTTAGGTAATAAGTGCTGATATTGAGCTTTCCTCTCACGGTCACATTTAACTTGGCGCTCAGGAAGTTCGCCTTCTTAACTTCCTTAGCTCAAGGTGGTGAGTTTAACAGTGAAATTCACCACTTTTGTAAAATTTTCACTGTAGGCTATTAATTTGTAAACTCATTATAATTTCAGGCAGATTAATAAAATATGTACAAAAAAATACAAAGCTGTTCAAAAAATGTTTGTGTTCAACCTGCTCTAAGAATAAAAGTATTAAACACTTTTCAATCTATATGCCACAGTGTGTCTAAATTTTAACTTGTGCAGCAAGATAGCACATAAGTCATGGTGTCTCAACATGTTGCTCAACCCTTAATTAACAAACTAGTCTGTTATGTGTTCTATGAATTCCAGTCTCTTAATGGTACTGTTTGCTGCTGTTTGCTCAGTGATAAGGTGCCCAGTGTTGGAGCCTAGCATTGCTAAGGTGCACTTCCTTGAAAGCTGTATTGGCCTCTTAGTTCTGTAGTTATCCTTATCAAGCCCTCATAGGATTATACTGTTGTATATCTATATGGCAATACAATAACAACTTGCTGTCTTACCTTAATATTTCTTTTATCATCTCTCATGGCTCTATAGAGCCTGCCTTACATACTAGTGGACCATGAGGAACTAACCCTTGCAGAATCACCCCCTACGAGTGGGTTGGTTGCATAGATAGGTAATTTATTTAAACTGGCAAAGTTAGGACAGCTGTCCCTGTCTTACAATTAACCAGTATCAAAATTAGGTTGAGAACTAATTATATTTTATTAAAAAAGTAACCTATCATAAACTTAAACTATGTAGAACTATTGAACTATAGCCAATAGTGACTACTTGTACATTAAAATTACGAAAGTCAAGGGGAAAGAGAACAATGATACAGAAAAAGAGTACAGTTTTTAAGATGTATTTAAACAATAAAGTTGTAAAAACAAAAAGAGAATTACTAAACAAAGTAGAATTATCTGTGAATTACAGTACATCCTCAGTATCTCCTGCCTGTTGTAAAAAGTGACTAATAGGTGAACCCTCCTCCCGCATCAGAGGCTGTCGGCTTAGGAGCGTGATTTGTTGACTATGGAGTGTCTAGCGTTGTTTCCACTTGCTAGTGCCAGACACTCAGTTTCACCTTTCTCATCTGACTTCCCTTGGTATTAGATTCATAAGGCCTAGGGTGTCTCTTTATTTTACCAACCTTTGCGACTTCCCTTTCTTTTGCTGATACCCTCCTCCTTTGCAGGCTCATACTTCTTCCCGTTTACCCCTGATTAGAGACATTGGTTGGCCATTTGGTTCAGAAAGCCCCTGAGCTGGGGAATTTAGCTGCATACAGTTAATTTCTCTTCCGAGGGCTGGGCGTTTGTATTAGTCTTAATATACATACTGAATAACACTTGACACTACTAACCACAAAAACACGCAGTAGTAAATGCATCCCTCTTAAGAGAGGATGGTGGCCAGTTATACTTCCTCTTAAAGCAGCAACGTTACCGAACAAGTTATTAAAGAAACTGTTTAGAATAGTTTGTGTTGGGTCCACCTTGTCAGTCCACTTTTAATAATTGAAAATTATCTGTTCATACATGTTTCAGGAACATTATGCACACCCTTCATCAGCCCCTTCACTTGGATTTGACTTCACTTGTCCCTCCTACCTGAGTCTCCTTTGTTCTACTTTCTCCCCCTCCACACACACCTGTTGCTTCTCATATTACTGTATTTCTTATTTGGTCCTGTCTTGTCTTGGCCAGCATACATACTAGTGTCCAACAACCAAGATCTTTAAATTTATTTACTTGTTGGATTTATTGATCTTTTGAGTTTCATGGTAGCTTATTTTGTTCACTGCTGAAAACCATGGAATGCTGTACAATTTTGTATACTTGGTGTTTGCAGGAGATTGGAAGCCTTGGAAAATCCAGCTAAACCTCCTATAGTAGTGTACAAGACTGATACCAAAATGGAGCAGCTAAAATCTGGCTTAGCGGAGGAAGACCGTGACATCGTTCACCGGTTGGAGAAGTTACGGGAAGATCGTAAGAAGAAACGTATACCAACTGAAGAAGAGATACGAAGCAGACTCGCTGCTCTCAAAGAAGCCAGTGCTGATGTTGAAGGAGCTATGGATGCCAAAAGGGCAGCTTCTGTAAGTTCCTAGTTTTGTGTTGAATTTCTTTCTCATTTTATGTCCTGTTTGATGAGCAACATGTGCAGACCTAGCTAATGCTTTAACCCTAGTACTGGCAAGTGTCGAATATTCAACACTTTGGCCCCTGCTGTAATGGCACTATCGAATATTCGGCATGTTCATATTTCATCACGTAATTTCCTCAATTCTTCATCAGATGTCATAACAGTCTACTTTTGTTGTTCTTGATGTCCACAGCAGGCGTGAGTTCAGTTTCATTCATAGTTTCAACCTCTTTGGGAGCAATTTCACGTAAATAAATGAGTGTAGTTTTCCGACGATCTGTTTGATCATCAAGCTCAATAGCTGCAATCGCTGAAGTGTGGCTAGTATCCAGTCAATCGTGTGATAGGGGGTTCGAACCCCACTGTCGCCAGCCCTGAGGATCATTTTCCGTGGTTTCCTGTTTTCACACCAGGAAAATGCTGGGGCTGTACCTTAATTAAGGCCACAGCTGCTTCCTTTCCACTCCTAGCCCTTTCCTGTCACATCTTCGCCATGAGACCTATCTGTGGCAGTGCAACTGAAAGCAACTTGTAAAAAAAAAGTCTGTTTAGTCGCCATTGCTGTAGTGTTTGTAAACAAACCTTCACAGGTCTACTTTGCTATTCTATTTCATTTTATCTTGAAGCTTCTGTTCGGTGCAAGTTATTTACGTCTGTGTATATATATATATATTATTTGATTGGTTATATGCATTTTTAGTACAGTGTATGTCTAAATATGGCATTTCACTACGGAAAATTAGTGATGAATTATGGAGAAATATCTAAAAGCGAAAGTGATGACTGTTAGTTTTAGTGGTCTGACATTTAGATCATTGACCCCATTCTTCGGAAAGAATCTTGGACAGCAAGGAACACTCAAACTCACACTAGCTGATGATGTGGATACTGCTGATCTCGTCATTCGCTTTATGTATAAGAGTGATTTAATCAAGTGCATAGAAATGTCAGTGTGTTCATTACTCAGGGAACTTACATTCTCTTTTGATGTGTTTGTGACCATTTTGGCTTTGTTATATTTTTTAATTCACTTTTGATTCCACTTCATTTGTTCAGAGAGGATAGTTGCCTAGTTCTACTTCCTCTTATTTCTTCATGCAAGTTCAACACTGTATTCTTCTTCTTCTTTTTCTTCTTGAATGCTAGTGGTTATCATAGAATAATCTCTCCTATTTTGTGCTTCTTGTATTCGAGTTGCTATTTTTTGGATGTCAAATTACTGTTGGAGGTTTTCATGCCCAGCATAATCTTCTCTGTCCACATTTTCTTTCTATCTTGCCATCTATGACCAGCTGTATAGGCTGTATTTCATGAAGAGGTTAAAAAAGTAAGCTGCATTCTTGTTTTTAAATGTTAAGATACTGTTTGATTTCCTAGCATGACAGAGTTCCTCTTAGTCGGTGACGTGGTCTACCCAGGGAATCTTCAACGTTCTGTGATGCAGCAGCCCTGTTTTAGCCTTCAGTTGGTTCACTGTCAAAGCCCATAGTGTTGCCAATTTGGCCATCCCATTAGAGCTCACCCCACTCAAGGCCTTGTCATGGATTTTTGCAGGCATTTTAAACACTTCAAAGAACACTACAATCACTTTTTAAAAGCTGTATTTTTTTTTTTTACATTCGTTTTGGTTTCCTATGGACCATGCTTAGCCTCTGCTTCTGCTTCTCGGCTTCCTGTCTCTTCTGCTCCCAAAACCTCTTCATATTTTCACTTCTAGCCTCCTTCTGTTGGTCTGTCAAAGTTCGTTTGTTGCTTCTCTGGTTTCTGAAATTCCCTGTGTCTGTAAACTGTTTTCCGGAATTTGTTTCTGTACAACATGCTTTCGGTGTTTAGACCTAGTTCAGTAAGAACTTTGATAACTTCTTTCATCCAGGTTGTGGAGCTCTTGCATTTCCTAGTCCTGTCATTACTCATCCGATGAATGTGTCCAGCAAACTTCAGTCGTTTCTTTCTCATTTCATCAGTCAGTTCATTAATATGTTTGTACAGTTCTTCATTCCTTCTGTTCTTTCAGATGTCACCTGTCTTCCTAGGACCTAATATCTTTCGTAAAATTTTCCTCTCTATCCTCCTCAGCTCCTCACCTTACGATTTTTTCTGTTGTGGGTTAGACATTCCGATGCATACAGTGCTTCTGGCCTTATTACTGTATGGTAGTCTTAATTTTGTTCTTATCGACCATGATTTTTGTTGTATAGATGTTTTTTATTGTACAAAATAGGCACTTTTTTGGCTTTTAACTGAAAATAGGAAAATATAGGTAGAAACATAAAATTATCAGTTCCAAGTTTACTAAACCATGAAAAATATATGTAAACAAATTTCTTTAGAATCAGATACTCAGGACAAAGATAGGTTTTTATACAAAGATCCGTTTTTCACTGCCATCACTACTATCTTAGTTTTGCTGATCTTGAAGTTAAACTGAAAATTGGCCTTCCACTAGTCGAGTCTTGTCTGCATCTCATTGTCTATTTCTCCCCAAATCATGATGTCATTAGCAAATGCGACTCTCTTAAGTTCAGCCAACATTTCTTAAATTTGTTTTTCACGTTGTACGGATACAGATAAGTCTTATAGCGACAGGGGGATAGGAAAGGCTTAGGAGTGAGAAGGAAGCGGCCATGGCCTTAGTTAAGGTACAGCCCTAGCATTTGCCTGGTGTGAAAATGAGAAACCACGGAAAACCATCTTCATGGCTGCCAACAATGGGGCTTGAACCCACTACCTCCCGTATGCAAGCTCTCAGCTGCGTGCCCCTAACCGCACGGCCAACTCGCCTGGGTCACATATATTTAATGCTTAATATAAAACAGTAGCTGTGAAAAATGTACTGGAATCAGCCAAAAAAAAAAAAAGAAATGAACAAAATAAGACAAAATTTTACTGAAAGTATGTGGCTTTAGGTATTAATGAAATATTCTGTCTCCATAGTGTGATACCATCTACATGGCGTACATAGTATATAATTAGTAGCCTGTTTCTTTTGCAGCCTGCATGTGTTTGTAGATTGATTCAGTGTAATATTCTCTCTTTAACTGTTCGTATATTTTTAAAGAAAACTTGATTGTATGCTATTCTGTGCGAGTTGGCAAATCCAAATATCTTGGGTCAGATATATACAGTAAATATAAAAAAATGTCTCATAGTCATTTGGTTAGGGTTTGGTTAAGAAAGTTGGGTCGAGTTTACGCTGTAGCTGACGTACAATGGTGGTTGGTGTTCCCTCAGGCTATGTTGTTTCTGTTGCTGTTGCAGGCCAGGTTTGTTGCCGATACAAGATCTGATCAAAAGAAGACTGATGACCTTCTTAAGCAGCTTATGGAGGAGTATGTGTTAGAGGAAAGAAATGATTCAACAGATGCAGAGATTGCAAAAAGGCTGGCCAAGTTACGTGCTGATGATGTGAGAGCGAGAAAGGAAACTGAGAAAGATAAGGTTTGTTTATCTTTAATTCTTTATTAAGAAGTCGTCTGGAATATGCTCTGTAGTTTGGATGCCATATTATAAATCACATACTGACAAACTGAAGAGAATTCAAAACTAATTTTTTAGATTCCTATACTTTAAACAATATAACTGTTCTTTTTATTTGGATAGAGTATCGTACAATAATCTCCTGCGTGATTTTAATTTTGACTCCTTAACCCTGGAGCAGGTACGTAGGGGGCAAGTGTCGCCCATGTGAATTTTTCTTTATTTTGTTGCTATTTCACTCACTGCAGGTTAATGTGTCTTTCAGTACATTTCAAGTGATGTAGCTGCAAAGTCGCACACAAAATGCTGTCAGTTGTGTACACTTGTTTTATTTACAAGTCACACACACCCACACACACACACACCCACCCGCCCACCCTGCCATTATAAACAAAACACTACTACTACTACTACTACTACTACTACGAAGAAGACTTGTTGCTCCACCAACCACTACTCTTTTACCTTCATATCTTCCACACAATATAAATAACATTTGTTTGAGCGCCAGTTGCTTTTTTAAGAAAAATAACAAAATTCGGTAGAGCATACCTCTTATATCAATTATCTCAAGGCGTGAGGTGATAAACTCACATATTTGGCAATATACAGGGATATGGATCAGGACAATATTAAATTACTGTTGCATTTCCACAATTGAGGATTGTACATGGAACTGGAATCACTTATTATAATTAAAATAAAACTGAGTTTATGACTATAATTTATGTCACAATGAACAATCATTGACGTCTTTTAATTTAACAAAAAAATATATATAGTGAGATTTGCGGTACTAATAAAAGGAAAATTTAATCTAAACAAAAAAAGCTATTGGCATGAACTTGAAGTGAGATGTGATATCACCGCTGATTACATTCTTCTTCATGTTATGAATGCATAACATGTCTGATGCTTTAATTACCTGATGTCTGCATACACCACTGTTGAACTTGAAATGCTTGGGAAAACCTATGAGCTGAAATCGGGAGCCGTCTGCTGTTATCTTCTTATATAACAAGGAGTTGGCCTACATACCATGTACGCATGTAGGGAGCTCCAATGTAATTACGTCCACTCAGTATATTATAAGTAATTGACAATATTATTGAAACATCTTGTGAAGTCCATCCTCACAAGAAGAAGATGTTTCTTTATCAGCATAGTACCCGTCTCTGCTCGGATACAACCACCACTTGTAGACCTCCTCGATTATTACAAGACCTCTTGAAAACACAACTCTTAGCTCTGACCATCACTCTAAGACCACTTCTTCCATTTGATACATCTGACTGTTACATATGACCTGAACGATATGATCTGAATACCTCTCACCACCGTTGCATCGACTTTTATAACCTCGCGATGACGACTCATCTCCCTACTCTCTGTTCATCCCTTCCACTTCAACATACAGTAGCTGGTGAATACTGACACTTGGTCGCAATCACGTGCCCACGCACTGATGTCATCAGTCAAGTGTTGTCTAAGCTTGCCCAAGCGGATTGAGGATGACTATGCTGAATGCGTCACCGGGAAATCTACTTGCACATAACATTCTCAGTTAAACATAGCCTCGATTGCAAAATACTATGCCAGCTCATCTAGCCAGAGTTACAAGCCACAGCCTGACTATATGAAACCAACAAATCTCACTTACTACAATACAGAATAATTACAAACAAATTTCACTTAACCTATGATTAAATACAATAATATACGTGATACCTAATTATTACAGTCTAAGTGATTAGAAACAGAATATAAAATGTAATGAATCGGGTTAATAATAATAATAATAATAATAATAATAATAATAATAATAATAATAATAATAATAATAATAATAATAATAATAATAATAAATACTGAATGGAATCTGTAACCCTGTTGTACGGTTACAGACTGGAGACTGCATCACTTGCATGTCAACCAACTACCAATGTAACAAATTCACATACTTGACTTCAAACACTCGGCTAACACGACTTCCACACAAGTCTTGTTAAAACAAATCAACTCTACCCTCAAGACTGCCTCTTTATATACGTTGCCTGGTCAGGCTTCTAGAAGAATGACACAGTATGTCTTCTTGTAATTTTGAAAGTCTCCAATAGCCTTTTTACAATTAAGAAATTTTCTACATAATTAGAGTCGCACATTGCGTTGTTCTAGACTATTACAGTGTGTTGCACAATATTACAGTGGATTATACATCATATATACAGCTAATAATAAATTATATACTATTAATTAGCCCGCCTGATGGCCATGATCGCTAAGGCGTTGAAGTCTAAACGGTCTGACACCATGGTTAGCTGGTTCGAGTCCCGTTGGTCGAAAAAAATTTCACCATCAGAATGTTGGTTGGCAGGGTAGGGGAGGTGGTGGTATACATTTTCGGGCCGATGACCTTCGATGTTAGGCCCCTTAAAACAACAAGCAGGTATACATTTTCTAATCACTAGATTGCGTGCCAAAAGCCTGGAGTCAGTTCCGATCCTCTCCACAGCGCTCATATGGAGTGAAGGCATATGATGCTGTTGATGGTGATTCGTCAGTCGGATGGAGATGTTAAGCCTTGAGAAGACCCCTTGGTGCTGTTCAACAGGAGTAGGCTACGTGCCGGCACCGGGTTTCAAACTCTTCCTTCCTACTATCGTATGTCACGTCATTCATTTCATTGCATTAACTCCTCTCATGAGGTCGACGTCAGGAAGGGCATCTGGTCATAAAAACCCGCCACGACAAATTCATTTCACCTCATACCCGACCCCGTAGAGAAATGGGACGAGGATTGGACAAACAAACATACTATTAATTACGTGTTCTTACATTAAATAAATTCATCTATATATATAAAATAAGAGTTTTGTCTGTACATTGCTCAGAATTTGAAAAAAAATGGTATTTCTGTATCGTTCATGTCCACAGTAACAAGGAAATGCACTTTTTTCTTTTCTGTAATTTCTGTCTCTGTCTGTATGTATGTACACGCATCACTTGAAAACGGCTGAAGAGAATTTAACGAAAATCGGTATGTAAAGTCGGGGGATGAGCCACTACAATGTAGGCTATAAATCATTTTATTTACGCTGAGTGATATGGTAGTTTAGGGGAAGGCCTAAAATTTAATTCTCAAATATTTATAATTTAAGTGGTCCTGTCGATAAATACTACATAACTAAAGTTACATAGAATTAAATTTCCGATCATTTATGTCTTATACAATTTTACCGTACCGGCTATGATAACACTGATATTCATGAATTTCGATTTTTGTTGCTAAGTCCACATCAACGCCGAGCCACGAGAAAATGGGTGAACAGAATTTAATGAAAATCAGTATATAGAGTCGGGAAAGAAAAAACTGTAGTCTAAGCTATAAACAATTTTACTGAACCTGGGTGAAATGGTAGTTTAGGGGTAGGCACCTAAAATTTAATTTTTAAATACCTTCGTTATGGCTTCTATAGAAAAGTACTACATAACAAATGTTATAGAGAATACAATTTCCGATCATTTATGTTTTATTCAGTTTTACCGTACCGACTGTGATAAGAGTAGTATTTCAGAGTTGGAAGAAAACTAAATGCTAAGGCCTACAATATCGAAAGCGCATAACATTGATCAACAATAACATTACATTGCTCATTGTTTGCTGTGTCCTTTGCCTCTTATCGTGCCCTCAACTCCGATAGATGGGATTGCTGTTGCGTACCGAGTATAACAGCCCAACTCATTATTGGCAGGAAAGAGCTGGGGAGTTAGAAAACATTTTCTTTAACATGGCATTCCTCTGGTTCATACATTGTCTGATACTGCTGGTACGTAACACACTGGTTCATCAGTATTCCAGCTATTCGTTCCCTATTCTGACGCACTGTTTTGAATGAGCAGTGTGCAGATTTGACAGAGGCTCACTTAGTAGTAGTAGTAGTATGACCTGGTCTAGAATTACAATTTAGGCCTATTCCAAATTATAGCACTACAATTCACTAAATAATTCAAAATTCAACCCTGAAAAGAGATGTTGCTTAAGAAAAGCATCTTCCTCTTCACTTTTATTAAATTCTACATTCATTTTGTTCCAAATTAGCAGTGAACAAGGGTTGTCTCCTCTGGTTTGGAGGAAAAATTTGCCTCCAAGTCAGTTAGATTTTTCTGCCACCATTGTATTGAAATGAGATTTTCCGACTCAGCGGGTACTCCTAGGAAAGAGATTAGTGAAAGGGCATAAATTTGTCCTCCTGGGACTCTCCGCTATTCGACCCCCCCCCCCCCCCCCCCCGACGAAAAAAAGACGAAGAGTGTTCACGGATCAAGGCTGTGCGGCTTGGCCATTCCAGCTCTAGAACTTTGGACTGTTAGATTGGCAGCGTAGTACTGTTCGTTAAAAGTGAGAAAATGCGTGGTTTTCCATTTGATTGAATATTCATATTGCTTTTAATTGCGCCATTCCTACTGACGTCATTGTAATGACCCATGTTCATTTCACTTGGGAAAACCACTAAGGCAGTCTTTCTGAGAATGTAAAAAAGCAGGTGGAGAGTGAGTGTCTGCCATTATAATGAAAACTCCTCATCCTGATTGTGACTGATAGTAGGCAAGCAACCGAGCTCGATAGCTGCAGTTGCTTAAGTGAGGCCAGTATCCAGTAATCGGGAGATAGTGGGTTCGAGCCCCACTGTCGGCAGCCCTGAAGATGGTTTTCCTTGGTTTCCCATTTTCACAACAGGCAAATGCCAGGCCTGTACCTTAATTAAGGCCGCGGCCGCTTCCTTCCACTTCCTAGGCCTTTCCTATCCCATCGTCGCCATAAGACCTATCTGTGTCAGTGCGATGTAAAAGAAATAGCAAGAAAAGTAGGCAAGCAGACCTACCATCACAATGAAAATTCCCTAACCCAGTCTTCATATATGAAAAGACGTTTGGTGACTTCCCCGTCGCGTTTCTAGGGTAACGTTGCTATACAATATAATACAATCTTGCTCACAAGGTGTACACTACTTAACATAGAATTCTGGATACAATGTAGAATTCCGTAGCGAAGCACGGGTACATCAGCTAGTATTAATATATACAGCAGATGTTTCATGACATAACCTCGCAAATAATACGATCATGATTATACCAAATAAAGTTCTTATACAACTACGTAAATAATAATACTAATAGATGTAAACATATTCATAGCCACACCTTGCAAGTAGTAGTGGTAATAATAATAATAATAATAATAATAATAATAATAATAATAATAATAATAATAATAATAATAATTCAAGCTCGATATTTGCATTATTTACCCATGAATTAGAGAATATTGTTTCCAAGTTATATTAGTTTATTACACTTGTGTCACAAGGACATTCTCGCCAATAATATGTCATGATTATACTGTTCATTGTTGCATTTGTACCAGAACCAGAAGACTGAACATCATTGGGTGACTGGTGTCACCCACGTGCCTATTTGTGTTGCAACTTTCTTTTTAATCACAGTAAGTTTTATTCTTATTTCACTGGATATCTGATAAGTTTAAGGGAATGCCTACATGTCCACTGTAATCTCATCAATATACACGCTCTGGGTGTTTTATTTTCTTTTTTGTAACCATAAGCTCGCATGTTGTTGCGACAGCATCAGCAACATTCGTACAGCCTATCATGTGCACACCTAAGAAGACAAGAATTCTGAGTACGGTGGATTCCTTAGTTAAAAGTGGATGGTTAAATTAATCATTTAGTGGTGAGGAGGAAATTTCTTTTGAAGATGCAGAAAGCAGAAGTGGAATGAAAAAGACGCACCTGATGAAAGGGGACAAGATGAATTGCTGAGATTTTATATTGGAAGGAATGGAGAGAAGTGCTGAAAGAAAACGCGTAACCTCATTATTAGAATCGGTGGATACAATACCACATTTACCAGGCATAGGGGGCGCTAAGTTCAAGTTATGTTTGTTAAGAATTTTAGGGTATAAGTAAGTATATTTTTGTCTTAAAGTCTACATAAATATCTAATAAATCAGGATATCCATGAAGAATGTATACATTTAACTATTTCATTACGAAATACTATGAACACTTTGGATGACACCTGTCCCCCACACGACGACTCGTGTTGTCCAAATGCACGCGCCTGCTGCAGGATTAAAGAATCAAAGAAAAATATCTCAGTTGGTTTTTCTATACAAATGTGTGAATGGCATATTGGACAATAGTGTTTTGCTTGAACAGTTTAATTTTAATATGAAAACATCAAGTTTACGTCTAAGGCAATTTTTCTACTGTAATTGAAGTAAAACTCTCTACCATAAAAATTCCACAGAATTCCAGAGAATGTGCAGAGCATTTAATAATTTGATATTGAAGGGCATAGACATTGACTTTGATTTTACATTTTTAAAATTTCTCGTTTTGATCAAAGAATTGAAGCGATGTACTGAATAGGCTCTAACCACCAAAATCTCTATTATGAGTTAATTGCAAGAAACGCCATCTTGGACTGGAGTTAGATCCATTTTACGCGCGAGACCGAAGTTCTCCACCCTCTAGCACAGCAACAAGTTCCGAATTCTTCCACATGACTACGCCACTATGTAGGAATGTCCATATAGAGCCTTATTCTGATGAAACCCTACGTTCAGAAAAAATGTCGATTAGATCCATTTTCGGCACATCGCTTCAGTTGTTCAGGATATAAAATCCAAAGGTCTCATTCAGTCTATAGATTTATTTCATCTCATTTATATACTGTAACAGTGCTCTTAATAGAGGTATTTCTACTTTTGTTCTCCGTTACCAATATGGCCATTGCTGTAAAGATAATGTCGTAGCTTACTGAATCTTAATTTAATGATCTATAAATGATTTTGCATGTTACTGGAATATTATATAAGGCTGTAATTTTTTCTATTAGTTTAGTTTTTAGTTCAGTTTTAGTTTAGTTTTACTATTAAAATTAGTTTTTTTGGTTTGTTTTTACGTTCTTATTTTATCACTTAGTAATCTTAACTGTAGTCTACTGTAATTGGAGCATTGCTCTGTTGTAGACTCTATTAGATAAATAAATAAATAGATAAATATAACAGTGGTATGACTCAGCTGTCTTGCTGTTAGGCTGGGGCTAGGCGGCAGTGTCTATAATGTAACGATTTTTACGGAGTTGAACGTGACATTTATTCCGTTCACCCTTGCTAGACTCTATGTTAAATAACGCTATTATTAGTGTGTTAAATGGTGCAGGTTTGGGAACGTGCCGGCTACACAATCTATTTTCAATGTAGTTTCCTTTGTTGTAGGGCCTCAGTGCTAGAACATCATGCATGTGATGTATGTGTTTTGTGAATGACACCATTGAGCATTACATAGAAACAACAGAGAAAATAATGGATATATATAATAATGGGTCAACGACCCGATAAAGGAAAGTTCATTAATATATGATTCTTGTATTCAGTGTCAGCAATATCATACAAACATTTGTGCTTCTCAGTTCCATTTATTAACTCTTCACTATGAATATATTCCATTGTGATAATTGATAACAAATTTGATGGTGGACTCTACATGCTGGCCGCTCTTACTCTGAGTTACTTAACTAACGTGTAGCCGCTAACAATTGTGTCATTTATCGTAAGATTATGAACCCGGATGCATTCGTATGCATTATGACCTTGAGGACGAGCTTGTGCTTCGATATTGCGTGATAAATTCAGTAACTTCTAGCCACCATATCTTTCACACCACTATGTACATATTTCATATGTTATTTAACGGACAAATGGTACGTTAAAAAACTCCCTTCTAGCCTTAGCCTTAGAAAGATCATCCCTGGTGAGTCAAACTAGGAACAGGACTTTCTCAATGCTGCTTATTTTCCATTAAATTGCTGAAATATTTTACCCTTGAATTGCTAGAATGAAAGTACACTGACTGAGCAAACGTCATGGGATAGCGGAGCACTAATTCGCAGGTGTGTTGTCTGCGCACCACACGCCCCCTGTGCCAGAGGCAATTGTATAGGAGACCTTGTGAGCAGTGGCTGTGCATGTGACAGGTGTAACATGGAACGTCGTCGTGAGCTGACACCGTTCGAACGGGGTATGGTGGTCGGTGCCCGACGGATGGGAAGTGCGATTTCGGAAATGGTGCGGGAATTCGGCTTCACACGATCAACCGGGTCCAGGGTGTATCGTGAATGGTTGAATGCGGGTGTGACCGTCCACAACAGACGAACGATCGGCCGTCCAGCCACCCTCGATGACCGTGACCGGCGACATCTGAGACGGATTGTCAATAGTGACAGACGGGCAACCGTGCAACAAATCACGGCTCAATTCAACACAGGCCATGCTAGACACGTCTCGCAGTGGACAATCCGTAGGAACATGGGTTCTATGGGGTATGGGAGCCGGCGCCGCACACGGGTGCCACTGTTAACCCAACATCATCGGGCACGACGACTCGCATTTGTCGCCAATCACCAGGGATGGACACTGGAACAATGGCGTAACGTGATATGGTCGGACGAATCACGATTTCAACTGCACCATGCCGATGGGAGGCACCGTGTATGGCGCAGACCACATGAAGCGATGGATTGCGCCTGCCTCGAAGGTGTGGTCCAGGGCGCTGGTGTCTCTGTTATGGTCTGGGGTGCATTTTCCTGGTATGGAATGGGCCCCCTAGTTGTTCTGGAAGAGACTTTGAATGGTACGCGGTATGTTGACCTGCTCGGAGACCATCTCCACCCATTTTTGGCCTTCCAGCGCCCAGACGGTTCTGCAGTTTTTCAGGATGATAACACGCCGCCACATCGCTCCCACGTCGCCTGGAAATGGTTCCAGGAACATGCAGCGGAGGTCCAACGACTGCCATGGCCACCCAGGAGCCCCGATATGAACCCTATTGAGCATATCTGGGATGTCCTGGAACGCAGGCTCCGTGCCATGGATCCTGCACCCACTAACAGACGAGCATTGGCGGCCGCTCTGCAAAACGATTTGGTGTCAGCTGCATCCAGAGGACTACCAGGGACTTATCGACTCACTTCCACGGCGTCTCACTGCAGTTCGCAGGGCCAGAGGAGGCCCCACACGCTATGAGGTGACTATCCCGTGACATTTGCTAAGTCAATGTATAGTCCCCGTTAAAATGTGATTCTGTTGGAAGATCAAGAAACATACTGTGGATCTTCAAGTCAATATATAGATTGATAAAGGGACAAAAAAGGAACACATAATAGAACAGACACATTGGCAAGTCAGTGTCAGAAGATGGACGTGCACATATTGGGGAAAGCATAGGCAAAGCCGCGAGTGGAGCCAGGAGCAGGCAAGGCTCCGTTCTGAAGAACCTCACCCTCAGTGCTTTATTAAATACGTACACCAGGCTCCCCTTGAACACAATACAGTCTAGAGGAGACTGAAATGAACTATAGTTGCGACCACCAAATTAGGCAAGTCACAAAAATTGCTCTGTTGCCAAGTTGTAACTAAACAAATCATTTTGGCGCGTGAAGTAGTTTGTCTCACAAGCTCTTTTTTAAAGATTAAGAATTTCATCTTATGTCCATATTGAACTGAGAATAACAGAAAATGAAAATTTAAAAATCCCCCTTTTCAATACAAAATAACATTGAACTAATTAAGTTACAACATTTACTTGGGACTAGTTTTGACGCTGATGTGCGTCATCTTCAGCCACTAATGAGAACAGGCAATTGTACATAAATGAATCAACACATATTTCATTAAAGCGTTGCACTTTTAAAACACTCTTGATATTGAGCTTATGATGTCCATAAGAAAAGAAAAACTTCTTATAATCACAAAATAAAAGTCTAGTCGGCCACTATTTGAAGAAGACTCAACACTTTAAAAAATTATACCGTAACGTAAACCTTTGTATTCAAGTAAGAATCTTTAGTTCTATTATAAGTCGTAAGATTCACATTAAATATGAACAGATGTGCCAAGGTCAAAGTATTAATAGATCTCTTCTGTAAACAAGTTACAACATTAAGACAGGAGACGGTGCTTGGGCTTCGTACGCACAGGAGTGTTAGCTGATCTGAGCTCTGTTCGGGCATAGAGGGGGAAGTGTTATAAATGTTGAGCTTTGCTAACAACAAATGGTCTGTCTACAGCACTTGAAGAGACTTTCAGTAGCCTGTAATATGTTGAGAACTGATCTGGAAAATGCCTATTACAGAATGCATTTCTATATTTGCCATTTTAAGACCATTTTGCTGATTACAAGGAAAAATTGTTCTTTTCTGTACTTCAAGCAGCCAATACACTTAGTCATTGTTTGGAGAAAGTCATAGACAAAAGACTGAGGAATATAATAGAAACACAGTAAGAGGAAGAACAATATGGTTTAGACCGAATAGACCAACAATAGACTTGATATTTACAGTGCGAACTATAATGGAAAAACATCTGGAAAGGAACAAGGAAATCATATTCATATTTTTGGATTTGGAAAAAGCTTGTGATACAGTCAACAGAAAACATGTATGGGAATGCCTATTGAAAAGGAATGTACAAAATCATTAATTGTATGTATGTTTAGTCATCAGCCCAAAGGCTGGTTGGATCCTCAACAGTTCCACAATGAGCTGTTATAGATGGCCTAGGCATCACTGAAGAGGCATACTAGGGAAATGAGGAGTGAGGTAGTTTCCCGTTGCTTTCCTCACCGAGCCAGAAGTTCCTATTACATATCAGTCTGCCAAGCCCACTGAAATGCATACACCAACCGACCCTATGAGTAACAGTTTCACACCATTCATAGCAGGGACTGGCTGCAGAAGGAATGGCATTACTAGCATCGCTCATACCTCAGCCACTTTCATATTGTCAAAGCCAAGGATAAGACAGAGACAGATCAATGAAAGTAACAAAATTGCTCTAGCCCATACCAGAAGACTTAGTGCAGTGTAAACACTAGGTCCTGCCAGCAAAGGCATTAAACAAGATAAAAATGTTGTATCATGAGAGTAAAAGCAGTGTACAAGTGGGGAGTGGTGACTCTGAAACATTTTATACAAAAAAAGGTCTCAAGCAAGAAAGTGCACTGTCGCCATTATTGTTTATTATATTGATGGATGAAATCGTATGTAAAACGTGTAAAACAGAGTATCAGTAGTGATGAAGTGAATGCTTGGGTATTTGCAGATGATGTGGTGATTCGGGGAAAGGGAGAAAAGGAAGTACAAAGGAGACTGGACATCTGGAATGAAAATCTGAAGGAGTTTGGAATGGTAATAAGTAAAAAGAAAACTGTAGTCATGCACTGTGGAAAAGAGAAAAAGAGAAGCCAAGTGAACATAGAGAACGGTTAGAGAATGTAGAACAGTTTACATATCTGGGTAGCATTATTAATGGAAGTAATGAAATCAACCCGGAAATTAATAACAGACTAAGTAAAGGTACAACATTTTACCATAAAGTCAGAGAGCTTTTATGGCATGACAAAGTACCCAAGAGGACAAAATTACCATTATATAAACAGTATTTCATACCAGTTGTAACATACGGACTAGAAACACTGGTAACTAATAAGAGACAAGATAGTAAGATCCAAGCAGTGGAAATGAAATTTTTAAGAACATCGGCTAAAAAGACAAGAAGAGATAGAATTCAAAATATTAAACTCAGAGAAGAGCTAAATATAGAACCGTTAGTACAGAACATACTGAAAGCAAGACTGAGATGGTTCGGACATGTAAAAAGAATGGCAAAGGAAGAGGTAGCAAGAAGGGAATTGGAAAGAGAAGTTAAGGGGAAGAGACCAGTTGGAAGACCAAGAAGAAAGTGAATGGATCAGATTTGGAAGGACTTAAGAGAAGCTGGATTGGATGTGACGGAAGTAGTGGAGCAGGAAAAATGGAAGGATATAAAGGAGTGGAGGAGACTTGTTAACCATACCTGGGCGACTGGAGTGGGACATTGATGATGATGATGATGATGATGATGATGATTTTCTTTCATAGTGATCCGCAATATTTTTTTAGGCATTTGAATAATGTTGGTATGATAAAGGACAAGAACCACCCCACACTACCACAGAGGGCAACACTTTCACTACACAGATCCTCAGTTTTTCATTTCTTCAGATGAGGCTATTTTCACCATTTTCTGTAACGACGATCAATCCCAAGTCACTCCTATTGTAAATAGTTTTATTTTGTCCACCCGGTATTAGATCTTGCCATATTTCCAGACAAATATTTTTTCCACACACATTTACGTTCTACATCTCCTAACATCACCATTGCCTCCAGCATAATAACTTCTTTACTTTCACTAGAAATACCCACAAGGTCATCCACAATCTGAAGAATTATTCGAATCACTACAAGCAGAAATACTATCACCACTATCTTCGATGTACTCTGATATTTTATTTTCAGACAAATCTCTCTTTCATTTCACGCTTGCGATTTCTGCATACCTCGTCAGCTGGTCCGAGATTGTATGTAAAGGAGAGGAGATAAGACATATTTTAAGCCAAAGTTTTTATGAATGCGGTTGGAAAACTCTCCTACCATCTGTTGAGAATGCTGGAAAACATTTTCCACAGAGATTATAATACCGGAGAAAGTATTGGGCGATCGCGAAATGAACACTGCAGCTAAATGAGAATTTCTTGGATGGTCACGTTCTGGGCAGGTGCGCAAAACCCAAGAATTTATGGGGTATGCCACTGAAAAGGTTAAATCCAGGGTTGCTTCCTTCCTGGGCCTGGCCCTGTCCTATCCCATTGTCACCACAAGACCTGTCAGTGTTGGTGCAATGTAAAATCAATATCGGAAAGAATTGTAGATACCCCCTTTTGGGTGGGGGACACAGACAAAGAATACACTCACGGTACCCCCTGCCTGTATAAGAGTCAACCAAGGGATGCTGAATTTTGAACCATGACCTTAGCTGTGATTAGTACCAGCACGCGAGGAACATTGTGAGTTGACTTTTCTTGCGATTAGAACCACAATTTGAAGAATACCACGGGTCTGTGGGTGGATCATTATGGGTTTACAGTACCTGTGTATAGTATTCCAGGTACGGTTGAAACACCCATGAAAAAGGGGGGGGGGAAGAAGAAGCTATCCTCGTTGGGGTGTTTCAGCATCTGGTTGTGGACATGTGGACATCATGGGCCTGCGTTTCGAGGTACACCATGGGTCTGCATTGCCTATGAATTGTACCCGCTATGTGATGAACACCATGGGATGGTAAGAGTCCCTGTGATTAATATCACTATGTGAGGAACACCATGGGTTTGCTTTACCTATGAATGGCTCCATTATGTGAGAAACACCATAGGTCTGCGTTACCCATGCTTTGTGCATTACCCGTGAGTAGACCATAATGTGAGGAACACCATGGGTCTACGTCACTTGTGATAAGTACTGCTACATGAAAAATACCATGATTCTATTTAACTAGTGGTTAGTACCATTATGAGAGGCCGTTGACTTGGATTTTGGACTCCGTTGGACAACAGGCATCATTGATTCAGGATTGTGCTTTGGAAGCAGCCCCTTGGTCAGTATATACCATTGTTTTAAGTTTGATTCTGGGAAGGTGGGGCATTGCAAGTCAGATCCAATGATTGTTTTATTGTTTTTTTTGAATTGTAGTCAGTGGATTGATTTTAGAATTATTTTTAAATTTTAATATTGTGAATTGGAGTTGCTGATTATTTTAGATACATTCTTCATCATCAAGTTTTGAATTCTGGTCTTTGGATGAATTTTGGAATTTCAAATTATCATTACATTTAGTCGCATTTTATACCATTAGGGGCTGATGACCTAGATGTTAGGCCCCTTTAAACAACAAGCATTATCAACAAGAAAAAATTTAGAACCTTTACCAGAGCCATCAGTTCTCAATTTATTGGAATCAGTTCTACAGCTGCCATATCCCTACTGGTAATTACTCGCTGTAATGGAACTCATCAGACATGTAATAGTGCTTAGTGCCCTTGAATAATCTTGTATGCGAGACCTCCATCCTTTATGAAATATCTTAAAATGGAATTGTTGCTGACCTTATCTTGTGCTCGGTTATAATTTAGAAGATGAATTTATATTTTTCCCCTCACATTTTACCATTTCATACCAACGGTATCTTCTTGTTGCAGGCTGCTGGTGAGAATAAAGATTCAGATGAAGATAGTAGTGGTATCAGAACTCCCTCAGATGAGCTAGAAGATCCTCCAAGTGATCCTGAAACGAATATGTTACTACAGCGATTAATGAAAGAGGCTGCTGAAAAAGTAGCAAAGTAAGTCGGCCTTTTAATTTGAAAATATTAAAATAGAATGTTTTGAATAGAAGTAAATTGAATATAATACATTTGTGTGTGTTACTGTGCTTTTTTTTTTGTAATACCTGAAGCCATCTGTTTTCAGTTTTGACTTCGTTAATTTATAACGGTTAGTTTCTTCAGTCTTCTTCTTCTTCCTGAAATGTTTCTGTTTATGTAGGTTGTTCATACTTCAGTCTGCTGAAACTAATTTTGAATAAATAAACTTAAAGAGAACAAGAAGAGAAAATATACAGGAGAGTCTTAACATTTTCCTTCGTCTTTTCTCCTCTTCTTCTATTACTTCTTCATTAACTTCTTCTTCATATTATTCTGAAGGAAGATTGGAGAACAAGAAGAGAAAACATACAGGAGGGTATGTCCTCCCTCCTGCTCTTATTCTCTTCTACTTCTTGATTAAAAGAGAATAAGAAGAGAAAAAGACAATAGACGTGTGTGTCCGTATTTTTCACATTGCAGCCAAAACCACCCACCTCAGACTGGTGTGTGTGTTTTGGTAGCCTAGAGTCTCCCATCGTGCACTATGGTGGTTGCATGTCGTACCTGCAGTGGTGTGGGAGATGTGAGGGTTGAAATGGCTGATTTCGTCATTGGATGTATTGAAATGAGTGAGAATGTCCTGGAAGGATCGGAGCGAGAATGTACTCTAGAAGGCTATGATGTGTACGCCTTGGTTTTATATACCATCTGTGATTCATCTGGCAGGTGTATGGTGATCTCAGAACCAGAACACTTTGCTGCTTGAGTACATCTTTGAGTATTTTCTGTAATTCTCGAATATAAAGCAGATACTTAACTGAAACAGCTCCTTAATGATATTATTGAGGCAGTAATTGTAATTGGCAAAGATAAAAGGAAAATACTTTTTCATAGCAAGAATTCCATTGATCTCAAATGATTTGTCATTTTGTTTCAAATGATTACAATTTCCAGTGAGATTGGCTTATAGTAGGGCGATCAATAAGTGTCAGGGTCAAAGGTTCCACTATTGTGGAGTTAATTTGAAAGATTCCTGTTTCTCACATGGTCAGTTCTACATTGCTTTCTCACATGTTGGACAAGCAGAAAATCTGTTTGCGCATGCGCCAGACAACAAGACACCCCAAAAAAGAATAGAGAAAACTACACAGATGTACAAAAAAAAAAAACCAACGAAGTGGGTTGTCTTCAGGTAGTAAATTTATGAACTATCTGAGAAAGAAAACGTATGGTAACAGAATTATACGTGAAAAAGGAACAATTTAATTAAAGTGGAATTATCTTTTTGTTTCAGCAGACTAAAGAACCTAACAGTTGTGTTGCTGTAGTTATATCCTAGTTCACAAACCGTGGACAATGGCTGAGCAGTCTTGCAAGTGGTCTTAAGAGTTGGGCTATCAATTGTCATCTCGGTTATATTCTGAGTCGGTCCACCTTGTGCTCAGGTGGCTAGGACTGTACAATCCACCAGTGGTCCCTGAAGAATTCTCATAGGGACTGTGTAGGGAAAAAGACCAAGGGGGTTGGGGCCGATGACCTTCGATGTTAGGCCCCTTAAAACAACAAGCATCATGATTAAGACCAAGGGGAAAGCCAAGGAAATACTGGATGGACACAGTGAAATCAGATGTGGAGGAGAGAGGTCTCAAATGGGAAGATGTATGCAAACAGGAAGAGATGGCGAGCACTTATACACTACACTCGGGAAACTGAAGTTGGAAAATTATGATGATGGTGGTGATCATTTTGTAGGGTAGCATCCTACTTAACAGAAAACTTACCCAGCACAGACAAAAAAACTTGGTTAACGAAATTGAATTTTTTGGGAAGCTGTCTTTATTAATGGGGCTCTACATTACATCATGAAAATTTGGCAAAAAGAAAACCCACCTAAAATCAAAACTGGAGCAAAACCCTCAATAAGGACAAACTGCCTAGGGTTTGCAGATGATTAAGCTCTTTTAGCCCTTGATGTGGAAGAAATCTGTGCTCAGATCACCAGTCTCCAGAAAATTACATTAAAATTAGGATTACAAATATCCTTTGAGAAAACCGATATCATGCCAATGAAACCCCTTGACATAAATGAAGTCATCATAAATGATTTAAAAAAAACTTGACATAAATGAAGTCATCATAAATGATAAAAAAATTAACATAGTCCTACAATTTAAATACCTTGGGGAAATCATTATGCACAACTTAAGCGAGAAAGCAACATGGATAAATATAACCAACAAAGTGAAAAAAGCACAATTTCTAACCTGGTTAACTTATAACAAAAAATTCTTGTCAATAGACAGTAAGATCTAACTCTACAAAACTGTAACTTTGCCTGAAGCCACTTACACTTGCGAAACCTTGTTCCAAATTAGAAATGAAAGAAGAACTGATCAGCTCCTCAAAACTGAAAGGAGAATTATTAGAACTTGCATAAACAAAAAGTACCAGGTTGAAGGAGTCTGGAGAATCCTCCCCATTGAAACTGTCTATCAAGCGATTGACCCAGTTACCAGCACGATGAAGAAGAGAAGAATCTCTTATTTCTTTCACATCTTACAATTACCAGAAAACAGGATTTTACAACTAGTGATCAGAAATCTGGGAAAGAAGACAGGAGGGTATTGGATCAAAGAAATTCAAGAGGAGCTCAAAATAGTTGGACTTGAAATTACAGATGCAGAAAACAAGAATAAAATTACCACACTTCTTAAGAAACATGCATTTTCAACTGAAATGATGTACAGAAGGTCGTAGAAATTTCAGACGGATTAAGAACACTGAGATCAGAACAAATGAAGACATACTGGGCAGATAAGAAGATTCAAACAGTACAACCTTCAAAGAAAAAGTGTACATGGAAGACCCAAGTGGTCCAATGTGGACAATAATAATAATAATAATAATAATAATAATATCAACATCAACAATAACAACAATGGCACTTAGAGAGGATGATGCTGGATGTGTTCGGAGTTAATGATGTTTGGGTTGGAGGAATGAAACTTAAAAGCCTTTCCAGTTTGTCAAACACAGAATATTTACCCAGCACAGACAATGTTTTAAGCAAACCTCGGACTGATGGGAGTTTTTTTACAGGTATGTTGTAGTGTAATATTATATTTAACACGTGTGTTCAACAGCCTGGAAAGCTTTTCTGTTATATTTAACTGAGTCGACACTGGGAAGTATGGCTTCCTTCTTAGAAAAGGTAATGGGAGGTAATGAGGCAGAGAGAGGAAATTATAAAGTGTTCTTAATAGGTATCAGAAGAAGGAGGTCAGTGTGTAGGATGGTGTTGTTCATTGGAAAAACGGCAGCATGCAACATCGCTTCTGTTAGACATGTAAATGAATGAATAATAATAATAATAATAATAATAATAATAATCGTATGGCCTCAGCTACCGTGTGCAGATATTTTAATTTGACGCCATCTGGCCGTCTACTTGCCAATTTCGATTTTCCATTTTACTCTAGGCGTACTAGATGGCAGACAGGGTAAACCGAAGCTCTCTTGGGCGTCTATGGCTGAGATTTAATTAATTTTGTCGGGTAGACACCAAATGTGTCACCAGAGATCTTTTACATGCCAACATCATACGACATGGAGTGTCGAACAGATTTTTTTCCGCCCTTCAAAAATCCGACTACCTCTGCCGGGTTTGAACCCGCCATCTTGGGATCCGGAGGCTGACACTCTACCACTGATCCACAAAAGCAGCTAATGAATGAATGGTGTGTATAGATTTAGTGGTTGAAGCAATTAGTATGAGAATTGTCACATTATATTCATCGTGTGAGGTAGCAGATGAGAATGAAGTAGACAAGTTTTATGAAGCACCGTGTGATATTAAAGTTAGGGTCAACAGCAAGGACAGAATAGAGCTAATGAGTGATTCCAGTGCAAGAATCGGAAATACAACTGAAGGATGTGGGAAGGTGATGGGTACATTTGGGGAATAGATATGGGAAGCATTTAGTGAAATGCTGTGTTAGGATGGGATTAGCATTTAAAACAAATTCATTCTTCAGGCATACATGTAGAAGTACCAGATGCATAAAAGAATATATCATTACTGACTTTGAATTTACAAAATCTGCGAGGGATGTATGGTTATTCTGGAGATTTTTTTAACGATACAGATCTGATCTGCAGTGAAGTCATATCAGTAGGCCTAAGATAGAGAAAGTGAAGTCTGTCTGCAAACGAATAAGCGTAGAGAATCTCCAGGACAAGGAAATAAGACAGACTTCATGAATATGATTAGTGAAAAGACAGTCAGCAGGTTCAGGATATAGAAAGAGAATGGGTGGCATACGTGGATACTGAAGTGGAAACAGGAAGGGAATGCCTAGGATCAACAGTGTGTAAAGATGGTGAAAAGTGAACGTCTTAGTGGAATGACATTGATCAGGGCAGCATGAAAACTTAAAAAAGAGGACACATAAAAAATGGCTCCAAACAAGAATGGTACAGATAGGGAATTGTACATCATGAAAGAAACAGCAAAACAAATCATTGAAACGTTTGAGAAGGAATCTCGAACATTTCAGTAATAACCTGCAAAAGCAGGAGGGAAACCTTCTTTGGCACTTATAAAGAATGTTAGAAAGGGAGGGAAAAGGGAATTGAAGAGTATTTTGGGTAAATCAAGTGATCTCACTGTAGATCTCAGGGAATCACTGAATAGTTGAAGGAATATTTTGAAAATCTTCTGAATGTAAAAATAATTTTTTCTGTAGAAGTCCCAAACAGTGTTCATTAAAGGATAGTAAATAAACTACATTGTCACAAAGCAGCTGGGATAGATGAAATTAGAAGTGAAATATTGAAATATAGTTAGTGGGAAGACAGGGATGAAATTGCTTCATAAGACCAGCATAGAACGTTAGTAAGGTACTTTCTGATTTGTCTAAAACAGTAACTGCATCTATTTATAAGCAAGGGAAAAGGAAGAATTGCAACAATTATAGAGGTATTTCATTGATCAGTGCTAGAAGAACTCCTAGACATGATGGATAGAAGAAAAATATCAATATTGGGATTAAGTGAGACCAAATGGAAAGGGATTGGAAGTAAGACACTTCGTAGAGGTTATAAATTATACTGGAGTGGACAGGAGAAGGTAGCGAAAAATGGTGTTGGATTCTTAGTTAACGAAAGGACTGATGCTACAGCTGAAGTTATCTGCAAAAGTGATAGAATCATTAAAATGTCCATGAAACACTAAGTACACCATCATACAAGTGTATGCCCCACAGACAGGCTGCAGTGAGGAAGACAAAGAGAAATTTCGGCAAGACCTGGAAGATACAGTTAATGAGGAAAATGTTATTATTATTGGAGATCTAAATGCGCAAGTTGGGGTAGACAGACTTGGGTACGAGAACATCATTGGTCCACATGGATTTGGACAAAGGAACCCAGAAGGAGAACAACTATTAGATCTGTGCAGAAGAAATGATCTTATAATCAAAAATACATTCTTCAAAAAAAGAGACAGTCACAGAATAACAAGGTACAGTTGGGATGGCCAGTATAGAACATTGATTGACTACGTAATCACAAATAAAGATGGTGGCAGGTACATCACAAATGTAAAGGTCATCCCTAGTGAAAGCATGGACAGTGACCACAGATTGTTGGTAGTAGACTTCAAACATAAGACAAATGAAACGCAGAAACTTATTACGAAAAAACCAAGGATTAAAACTTGGAAGTTGCAAGAAGTCCAAATAAAGGAAGAATACTAACTAAGGATTCAACAGAGTTTGCCGAAGTGTGAAGTAACCAGCGTTATTGAAGAATGGAAGGCCTTCAAAGACACCTTTGTGGGAGAAGCCAAAAACCTATGTGGAGTTACAAGTTCTATCAAAAGAAAAAAGGAGACACCATGGTGGAATGATAGAGTGAAAACAGCGGTGAAAGAAAGAAACCAAATAAAGAAGGCACTGGACAAGGAGAAACAAAAACAGGGACAAGAACGAAATGAACAAGAAATACAAAGACTTCAAGGAGTATACAGGAACAAGAAACTTGCTGTAAAGAACATTGTAAGGGAAGAAAAAGAGAAGAAATGGAATGAGTTTGCAGACAAACTGGAAGAGGACAGTAGAGGAAATATGAAATTGCTATACAGACTAGTGAAAAACAAGCGAAGGGATCAAGAGACCATAAAAGCAATAGAACATGATGATGGAACTGTGGCACAAGAAGAGGGAGAAATTAAACAAGAACTCAAGATCTATTTCGAAAAGCTGCTGAATGGAGATACAGAAAACATAACAACGGATAGAGGAGAGCCAAGTCGAGGAACCACAACTGAACCACCAATTACATGGCTTGAGGTTGAAAATGCGCTCAAGAGCATGAAGAAAGGAAAGGCAGTGGGCGTAGATGAACTAAGTGCAGATATGCTGAAAGCAGCGGGAGTTCCAGGAATCCAATGGCTCTATAGACTGCTCAACAAGATATGGGAGGAAAATACTATTCCTGAGGACTGGAAGATGGGCATCATTGTACCTCTGTTCAAGAAAGGAAGCCGACAAAAATGTACTAATTACCGTGGTATCACACTACTGTCTCATGTCCTGAAAATATTGGAAAAAATAATAGAGACCAGAATCAGAGATATTGTTGAACCAATTTTGGAAGAAGAGCAGTATGGTTTCAGACCAGGAAGGTCAACTACAGACCTTATATTTGCAATTAGGATGCTAATGGAAAAATACTGGGAGAAGAACAAGCCTTTATTCCTAATATTTTTGGACATTGAGAAAGCATACGATAGTGTACCAAGGGAAAAAATTTGGCAATGCATGAAAGAACTTCAAGTGCGAGATAGCCTCATAGACAAAGTGAAAATGTTGTATAGTGGGAACAGAAGCTGTATTCAAGTAGGATGTGGTTTGTCGGACTGGTTTGAAACAAAGAGAGGAGTGCAGCAGGGCAGCTCATTGTCACCACTTCTATTTATTATTGTAATGGATGTAGTAATGAAATCTATTAAAAGGAAAGAACATGGAGATATCAAAGCCTTCACATTTGCAGATGATGTTGCGATCTGGAGTGACTCAGAAGATGAATTGGGAGAGAGAATACAAAGCTGGAATGAGGAGTTTAAGAAATATGGTTTAAACATCAGCAAGACCAAGACGGTGGTGATGAAAGTGTATGGGGAAGGAGCAGAACCAATAGTCATGTTAAATGAAGCTCAACTGGACAGCGTTCCAGTTTTCAAATACTTGGGTAGCGTTATATCAAATGACAACCTAGCAAAACATGAGGTGAACAATCGAATCAATAAGGCAACACAATTCTACCACCAGGTAAGACACCTGCTGTGGGATGAGCAAATACCCATGAAAACAAAAATGACATTGTACAAGTCCTATTATACACCAATTCTTACATACAGTCTCGAAACCACAACACTGACCAATAGAGATAATTCCAAACTTCAGGCAGCTGAAATGAAATTCCTACGCACTATGATCCAGAAAACCAGGAAAGACAAGATTAGGAATGAGAAAATTAGAGAAGAAGTAGGAATAGACAATTCTCTCCTAAATAAGATTCAGATATCAAGACTGAAGTGGTTTGGTCACATGAAGAGGATGCCAGTAAACAGAACTGCAAGGAAGGAATTTGAGAGAAAGGTAGAAGGAAGACGACCCGTGGGAAGGCCACGAAGGAAATGGATAGATTTAGTTAAGAGCGATGTAATGCTGAGAGGTCATGATTGGGACAAGTTGGTGGAGGAAGAATGGTACAAGGACAGGATGAGATGGAGGAGGCTCATATACCACACCCGGGAAACTGGAGATGGTTTAGGATGATGATGATGATGATTCATTGATCAGTATACCAGGCAAGGTGCACTGGCATTTTGGAATGGAGGGTGTGGTTAATGCAAGGCTGTCTCCAAATTTTATTCTGGAGGGGATTAGGATTCGTTTTCCCCCCAGGGCTTCCAAAACAAAAGTAGCAAATAGATTTTATTGAATAAAAAGTTTCCAAACTTCTTTTGAGTAGTACCTTTTACATCCCAATGGTTTAAATGGAAAGGTCAGCTCACAATGATATAGTGGATGGTGCACACTATGTACCGCAAGCATGTAGCACAAGGGAAAGAAAATTCTCTCATTAAAAAAGAAATGGAAGTAACCAAATAATTTTCAGTAAAATTATAAAAAATGTTTATAGTTTTGATACATTTTTATTATCTTCTAGTGATTACAGCCTTGTCTGGTGAACCCTACACAACAGTTGCAAGTATTACTAGCAGTCATTCTGCTAGTCTATAATGGTCGCTTTTCATAAAGAATGCAAGTATGAAGACAAAAATATTGATTGATTGATTGATTGATTGATTGATTGATTGATTGATTGATTGATTGATGTCATGTGGCCTATCACTTTGTAATCTTCAGAATTAAATTTCTGTGTCGAGTTTCTTAACAACAGATTCACTGGAAATTCTAAATTAATGTTCAGGTTGGAAACCTAAAAATGTTCAAGTTTTTAATTGTTAAGGTTCCGACCACCCTTGAAATAGTGTAAAAAATAATTTTAATACGATTGTTGCATAAGAGCAACTACTTTTTTTTTTTTGCATGAATGCGGGATCTATCAGACAAATGGAAATATACAGATGGGAGTGAGAAGCGTGCGGGACTGTGGAGTGTGTGAATAATGCCGAGTAGGATTGCTAGGTGTAGGATATAAACCGAGGAAATCCTTGTGCTACATGATGTTTATTCTGAGAGAGTGAAGTAACCTTCAAATAGTAAGTCTTCAAGGTAGTCCCGTAGATTGTCTACAGCACGTTGACAGCGATGTGGGGACGTTGGATACGCCACCTAACCATGTGTGAATTTTTCATTTTTCTGTTTTCACAGTGTTGACAATGTCCTCGTGTCCTAAACCACATCCCATGCAATAGTTCTTTCACGTTGGGGATGAGGTCAAAATCGCACGGAGACAGCTCCGGCGAATATGGCGGGCGTTCCATTAATTCCTACCCCCCAACGGTTAAGTTACCTCATCACGTCCATTTTGCACGGAGCCTGAGTCACTACTGTGCATGGTACCAGTCTATTACAACGCCATCTCGTGCTGTGTCCAAGCACTACGAGTGTCCTGCTTTCCACGACATATGACCATTGTATAATAGCACCGTGCAATGTGGGGGGGGAGTTGCAATGACTTATGCTCAATCCTTGTATTTTATATATTTATTTTTGTGTGTATATTTGCAGAAAACAATCCTTTACAAATGCTTTATTTGATCTTCAGCAGTCTGTTGAGAGCCTTAGATTGTTTGTTAAAACTTTATTTCTCTCGTGTGTTGCCAATAAATTAATCTGTTTTATTTCTTGTTGTCTACAGGAAGAAAGCCAGAAAGAGAGCAAAGGAAGGTGATGACTCTGAAGAATCTGATGATTCCGATTTTACTGGCGACTCTTCATCCACGGACTCTAGCCACCCTCGTGATAGTCGCAAGCGTTTCATCAACCCGTACACTTTGGAAAAGGTCTGTTCTATGTGAATTTCGTATGCTTCTTCTATTTATCTTTTCTCTATGTGGATGTTGATGTTTTCTCATCTTTTCTGCAAGATGCTTCCTAGTAGCTAGTCATATACTAGTGAAGGAATGCATTACCTTCCACCTTGACTGTCAAGTATCTCATCACTCATTCCAGTAGGAGATTAACGAACTGCAGTGGTTGATTGTGAAGACTTGTCAAACCACGCTTTCATCATGTATTTGGACGCTTCAGGTATTAGTCCTCTAGTACTATAGGCAAATACAGGGTGGGCCATAAAGCATACCTGCCAACCTTTCCGATTTACCCAGAAGCTTTCCATTTTTTAACTTGTCTTCCGATTTTCCGATTTATTTTTACTTCTTCATATTTTTGACCAATATAACCTTCAGTACGCTCAATACTCTTCCCGTAGGATAAAGGATAAATTCTTATGTGTTTGTGTAATTTACGCAATCTAATTTTCGAACGTATTTATTTGAAGCTTTATTTCGCGAGTGTACCATCTGTTGCCTTCATGTATCGTGTTTCCTGCCCACCACAACACCATGTGTGCTTTGCAGCTGGGGATTCGGGATGGCAATCATCCTACAGGCAAGAGAGGCTAGCACGTGCTAGTGACTCAGTTAATTGGGACAAAGGAATGAGTTTGTTATTGTGTGGTTTGCGCACTATTAACATCGTTTCTGTGCGTAGTTTCATTGGAATTGTAGGCCTCATGTTTTTTCTTGCGGTTCTGTGCTTTTCCCCACTCAAAGTCGTATGTTAGTAATGTATGATACATACTGATCTGTTTTGTATGTGGTAGTTTTGCGTATTTCAGTGCATTTGTGTTCATTCTTGCTTCATAATTTTAATGAGTTGAATGTGTTTCAGGGGGTTGTGTCAGTGACAGTTTCTGCTATTTTTTTCTTCACGTAATAGCCAAAAACATAACAAATGTTATCTCCAAATGTTCAGAGATACCTATAGAATTAAATTTCCATTCATTTTACAGTCTAATGAAGGAAACTATTATACATTATGTTGCATGCGTCAGTGTGATATAAATATTATTCGTATGTATGTGTCATAAATGAGAATGGTTAGGTACATTTTCTTGTAACCATTTTTATGTTTTCTTAGTTTAAGATTTTAAATTTAATGATCAGTTTACATTGTAACTGTAGATATGTATGCCTTTTATTCTGTACTTTTTTTTGCCTAGACTGTGGTGCAATATATGTGATGAAATCTAAGAATTTAAAAAAATTCCTATTTTTTCATTTCTGAAAGTTGGCAGCTGTACATATGTCAGTTGTCAAAAATGTGTTTGGTACAGTAACACTAAACAAATGAAAATACAAATTTATTAAAAACATTTAAGCTCTTTAGACCTTTCCTGTTGTGAAATTACCAGCGTTTTGCCCGAATGTAGCAGTGGGCTCATCATTGGATTTATTTATTATCAACACAGAAATACATGTGGAGTATAAAGCTACAAAAGATGCTCAAAGTGGTTTCCATGCTGTTGTAAGCAAAAATTGCATATTTTCAATACTGATTTACAAATTTTATTGCATATCTTCCAGGATTGTAGTTTTTTCAAATTCTGATTGTATTTGTTCCTTTAAATACTCAACAATTTCTCAACTGGCCTATATTCCTCCACATTTACCTGTTACTCCGATTACTCACAATCCCTACCCTCCCCAACCCCATCGCGTAACATCAAATCCTGCTCAAAACAACGAACAACTCATTGAGCATATATTCAATATTATTATGCTCATCGTAGGTCAGCTCCAATCTTCAGCATCCAGCAACATTCATCCAACAACAATCCGCGACATGATTACCAATATTTTCGCCTCTGAAAATGGCCTTTAAAATCTTACAGTGGAACGGCCGGTCGGTGATCTCGAACAGAGGTGTTCTACAGCGTGAGATTCAAAGCCAAAATGCATCCATAATCGCACTATCTGGGACATGGCTACTTACTTTACTGGTCCAACTATTTTCGTCTCAACCATCTGACTCTACAACCCATGGCGATCAAGTATATTCTGCGACAGATTTTCCAAGTTCATAATGGCATTTAAAATTCTTCAATGGAATGCACGATCGGCTATTTCAAACAAAGAGAGTCTAGATAATACACTTCACAATATAAACCCTCACGTTGTTGTCCTGTCAGAAACATGGTTCAAACCTCAAAGATATATACATTTTCGCAACTATACCATTTTAAGGGAAGACCGTGATGATGGATATGGTGGCGTTGCTATTCTGGTACACACGACATTATCTTACAGACAGCTAACTATCCAACGTAGTGTACCATCGCCATTTCAACTGATTGCAGCTAGTATACAACTACCTTCTAGAACTCTTACGATAGCATCTGGATATTGCCCACCGAGAACAGCAGTCACCTTGGATATTTGGCAAGAAATCATGTCGCAACTTCCTTCCCCACAGATCATCTGTGGAGACTTCAACGCTCACTCCACAGCATGGGGTTGTCCAACCACCGATCGCTACGGCAATGATATAGTCAATATGGTCGAACATTATAATTTAGTCATCCTGAATGATCATTCCCCTACATTGGTTCCTTCACCGAATCGGCAGAAATCGGCAGTTGACCTCACTATTGCCAACCCCTCTTTATCCTTGTCCACCAACTGGTCCGTCCTTACTGATTCTGGGGGTTCCAACCACTTTCCCATTTTGATCACAATAGAGACTTCTCCTCCACCTCATCAGCAGAAAGTGTCAACAGGAAAATGGAACTGCTCTAAAGCAAATTGGCCAGTATTTACAGCCAATATGGATGAAGAGATATTACGCCTTCCACTGCAAAATCCTAGTGGTGTCAGCTACAACCTCTATATCTCCGCTATGGAGAAAGCTGCATCCGATTCGATCCCCCTGAAGAAAGTTGGATCTATACACACGGGAAAACCAGCTGTCTGGTGGACTCCAGACTGCTCTCGAGCTGTTGCACGACGACGGACAGCGCTTCGGCAATACCGGGAACAACCCACTTTTGAGAGGTACCAGCAATGTCTGCACACTACAGCTCAAGTAAGGAGATTTTTGAAAGAAAGGAAAAGACACAGCTGGAAGGAATTCTGTGCATCATTAGATAGGAATGCCAACATCTCCGACGTCTGGAACAAAATCAAAGCCTTCCGCCACAAAGATCATAGTCCACGATCCCATACGATCTCACCAGCCTGTATAGAGGGATTCTTTGACAAAATAGCTCCACCGTTTGTTGATTCTCAACCCCTTCAGTTCAACACGAACCCGAGTACTCATTTTTTATGCTCTCCCTTCACATTGGCTGAGCTGCAAAATGCAGTAAAACAGTCCTCCAGTACTGCACCAGGTTTTGATAATATTTGTTACCCGATGCTGGCCCATTTATCAATCCATGCTCTACAGTGGCTGCTTCGGATCATAAACGAAATATGGTCTCAAGGAGAATTTCCATTATCCTGGCTAACACAGATTGTGATACCCATCTTCAAATTCGGAAAGGAACCAGAAGATCCGAACGCTTACCGTCCTATCGCCTTGTCTTCATGTATACTGAAAACCCTCGAGCGTATGATTAAACTTCGACTCGAATGGTGGCTAGAATTTCACAATCTTCTACCACGAACTCAGAATGGTTTTCGAAAAGGAAGAAGTACCTATGATAGTCATGCACTGCTCACTACGGACATATATAAGACATTTGCTTCGAACAGTTATATGCTTGCCCTTTTTGTGGATATTTCTGCTGCATACGACAATGTTGATATCTCAAGATTATTATCTAAATTGATGGACCTCGGCCTTCCTCATCCGCTCATCAAGGGCATTTACAATCTTCTACACACCAGATGGATATATGTGCGTTATCATGACAAACTACTTGGCCCACGGAAAGTCTCACAAGGTCTGCCTCAAGGTGCTGTGCTTAGTCCCCTGCTCTACACCATTTACACCAGTGATCTAGAGACCATATTTTCACCCAGGATTAAAATATTACAATATGCTGACGATGTGTGTGTATATACTAGTGCAAGCTCTCTCCAGACTGTAGAAGCCCACATGGCTTTAGCTGTATATCAATTAGACCATTGGCTCCTTGAAAATAATTTATCCCTATCGCCTTCCAAGTCTCAAGTAGTGATATTTACGCGAAAATACCTGAGAGTCCTACCCTTAACCTTGAACTTGGGTCCATACAACATCAGAGTCAAACCTCAGGCAAGGTTTTTAGGTCTCACATATGACACTCGACTGACATGGTCGCCACATATATCTGAGCTTACACCAAAACTGGAAAGATCTATGAATATTCTTCGTGCTCTCACCCGAACATGGTGGGGGGCTGATCCCTGTGTTCTCCTTCTCCTATATCGCAGTTTGATCCGATCCAAAATGGATTATGGGAGTATGTTTTATCATAACGGAAGCAAAATCGCTTTGCGCAAGCTGGACAGAATACAATATAGCTGTGTCAGAACCTGCATTGGAGCAATGGCTTCGACCCCAACAAATGCGTTGTTACTAGAGTGCGTCGAACCTCCTCTTGCTGTCCGTCGACAATATTTAGCAGACAAATTTGTATTATCCAGGATGTACAACAATGAACCACCAATCTGCAGCAGTCTGGATGATTTAGAAACAGTTATGAGAGAACACGGACACCGAAAATGGATGAAAAATATATGCCTTCTGAACAGTCTTCAGTTTCTACGCCCCATACTTCCATCGTCAACACCCCACAAGTCTTGCCTTGCTTTTGAGATTCCGTACTCCTACTTATTGTTTTCTGTTCCAATACATCTTTTTACAACAGACTTACTTCCTCTAACCACAGTTCAGTCTTACTTTGTGGAATATACTCAAAGACAGTGGCCCAATGCTCTTCAAATCTTCACTGATGGCTCAAAAATACCCTCACCACCTGCAGTGGGATGCGCTTTTTACTGTCCCGCAACTGAAGAATCTCGTTTATTCACTTTACCAAATGACTGGTCTATTTTTACAGCAGAAGCTGTCGCTATTTCCGAAGCTCTAGCATACAGTTTAAGAGTTAAACCTTCTGCAGTTCTTATAATTACTGACTCTCTCAGTGTCTTGAAGACTTTACAGTCACCTGCTACATACAAACTAACGGTTCATCAAATTCAGATCATTCAGAGAATTCGACAACTTACTCGCCTCAATATTGCTGTACACTTTCTTTGGATACCTAGTCATAAAGGTATCAAACACAACGAGTATGTTGACCGGCTCGCTAGAGCAGCAACGCATTTGGGCGAACGGTTAGATTCACCAGTGTCTATTCGAGACTACGTGCCACGTATCAAGCAGCGTTCCTGGACGCAAATTGAAGAAGAATGGTATATTACAAAAGGGCAACGGGGAAAACAATACGCTGCAGTCCAACCATACCCTCCTCACTCACCTTGGTTCTCCAAATGGAATGCTTGTCGCCGATACATCACTTCTCTTATTCGCATGAGGTTCAACCACGGCAGTTTTGCAAATCATCTCTATCGGATAGGAGTCCTAAACTCGCCCTACTGTTCCTGTGACCGCCAAGCAATCGCTGACCTCAACCACATCTTCTTCTCGTGCCATCTTTATAATGTACAGCAGGAAAAATTTATAACAACTTTACTTTCATTGAACTTCCAACTACCACTCAACATCCAGTGCATTTTATCATCCCAACAACCAGAAGCGTATAATGCAATCGCCTTATTCTTAAAAGACACCGATTTAAGATTATAAAGTTTGATGTGATACTACTTCAGAAAAACTACGCAAACATACTACAGTTGCAGTGTCCCAATTTGTTCTTTTTTTTCCCCTCTCTCTCTTCGTATGTGTGTGCGCGCATTCTGTACGGGCTCGGAACGTAATACCATTATAATACTATGGAAGATTCATAGGTGTATATGTATTCTAAGTGTATATTTAATGTATATGCTTTGTTATCTAATGTATATCTAGCTGGCTGTTTGGTCTGGCACCTAAAGCCAATAAATTAATTTAAAAAAAAAATTGATGGAAAAAACCCTCATTTTTTTGTGTATTCCAGACTAAAAAATCTAAAATCTATGGGGATGATATCTGGGGATTGTGGAGGCCACTCAGTAGTACCCCGTCTGCCAATACATTCATCAAAGTTTTCAGGAAGGCCATGGGAACAAAGGAGAGGATGGGGAGGGGAGGGGGAATATAGAAGATAGAATAGAGGTGTGGTTTCCTCTGGTCCTCAAGTAAGTGTTTGTCGATCTGAAATGCTCTGTCTTGTAAATAACATATGATGAGAAGTGTACTGATCTCATCATTTCCTTTATGATGGAAACAGTGGTTGCTTGCTCTTTTATGGGGCAAAACAAAAAGATAATGATGACATATTTATTGCAGCAAATAGCCATACATAAAATACAAACTAAAAGATTCAAACCTCCGTATAGAACTTTGTTAAAGATTCCATCCTCAACTTGCACTTCAAAACATGGTACCTTTCACAGAGCTCACCACATTTTCTGCATTTACAGTCACTGCGTGGAACATCAAAACACTTTGTTACGCATAGTTTGTGATGAAACCCGTGGACTGAGAGCCTATTTACTAAATGTCTTAGTTTGTAACCTCCCTGGGTCCACTCTTGGTTAGTCACTGCGTCATTCAAATGGAACTCCTCCCATATGTTCTCCTTCTTTCGTTCAAGTTAATTCATGATATGCTGGAGTGTGTACGAGCAAAAACTTAAGACGCAGCTCTTCCACATAATACAGCTATCTCGTTAGCACATAAACAAGCCGCGAGGGAGTGTACTTAGATAAGCAAAGTGCTCTCTTTAGAAAAGACGATGTTAGACTCTCTATACTCTTCATTTGTGCCTTGTTAAGATGCACCCATATATTTTCCAGACCATATGTCATTACTTGGCTGATTTTTAAATGAAACAATTCTATGGCCTGTCTTTACAGACAAGCTGCTTAGATGTTGAATGTCACTTATTGCTTTGATAGCAGCATTTAACTATCCTTAACATGGAGAGAAAACCGGTTTCCAAGTTTCTGGAATGTGACTCCCAAGTATCTAATATGTGTTTCTGACTTCAATAGCCTGTCGTCAAAGTAAAAGGATCCACGTTCGCCTCCTCTTCTGAAAGTCATAAAAACATTTTTTATTCATTTATTCTTAATTTAGTTATTTTGGCCCATTTAATCACACGGTTCAAGTTGGCTTGCAGATCTGACTCTGATGGGAAAGTTAAGGCTATATCATCGGTATACTCGAACAAAAGATAATCAACATTGAACTGTGAATTAGTTCCAGAATTTGCAGTTCCCTCTTCCCATACCGACTTGTCATTGTGTTTTTCCTATTATTTGTTCATCTTTCTAGATACTGTGTATGTACAGTCCACCTGGTGGCCATGATTGTTCAAGTGTTGAAGTCTAAACGGTCTGACACCGTGGTTAGCTGATTTGGGTCCCGTAGGTCGAAAAAAGAAATTTTCGCCATCAGAATGTTGTTAACAACAATTATAGTAGGAAATTATTTATTGTCCACCTATTCAATACTACCCACCTTTAGGTGGTTACAGTTTCATACAATTATATCTCTTTATGGGATATGTTTCGCTCACTTAACGAGCATCCTCAGCCTTAATTTAATCTTAAAATGATGACCTTGAACAATAGTGAACATATTAAAAAAATCAATTGTCAGTATTAAAATTACATGTAGTCTCTAAAACTAATTTACATTACTTCTAAAAGACAACACTAAACACTTCTAAAAACGTGATAACTTGAGTGATTAAAAATTATCACATTGTCAATCCAAAGCCTTGTGTCTGAAACTAATAATAGATCTTCATCTTATAGACAGTAGTAAGCTTTTTAAAATCTCAAACAGCTCCAAGGTAAACTCCAATCTTACGGAAACGAAACTGAATACAAAATTTATATAACGTTAACAACTCTGGACCGGTAGGACATACCTAACATGTTGAATAACAATCAAAGGTCAAGCACGAAGCTTTATACTTTGTAAACTGCATAACACAACATATTATCTACATTGAAAATAAATTTGACAGCAACTTCAACTGGGTCCTACTTTTGGCTTCTGCACATATTCTGCATTCTGCCTGATATGTCTTAAGGCTGTATGAATTCTAGTGTATTCACAATTCATCATGATTACACTCTGTTTTAATACACATATCTCAGATACACTACGTCATATAAATTTTGTATTCAGTTTAGTTTCCATAAGATTGGAGTTTACCTTGGAGCTGTTTGAGATTATAAAAAGCTTACTACTGTCTTTAAGATGAAGATCTATTATTAGTTTCAGACAAGGCTTTGGATTGACAATGTGATAATTTTTAATCACTCAAGTTATCACGTTTTTATGAAGTGTTTAGTGTTGTCTTTTACATATAATGTAAATTAGTTTTAGAGACTATGATGTAATTTTAATACTGACAATTGATTTTTTAATATGTTCACTATTGTTCAAGGTCATCATTTTAAGATTAAGTTAAGGCTGAGGATGCTCATTAAGTGAGCAAAACATATCCCATAAAGAGATATAATTGTATGAAACTGTAACCACCTAAAGGTGGGTAGTATTGAATAGGTGGACAATAAATAATTTCCTCCTATAATTGTTGTTAATAACAGTATTCAATACGGATTAACCATGAGGATATTGACTTGTAATCAGAATGTTGGCCGGCTGGGTAGGGGAGGTGGTTGTATACAATTTCTAATCACTAGATTGCGTGCCAAAAATCTGGATTAAATTCCAAACTTCTCCGCAGTGATCATATGGAGTGAGGGCATATGATGCTGTTGATTGTGATTCATCCATTGGATGGGGACGTTAAGCCTTTAGCAGACCCTTTGGTCCTATTAGAGAGGAGTAGGCTACGTGCTGGCACTGGGTTTCACCCTATCCCTTCCTACTATCATATATCACGTCATTCATTTCATCTCATTAACTCCTTTGATGAGGTTGATGTCAGGAAGGGCATCCAGTCATAAAAATCTGCCACGACAGATTTATCTCATCTCATACCCAACCCTGTAGAGAAACGGGACAAGGTTTGGACATACAAACTTTCTAGATAAATGTACTCTCTTACTTAATTCCAAGATACTGGCTAAAATTTAAATTTTCGTCTGCTCACTGTGGGTTGTTTTGTAGTTTCTATGACTTATGAATTCTAAATTATTTTCCTCTGTTGCACAATAAATAATGGGTTATATGTAAGTCTTGCTTGTGTAGCTGTCACCTTCATTGGTTATCAAGAAGCAGAAGAAAACTTCGATATTTTCCAATATAAGTTTTTTCTGATTCTCTCTCTCTCATATATATATATCAATTTAGAAACTTTTCAGTAATCCTTTGGGCCTGATGACTTTGCAGAAAATCGAACGAGATCTGATTAAACTTGGGAAATTTATCAAAAAGGCAAATCCACGTAAAATTAAGTGGATTCCAGATACTGTAGATGATGCTGGTCGTAGTAAAGTGTACGAGGATGAAGGAGACGAGAGTGATGATGAATCAGAGGGTTCTAAGGTAAATGTTTGGAAGCTTTGCAATCATATTAAATGCTTATCTATTTGAAAGGTAGTTTCTCTTTGTAGATGTTCAACTCTGCTCTTTAGTAGACAGTAATTAGTTTCCTATAGTAAGCTTATGTAGTAATTTTCATCATCGTATAGAAATAATTTTTTAGGATTGAAATATAATATGTATGAGGGCTGGTTTTTTATTAATGGCAATTGTTAATTACAACAGATACAAAAGAGACAACTCAGTGAAGTGTCTAAACTGCCTCAGGGTAATCCCTGGCATTCTAGAAAGACGTAATAATCATCAAAAAGTAAGGACTTGCTAGGCAAAAATTCTGTGGAACAGATATTGGATCAGGGCCACAATAGGTTTTTGCTCTTCCTACAAACTTGCATATTCAGTTACATGTACATTTTCTGATCAAAAATATCTGGACATCCCTCTCTGCCTGTAAACTTGAGCTGAGATGTGACTATGACCGTCGTTGCTCCTATGGAAGGTTGCCTGAGGGCTCTGTGTTGTTGAGTGGTACGGGATACCTGCAGACTGGGTGGAGAAAGGGAATGTAGTTACTTTGAATGTGAAATGGTTATCAATAGCCCCATTGGTAAACAGTCGGTTAGACACGTTTCCGCCCTGTTCAAGTTGTCCAAGTCGATTGTTGGGGACTTAATTGACCGAGCTTGATAGCTGCAGTCAGTGCGGCCAGTATCCAGTATTCGGGAGATAGTGGGTTCGAACCCCACTGTCGGCAGCCCTGAAGATAGTTTTCAGTAGTTTCCCATTTTCACACCCAGGCAAATGTTGGGGCTGTACCTTAATTAAGGCCACGGCCGCTTCCTTCCCAGTCCTAGCCCTTTCCTGTCCCATCATTGCCATAAGACATATCTGTGTCGGTGCGACGTAAAGCCAATAGCAAAAAAAAAAAAAAAAAAAGTAGGGACTTAATTGTGCAGGGGAGGAGACACAATCCCCAACAAAACCATGGCAGGGTAGGCCATGTGTGTTGACTGACGGGGATTGTCAAGCTTTGAAGAAAACGGTACTAGGATCATGAAAATACTGCAAAGTCTTGTGCCCGTTCACACCTCCGCGACAGCTTTCAACATGGCGCCGAGAAAAGGTATGGCCCATTTAATGTATAGGAAGCAAAGAATAGACACCAGTTGCGGTGACGTAGAAGGCCATACACGTCATGGAACGGTCGAGTATTGAGGGTGAAACGGACAGTGGAATGTCTACTGTATTGTTTTACGAAAAAAAGTAAAAAACTTGATTGTTAAGAAAACTCCATCTTAATTTTCTCAACGAAGTGTGAAGACGGAACTACCGACCGCGGTATAATTTTTTGAGAAAGACGAAAGGATCAGAAGCTATACTTAAGGAAACGAGAAGAAATCAAGTCAATTCTTTAAAAAAAAAAAAAAAAAAAAAAAAAAAAAAAAAAAAAAAAAAAACTAAGCAGAGTTCATTAGAGATATTTAAAAGGAATCTGCTAAGTACCACGAGATACGCCTGGGTGGATACTGAGCGCCGTTGATCCATACTCTGCAAAGGGAGACCAAACCCGCATAAAATAAAAGGTTTTCATACAAGAAGAGATACGTCTCGAATTGAATCGGAATAGAAATAAGTTTCCCACGATCTACAAGAAACGGCCGACAGAGATAGTTTCACTGAAATCAACACCAACAAGATCGGAAATATACGTCGGAGAGCCACAAGGAAATAATAAATTTAAGGATTACAGGCTCCAAAAAGAATAATATAATGGCTGTTCACTGCACCGTAATCCTGATTTTAGTTGCTGAGAAGAAGACCATGAGGATGATGTGCTAAATATACATGATGGACCGAGCTGGGGACCAGTACGTCTTGCTATACGACGGAGCCATGATGAGGAAGGCGACGGGAAACCAGACAGCACTTCCGGGATGAGAAGCAGATGATGTACCAGTTGTCCTAACCATGACCTAACCGCAGACCCAACTACATCCATTTGGGAGCAGAACAGCTGGACCAGGACCAACCATGAGCGAGCTAAGTCATTTACAATATTTAATCGCATAATTTTTGGTTTGCCTACACACGTGTCTTAGGCATGTGCCAATGGGCTAAGTATAAACCGATATATAAGAAATGCAAGTGAATGTTACCAATGAAGTGTGAGATATTTAAGTCCGTAGTTACATGATCTAGCAATATAGCATAAGATTCTAATGTGTTGGATATATACGTCATCGTATATCGGTCAAAATGCACGTATGTAGCGAGAGGTTTTGGAAAAGAATTTTGGAAAACAGCTGATAGCAATGACATACTGGCAGATTACAGAGATTTCGTAGTGGTAATGCTACAAGTTGACATCACGATTGGTTGCGCGCGGTGTAAAATAAACATATGGATTCACGCATTATTTTTGCTTCGCAATAAGGGCATTGAACTCAATCACAGGTTATGAGAGATAGCAACTCTAAAATGTGGTTTTAAGAAACATTGTGTGGTAGTTTTGACATAGTCATGTATTAAGGAACGCGACGGATTAATATTGAGGCTACGATGTTAAGATATTATATGGATGTTGAAGTAGGGTTACAATTGTGCTGACTTGTGAAAGGTACGAGGTAGATAGTGAAATGAGGAGTTTTATACGCACTACGTAGGGGCCATTGAGTGCCTGCAGTTTAAGATATGCCACACTACATTCTTTAGATTCGTATACGCGAGATTGCCCACACCGCTGGAGTAACCTAAGACAAGGTATGAACAGAAGTTACTATTGTAGAATTATGCTTGTGACGGGATCGTAAGTCAACTTTAGATGTGCTGTAATGTAAATCGGTATACAACGATACGTCTTATAGCTGTATTTTGACCAAATGCATTCACGACACTGATAAATATGATAGTATGTTTCTGAACACGGCTACATAGCGCTTACATTGTAACTGCGAGTGAATAAAATAACTTGCATTGACGTAAAATGTTATGGAATATAACGAAGGAAAGGGACATTGAGCCTGAAAGACATGTGTATGACAGCCAAAGATTATGTTGAAGTTAGTTAGATAGCTGAATAGATTAACATATTCTCTGTTTGAACTTGCATTTTCTCAACGAACTACAGCTAGGGAAATGTTAGAATAGGAGCTGAATTTGACAGGCATTAGGAACAAATGCCTTAGTTCGTAAGTAGTTATCCATGCACAACGAGAACGTAGCAATAAAGCATGAGTTCGGATTTATTCATATGAATTTATTCATACGGATTTATTCATATAGAGTTATGCACTCAAATTCATTCATAGGGATTTATTAATATGGATTTATACAATTACATTTTTGCATCTAGATTTACTTTTTCGAGTTTACTTGGATGGATTTACTTATTAGTGACTCGTCATTGACTATCAGCTACAATTTACTATTTAATATTCCCAACGCTCAATTCTAATGTGATTGGCGATTAAACATATCTGTGATATGCAGTTTAGTCCTGCAACTTAAAGATAAGTTGGTTCAATTTCAAGTTTGAGCTTATTAGTGGACTTTAAGGACAATTCATCTCAACCGTGTGTTTAATTCAGACTTGTTTAATTAATCTTAAAGAAAACGAGCTCTTATAACGACTTGATTGTGTTGGTATTGTATCTATAACTTAACAGCAGTATGGACCTTAGATGTCCAGTGATCGATTGTAAATATGTACATACGCAAATTTTATTTCACGAAGGAACTGATCTAGATAGTTTAAGTTTACATATTATTTCTCCTTTTACGAGCCAGCGCTGACTCACAATACACACTTGTAATACGCAATGCCAAGTAATGCTTTACATAAGATTTCAATTTAATAGTCCAACATTTAATCAATAAATATCTGGTTTATTTCTACAATTTTGTGTGACATGAATTCTTTCATTATAGCCTAGTTGGTAAGTTAGTTGCTTACCTAAGAGAAATATTGAGTAATTAAGTACTCCATTTAGTCATGACCAGTTCTCAAGTTAAATACTCTGATTTTTTTATTTTTTTTATTGTTGACGGTTAATATTATTGTGACATGAGTTTCTATAGGCATCACCCGTGATTTGTTAATCTCTTCATACTCACGTTAAGCGTATCTTGAAGTAAGATTACATGTCTTACTTGGCATTTGAACACCCTGAGGTATTACATGTAATAAATATCATTTTTGGTCCGTATTGATGATGTAGATTGAAATAATAACATTAAGTTATTTATTAGACCACCTAATCAATACAAAATCGTCTTGGATGATTTACATAAATTTGTTAGCTAATAGTGGGACATGTTTCGCCTTCTCTGAAGGCATCATCAGCCATAGTCTTAACCTTAAATTAAAAATAAGCGTCTAAATAACATGTAGTGATGAAATGAATTTTAAAATCTTGAAGAGATTTGAAGTAAAATAACATTAAAAATAACAATGATGGTTTGAAAATACAATGTGATGAGATACAATAGTGGAAGTATTAACAAAATTAACCTTAGAAGGCTGCTAAAATAAGTACAATGGAATAAAACAACAGATTGTTATACAACAAGTAGTAAGATTGCATAAAAGTAAAGTTGATAGTAATGGCGGTTATAATTAGACGATGGCGAAAAATCTTATGTAATCAAAGTAAAGAGGAGAGAGTAAAAGTCAAAGTTAGTCGAGAGATCCGAAGTTCATTATGATCTTGAAGATAAAGGATGAAAGTCAGATGCATATGGTGAAGTTGTAGAACACGTTGAGGATATGAAGTTGGTGAATAGAAGTTGAAGAACAGTTTCAAATAGGATCACTATGGACCATCTCAAAATTTGAAGTGATGTTCAAATGTTGTAAATTGTGAGTTTGTAGATATTCTAGTTGAAAAAGCATATACAAGTGGAATCTGTAAATGGAAGCAAGAAACGTAGAGTTAATTGTGTGAAAAGATATTTGAAAAATCTTGAAGTAGAATCGTATGCACTTACCACTTGACGGTGACAAAGATAGCTTGTAATATTATGAGTAAGAAGTATTTGCAACAGTAGACTTCTTGCTACGTGTGTTATAACTGAAGTTTTGTGTTGGATTTTGTATTGATTAGGTGGTCTAATAAATAACTTAATGTTATTATTTCAATCTACATCATCAATACGGACCAAAAATGATATTTATTACATGTAATGTCAATGCCAACCAGGCAATAGTAAAACCTAACAAGTACTTAAACCTAAAAATTAAAATAGGCAAGATTTCTAGAGATATCAAGTTTCTTAAAGATTGCTTGAAATTAGAGTTGATACCTAAATTTCTCAAATCTTTACAAAGAAAAAGTCATCCCTATTCAAAATCTAATGCCACTCAAAAGAAAGTAAACAACATATGGTTGAAAAATGAAATTAAACTATTATACAAGAAGAAATCTTTACTAAATTTACAATTATATAGGACTCATTTGACCATCTCTCAGAAATTACCCCCACTTGAATGGAGCTCATTTTTAAGGTACACTGACCTCAAACTATCTTACGTATTAGACAAGAAACAGAAAACCCTAAACCATAAATTACTTAGTCTTCAAGAAAACAAATGTAAAACTCCTGACCAAAATACAAACAACAAAGTGTCCCCTTCCCATTTGACTAACATTCCCACTACAATCAACCTATCTAATGCAACCTTCTCTAACCAAGAATTAAATCTATTAGATAAAGGCATCAAACATAATTGGCCTAATCACAAAAAGGCAGAAGACATCATCACTACCATCGCTGAAACCGAAACTAATATCGATAAACAAATCCCAATTGATAAACAGAATGACGTACGATATGAAGTAAAAAAGAAACTCCCAACTTTGATTAATGAGATAACATCTAATAATAACCACAATGTCTCGAAACAAATTCTAAACCTGAAATCCAAAATCCATAGCAACAACGTAGTAATTACAAAAGCAGATAAGGGCAACACCATAGTAATAATGAACAAACAAGATTACATCAATAAAACTGAAACCTTTTTTTCAGACAATACCTATACCTTAATTAACAAAGATCCTACAAACAAAATACAGCGTAACTTAAAGAACCTTCTGAAAAATTCTAACTTCATTTTAAATGATCAAGATTATCAGAAATTAACTGTAATGAACCCAAAATTACCTACAGTCAGATCACTGCCCAAAATTCATAAAAAAGATGTCCCCATTCGACCTATAATTAATAGTATCAATAGTCCTACCTATAAAACCTCTCAATTCCTACACAAATTCCTAAAAAAACACTTCAAATTTCACAACTCCAACCCCATAAAGAACTCGATCGAACTCTGTAATTCCCTAAATAAGTTCAGTCTACAACCAAACCACGTTTTATGTTCTTTTGACATCACCAACATGTATACTAATATCCCTATCAACAATACTATTAACATCATAAAAAACAATCTGTTGAAACATAGCACATTGAGTAAAATCGAAATTGATGAATGGTTAAAATTACTTAATTTCGTTTTAGACAACAACTATTTTACCTTCAATAAGAAAATTTACAAACAAGAAGGTCTAGCGATGGGAGACCCGTTATCTGGAATACTAGCCGACATATACTTAGATAATCTCGAACATAGTAAGATTATTAATAACATCAACGGACTCTGTCTTTGGCATCGCTATGTTGATGATACCATAGCTATCATTGATAAACAAATCAACAACAGCAATAACATACTATCATTCCTCAACAACTTAGATAATAATATTAAATTCACTAAAGAAGATGAGTTCAATAACTCTCTGAACTTCTTAGATATCAAAATCACACGAGCATTGAACAAATTCGACTTCCAAATATACAGAAAACCCACCTTTTCTCCAACAACCATAAAAAATGATTCTTTACATCCCAACTCACATAAAAAAGCCACTTATCACAGTTTAATATATAGAGCATTAAAGATCCCTATGTCCTCTACTAATTTAAAGAAAGAATTACTATTCATCAAGGAAATAGCTAAATTCAATGGATTTAACACGAATATGATTGATAAAATCATCAATAAAACCAAACTAAAACTAGCTACCAATTTAACTCCATTAAAACCCGTCAAACCAAAATACGCTAAATTCACGTTCACTAACCATAGCATTTACCCGATAACCAATTCATTAATGAAGCACGAAATAAAAATAGCCTACACAACAAAAAACACTAATCGCAATTTATTCTTCAATCACAACTCTATCAACATCACAGACAATAGTTACTCTGGATCAGGAATATACAGATTGAAATGCTCTACATGTAATTTTTCTTATGTTGGCCAAACTGGCCGCAGCTTCTCTACCAGATACGCCGAGCATTACAATGCCCAAAAACACAACAAATTCTCCGCAATGGCCAACCATATGAGGGACACCGGGCATAAATTCACCACAATAGAACAAGACCTCCATATCCTAAAAAGAGTTGATAAAAGCAAACTCATGACAGAATATGAAAACTTATTTATTTTCCTCGACCAACATTTTAATAAAGATAAAAATCTAAATGACACTATTGATAAAAAAAGCCCCTTGTATGAACAGATTCTTATTTTATTACGAGAATCAACTTCCCTCACCAACAAATTCTTAAAAATCTTCAACCTCACATCAATTAGAGTTCCCACCTCCCCTACAGCTAATATACCCCCCTCCCTTCCCCCCACCGCTAGTACCTCTAATTCAAATACAACCAATAAACCCATAGCCACACCCACCGGAACATCGCTCCCTCCAATAGCCTTACACCGTTACAACACGCGCAGTAACACACTCTCTTCCTTCCCTCCCACCAATAGCAGCCCCCCTCTAATAGTTACGTCAACGCAAACAGATCCCCCTCCAACACAAAACTTCAGTTATAACACACGTAGCAAGAAGTCTACTGTTGCAAATACTTCTTACTCATAATATTACAAGCTATCTTTGTCACCGTCAAGTGGTAAGTGCATACGATTCTACTTCAAGATTTTTCAAATATCTTTTCACACAATTAACTCTACGTTTCTTGCTTCCATTTACAGATTCCACTTGTATATGCTTTTTCAACTAGAATATCTACAAACTCACAATTTACAACATTTGAACATCACTTCAAATTTTGAGATGGTCCATAGTGATCCTATTTGAAACTGTTCTTCAACTTCTATTCACCAACTTCATATCCTCAACGTGTTCTACAACTTCACCATATGCATCTGACTTTCATCCTTTATCTTCAAGATCATAATGAACTTCGGATCTCTCGACTAACTTTGACTTTTACTCTCTCCTCTTTACTTTGATTACATAAGATTTTTCGCCATCGTCTAATTATAACCGCCATTACTATCAACTTTACTTTTATGCAATCTTACTACTTGTTGTATAACAATCTGTTGTTTTATTCCATTGTACTTATTTTAGCAGCCTTCTAAGGTTAATTTTGTTAATACTTCCACTATTGTATCTCATCACATTGTATTTTCAAACCATCATTGTTATTTTTAATGTTATTTTACTTCAAATCTCTTCAAGATTTTAAAATTCATTTCATCACTACATGTTATTTAGACGCTTATTTTTAATTTAAGGTTAAGACTATGGCTGATGATGCCTTCAGAGAAGGCGAAACATGTCCCACTATTAGCTAACAAATTTATGTAAATCATCCAAGACGATTTTGTATTGATTAGGTGGTCTAATAAATAACTTAATGTTATTATTTCACCCTGAGGTATCCGCTGAGCGACCCCATTTCATCTGATTAGGCAGTCCAACTTCGAGTTAGAAATGGAGGTATCGGGTAAAGAATGTTAACGTTCGAAATGACGCCTGACGTTACAGTCTTAGTGGGAGAAGTGAAAATACTTCATTTTTGGAAAGTTGTCAATACCTGTAGAAACACTATACATTATTGTGGAAATGAAAAAGTTAAAAATACATTATGAAAGATAAATAACCTCTACCCACAACAACTGTAACGAATTGGAATTGTGTGACGAAATGTAACTGTTGTGAATTGTATTTGTGAAGAAATGTAATTGTTTTGAATTGTAATTTCTTCTGAATTGTAACTGTGACAAATAAATTGTGGTGTGTTACCCGGATCCCCATTAGGTTTACTACTCCCAATATTCCAGCAGATGTTATGGCTTACATGCCGTAAAATTTCTTCCTCCTGTTATAGTGATGCGGCCGTGAAAGCCTAGGCTGTTACATGAAGAACAGTTTGGTTTTGAAAGTGGAGTCCATTTATATGTATAAAATAAATAAAAAAACTACTGGTCTTCAGAGCAAGGGAAGGCTATAATCCTGACAGGTGGCGTGTGATAGTGTCCCCAGACAGGATGTTTGGTAAAGTTTATTACAAAATGATAGTGGAAAAGAGACAGTAAAAATGGCATGAACAATATATTTTAAATGCTATTGTTGTGTGTAGATCCAAGTGTGGTTTGAAATTGAAACTGGACTGAAACTCTTTCAATGTTTATGGTTGTAATGGATGATATCATGAAGGCAGTAAAAGCAGTTTAGATACAAGAATGAACACAGTCGTGTTTGCTGTTAATATTATGATCTGCAAACAGTATGAAAGAGTAGTCTAAGAATGGCTTGGCGCAGTAAATGGAAAGACTGAAAAATAGAGAATGAAAATCAAAATATACAAAAGCAGCTATGTGACATGCCTACAGGTCTCATAGCTATAAGCAGGTGAAGATAGTGGCTTTGAGCCTCATTGTCAGAAGCCCTGAAGATGGTTTATACCAGACAAATAACAGGGCTGTACGTTTAGTCCATGACCACTTCCTTCCCACTGTCATTGAAAATCTGCACGAACTAATGCGGCTTTAAACTACGTGCAAAAACAGAGAATGTTTTCTATCACACCGTGCGGAATCTCCCTCTGTGTGAGTGTGCTTTTTAATTCCTAATTCCCAAGCACTGAATGCAATCCATTGGCCATGATGATGTGCGTATTGTGGTCTTCGTTTCTGCACACCGTCCTTGGTCAAGAAGTTGGTTACTGCTTGCCTCAGAGATCATTGTGCGTGTTTGTGTGTTTCTGTATCCAGTTTGATGACCAAGCCCATACCATCCTGTAGACATCAGGCTGAGTTTGTGTTTCAAAATAGAAAGCTCGTTTACCCACCGTGATAGTGGCGAAAACAGATGACAAGAAGAAATGTGAGACACTGCAGTCCAGTTCTTCTACACTTCTTAGCGATGGCTGACATAAAATATCCAGTGAGCCAGCTAATCACGTTAATTTCAAACATCTACATTTGATGAAAAGTCGTGCAATGTGATCTCAAAACACCCAGACAGTGTGAAGAAGTAAATACTGATTATGCAAGAAATAGCATACAGAGGTGACTATTTCCTGACATAATTGTTTGAACGTTGCATACCAAATCAAATGGCTCTCAGTGCGCAGTACAGAAAGAATGACGTACAGCAGAAGTCCGATAGTCCAGCCTGTTCGAGACCGGCACGGTGCCGGATTGCCGAAAATGCCAGACTATCGGGCGGTACCTCTTACTACGATATAGGTAAAGGCGTACAGCGAAAACAGCTGTAACACGGCGTTTTGCAGTAAAATCTTTTTGTTTTTTTATGTCTTAAATTTTTGACGAGCCAACATTAAATTCATTCAACAAAATATTTCTATTCTCACCTTTCTCCAGGCGTTTGATGATTTCCAGTTTCTGGTTGATGGTCAGAGTTACGTGCTTACGTTTCTCTCCTGATTTGAAACTTGAAGGTTTTGGTTTCGAGAACATTGTCACTGCTTAAATACCAAGAAAACTTCCACAGGGCACTTTGATATGTATGTTCACTACACTACTGTAATATGGATCCTAGATCGCAAGAATAAAGTACTGTAGCGAAAAGTGCTCGTAATCAAAACAATGAACTGAACCTGTGTGTGGTGACAGCCAACAATGCCGATTGTGTCTAACAATAGCAGACGCGTAGTGGATACTTCCGTGTGGTTTTGAACCGCGCCATGCGCTTTAAGTGTCACAAACATAAAAAAAAAAAAAAAAAAAAAAAAACATAAAAAATCCTGGATTGGTGCCGGACTATCAGGCGTTGGATGCCGGACTAATGGAATTCTACTGTAGTTCCATAGTTATACTAACATTATTTGTTTATAAATTTTTAATGACTACTTCTTTTGATAAATCTATTTGTACAACTGTACACTGCACATGATGTAACTATCCTAACACCATTACGACAGTATACTTCTCTGTTGTTTTTGCTATAAGATTGCCCCTACTGTGGCACTGCACTCAGCTTGGCTTTCAATTCCAATTTGGGATCACTTCGCTTGCACTCATGCTCATTCTAGGAAATAATGTTCGTATGTCTATGTGATGAATTGTAGGCATGATGATGTGAGGTAGGGGGAAGTTGAAACCCAATATCTGCTCAGAGCCTACTCCTGTTGGATAAACACAAAGGGGTCTGTTCAAGGCTTAACCTTTTGCACTCCTATGCTCGACATTAAAATATTAGACTTGCGCTCTGATGTTTAGTCCCACTCGACCGGACAGTAACTCGTACTTTCAAAGCTCCCATGACGACTGTGCTGTGTTCCAGTATTGTAGAGCTATCTAGCGGTAAAAAATGGCTTCATCGACGATCACGGAAATGGATATTTTAGAATAGTTACTGGGCAGTATTGATGTTTTCAACATCTGGAAACAATTCAACCATAGTTACTGACAGAAAGAAGCAAAACTGTGTTGAACAATTAGTGAAACCCAAATGTAATTATTGGCTACGCGTCAAAGATGGAAGGCGTTGATCGCTCAGACCTGTACAGATAAAGCTATGCTTTTTAGTGAAAATATTGAAATAGTGGCAGAATAAATGTTCTTCTGGCTATTGTAAGTGGCAATAGTTTACAGCTTTTTGCTCTCTAAAGATTACTGCACCGCATATCTCATTGACATTCCATCGCACAAAACCTTGCTGAAAGAGGTGATCAATGAGTTGGCTGGCAAAGTGTGCAACAAAGTTCAAAAGCGAGGAAGACCGTCTACTTCTGATGTTGAAGAACATTTGAATGGTAAACTGAACATCATCAACAACCTACGTGGAAACTGTCTGTTCAAACAGAAGCAAGTAAGGTGGTTGAAAGTAAACAGTTTACTACTGCAAAACATGTTCAAGAAAACCCGGTCCCCACCCAAAAAGCTGTTTTGAAAAGTACCACACAATGAAAAACTAAAAGGATTAATGTACTTTGTGTTCTAACGGCAAGTATATAACGTGTAACATAATTATATTTTGTGTTTGATAGTTTTGCAGTGTTCACTTCCTGCAGCTGTTCATAGTGTAGAAATTAATTAGGAGTGGAGCGGGAAGCATACACTAAGGGTAATGGAGTTTAAAAGGTCAACGTGCCCATCCAATGGAGGAATCACCATCAACAGCATCATGTGTCCTTACTCCTTATGAGCACTGTGGAGAAGTTTGGAACTGAACCTAGGCTTTAGGCACGCAATCTAATGATTAAGAATTGTATACCACCACCTCTCCTACCAGCAATGGGATCTGAACTGGCTAACCACAGTGTCAGACCTTAAAGATTTGACACCTTAACAATCAGGGTCATTAGGCAGGCCGTTGTGTATGGAATGCATTGGTTTACCACTGAAGGCTGAAAAGAACAAAGTCATATTACCTACCTCTTAAGGTGTACAGTATACAGCTGAATATGATCAGTAACCAAGAAGGATGAGAGTGTGAGAAATTAAGACATACAGAAAGAAGTAAAGATGGAAATGTTTAGTGATAAAATGTAGAAAAGTGGATTAAAATGGCATAGACACGTTAAATAGATGAAGTAAGATTACGTTCATGAACTATTGTGTAAATTTAAATAATTTCTTCTTCTAGAAATTCACTTTTAGTTGCTGTTAAATACTGAAGTACTTTCTATACCGGGTGGTACAGCTCTATGCAGCACGTTTAAATCTTGCGCCAATTAGAACTCCTCTACTGGAGAAACACTGAACTTGGAATTAGACCAACTTAAATTTTTCCTCTGAAGATGTCACTGTGTGAATTTCGACTTGTTTTTTTTAACTATTTATCAAGAAGTGTGGACATTCTCTCATAGATGTCTCTACTAAAAAACTATGATCATGCACCCTGGTGCGAAGTGAAGGAACTTTATTTGAAGAAATTTTGTATTCATAAGTTTTTTTTAACTAAATTTTGTTCATTCATTCTTGGATTGGCAGTATTTATCTTTTCCTTCTGCCAGTTTCGAAGTTAACCAATCAATAATTTCTGTAATTAATGTTCAGCCAATCCCGTATTTCTTCTTTGATTTTGTGTGTACCTTTTGATGTTAACCAATAAAACTCTGTGGGTGTGTCTTGATCATTCATGAAAGGTCTCGAATCTTCCCCGAGGGTATAAAAACTGCTGATCTTCTTGCCTCTCGGCCACTTCATCAACATCTAACTTAGTGTATGGATGTGTAGCAGGAGGCGGGAAGTGCCTCTTCCATCAGGCAGCAGTTCTTCAGTAAGGTAATGGCCACTTAACATTTTTATTTCTTGCTAGCTCAGCAATTTAACCCGCGGGAAAGGTCCGAAACTTTTACAATGTAACCTACCCTTCTAAAAAAATGTAAATTTGTGCCGGCTTATGTAAAAACTTCATATATCTTGAACTGTAAATTGGGGGGTAGAGAGTGCTTTACCCTCTCCCCTTCATTTTGATTTGAGGTGACTACGTTTTGGTAACCGATTTTCTACTCTTCCTTAATGTGTTAAATTTATTCATTATAAGAGTCACCTCCATAATGTGGGAATAGCCCCTGTTTCATCGGCCTAGTGCCTCTTAGGTTTTAAGAATGTATGTGTAGGAGTGCAAGAACATGCCTCCATTCAACTTGGTGTTGCGGGCCAATTACTTAACCTGTTATTTTCTGCTATGGCCCAGTAGATTGGGTTCGAGATACCCCTGTTTCATTTGTTTTAAGTTGTGCCTTGATGGCTATTTATTGTAAAGTCTGACATAGGCTTGGAAAACTGAGAGCGCGTCTGCTCTTTTCTGGTGTTGTAAGAAGTCCTCTGGGAGGCTTGAGGTTAAAAGTTGGGAGCAAGTGCTCCATGTGGTAGGGGTTTTCTGCCCCTTTGAACAAATTTGGGTTTTTGAGCTACTACTCAAAAAATTGTAAAACTAAGGGCTTGTAACCGAAATGTGTTAAAGATTTAAAATCTTGAATTTTTTTTTCTTTTCTGAATCTTGTTTTAAATTTGCTATGTAATTGTTATCTCACGAAGTGAGAGTTTAACTTGTTGCTTTTCAAAAAAATACGACCTTCCATTTCTTTGTAAATTCTTTCTTGACAAAGTAGTTAGACCTATTCACCCTAGCACCTTCTTTCACCTCTGCTAATCCACCAAACCACGGTAACACTTTCAATTAAGGCCTCAGATTTTGTAGCAGTTTTAACTAATGTTGATGTGCAATCTACATTTTTATTCTGCACATACATTCACATATTTTTTAAAGTTCATTATATAGTTTTGTTGAATCATAAGTGATATTTTCCTTGGGGAATGTGAAATTGAAGAAAATATTTATAAATGATTACTTTCAGACCGTGGAGAGATGGTGGGAGTTCGATAATGATACAGATGTAGACTGGAAAGGTACCAGTGAGGAACTTGAAGACGAAGAATCTAGCTATGATTTGGAGGTAAACTCTGTCTATATTGAAGCAGTATGATGTCCAAAGCTTTCACGTGAAGTTTTATTTAGTATCCTTTTCAGGGGTGGATAATCCTGTTATTAATTTTCTTTTAAAATGACAGTTACCACCACCACTATAATTGGTATCCACTTCCTAGGTAGATTTGATATGTATTTAGTTTCTTGTACCGCAGAGTTTTGATAATAGCATAGTACCAGCCTTGATGAGCAAAATAAATGTAATTATATTGTCATTGAGTTTGCTCATAATAATAATAATAATAATAATAATAATAATAATAATAATAATAATAATAATAATAATGTTGTTGGGTTTTTGTCCCACCGTGTGAGGCTGGCATATTTCAGCACTCTCAGAATCATGAGACTGAGCCAGTATCAAACTCGTCAAGTTGGGCTCAGATGGCCAGCGCTTCTATTTCCTGAGCCACTCCGCCTGGCTGTATGCTCTACCACACGTTCCTAGTACCAGCCCATAGATTTCTAGGGTGGAATTCTATAAATTTCCAGATAATAATGGAAAGGAAAATGGAATGAAAAAAGACCATTTCTAGTCTCCTCCTCCGTGCTGAAAGTGTTGAAGTAATTCACATGACCAAATTGTCAGTGTACATTTGAACTATGACTGGGATCTTATTACCGTATTGCATACAATTTTAACAATTCTCTATCAGCATTAATTATAAACAGTTACAATAATTTCATGAAATAAAGACGAAGCCAGTCGTACATAATTTTATCGTTAAGGATATGATGAGCTTAAACTCTTGACAAGCTGTGACTGGCAGCTATTAGACACTATTAGAAGATTCTTGACAAGAGGAGGGTAAACTGAAGGAATAAATTGTATTTAACCCATTGTGTCCTTTTCCTTAGCAACTGAATGTTGCTCACGGTAGACTCACTCTTAATGTGATAGTGAGAATGCAGATTTTAGTTTACGAGTCTGCTGAATTTATTTTGAAATAATGTGCTTCAGAATTATGGCTGGACCTCATTTCTTCGACAAGAATCCTCCTTGAAAAATATTGGGATAAGAATAGAATGGTTATAGTTGTATTCTTGGATATTGAGAAGGGATATGATCATGTACCAGAATTGCCAGTTGAGATAGCTTGAGTTAAACAACTATATTGAGAAACAAAGAGCTGTGTGCAAACTCAAAGAGGCAAGGCAAGTTATCGTTAAATCGAGTGGAGTTTAACGAGGAAGTTGTCTATAAATACTTATCTTTATTATTATAATAATGGATGAGGTTATAAAAGCAGTGAAAAGGAAGGATCAGACAACAAATCTACTTGTATTTGCTGATGTTATGTTATTGGATGAGAAGGATGCAGAAGGACAAGCTAAACTGGATCTTTGGCAAGAAAAAATTTAAAAAATGAGACTGTTCATCAGCTGAACTGAAACAGATGGTTTGGTAATGAGTTGAAATCCTGAAGCAGTCCACCTGCGAGTGCAAAAGGAAGAAATAGATCTTATTAATAACTTCAAATAATGGAGCCCATTTCTTTTGACAACACCATAAACCAAGAAATAGACAACAGGATACTTATAATACTTGATTTGGGGATATTGAGTCGTGTAGTGTCTATAATCTGCCGACATGTTTTGATCCTGTGACCAGGATAGTTGTCAGAGCAATAAGAAATAATATTGTCCCTGGAGAGGCAAAGTATCCTAAGTGACAAAATACAAATTTTACAGGAGAAGATAAAAACAGTTAGTGAGTTGAATACTTCCAGTTTAGGCAGTTTTGGTTTTTATTCTACTCCAGAAATTAACTTTTCACCTTATTGTCATATGAGGTTACATATGTAGTCAATCGTAGCGAAAAGGAACTTATTTTAAAGTTATGAATGTCGCTTACGATTGTTTGCTGGTCGTTGTTGAATGCATTGTTTAACAAAGGGGTCCTCTCACGATAGCTTTTGTAGCGCTTAAGATATTTTGGAGGGATTGGTTTGAAGGAAAATAAGGCATGAGAATTATAAGAGATTTTAAATGATTGTATTAAGAAATGTACACCTGGGAAACTGGAGTTGGTCAACGATGATGATGATGATGATAATGATGATGACATTAAAAATAACAGGAAAATGGACTTAATACACTACAATAAGAGAATCAAAGCAGAAATTACTCTTGATTACAGTACAGTATTTAGAAAGGACCATTTTGACCAGTCCTTTTCATCTGTTTATGGTAATAGATCTCTGTGTTAGGAGTTGTAAGTAAGGTTTAGATACTCGTGGAACATTATAGGTATCATTTTTTTAAATGCAATGCAATAAATGATTGTATTTAGTGTCCTCAGTTACCTCAGCACCCTGTTTTGTGTTGCCTGCTAACTAATCTTCTTGTTGGATATCACACATCAGTTGTCAGAAATACACTCGGTTTCTGCAGCAATTCACTCGCAAATTTATTCACAAGATAACTACTGTCGTGTGGCCTTCAGAGAGGCCTGGTGCAGGTCTTTTGAGTTGACACCGTATAGGTGACCTTGATTAAAACCCTTCTATTAATTCTAATCTTCTTCCAGTTGAAGCCTAACTCTTTTACAGTACTTCTCAAACTGATACTACATCCTTGGAAACCAATCCTCTGTTATTACGTAAATAAATTTCATTGCCCTAAGCCCGTATTGTCATAAGTATCACTTAGCAATCCTTATTGTGTATTCCACCTTTACAATACTATTAGAGTCTTTATTAATAGACTGCATAAACATTTATACGTTTCATCCCTAGCGGGACACCATCAGTCGACACCTGAATAACAGACCTTATAAAAATTGCCACGTAGATATTGGTACATATACACAGTGAAAAATACGTTCCCTTTATAGAAAAAAATGATGTATGACATCTTGTCCTTAAAAAACTCAAATGTGAGTGCAGCTTTCTGATAAAAATTTGAGGAGTCTGTCCGTATGTTGAGTGTAATTGATGTTGATGGATTGAGTTGTTAAAAAACGTGGCACATTCAATTTATAGGTGGAAAATCTGACTAGAACTGTATAGTTGAGGCTGAGTACATTGTCAATTTTTTTTTTCAGTCATTAACAACCCAGCAATTTATTTATTACTCTGTACAGTATAATATCATCTACAGTACAAAAAGTCTTATCTGCAATTCCAGTTCTGTACTCATATTTATATATATACAAAATAAGACTTTGGTCTGTACATTGCTCAGAATTTAAAAAGGATGGTATTTTTGTATCGTTAGTGTCCGCAGTAACAAGGCAATGCACATCTTGATTTTCCATAATTTCTGTCTGTATGTATGTACGTATATACATGCATCACTAGAAAACGGCTAAAGAGAATTTAATGAAAATCAGTACGCAAAGTCGGGAAATAAGTTGCTACATTCTAGGTCATAAATAATTTTATTCACGCTGAGTAAAATGGTAGTTTAGGGGAAGGCCTAAAATTTGATTCGTAAATATTCATGTTATTAGTAGTCCTGTCGATAAATATTACATAACTAAAGTTATATAGTATTAAATTTCTGATCATTTGTCTTGCATTTTTACCGTACCGGCTATGTTAATAGAGATATTCATGCATTTGGATTTTTGTTGCTCAAGTCCATATTAGCGCCGAGTCACGAGAAAATGGGTCAACAGAATTTAATGAAAATCGGTATGTCAAGTGGGGGAATAAAGAACTACAGTGTACGCTATAAATAATTTTATTAGACGCACTAATATCATAGAGTCGAAACAAAACTAAATCTGGAGGCCTACAATATAGAAAGCTCATAAAATTGATCAACAATAACATTACATTGACCATTGTTTGTTGTGATGTGCTTTGTGTCCTCTGTTGCCACTCATCTCCGATAGATGGGATTACTATTGTGTACCGCGTATTTTTTAAAATTTGCTTTACGTCGCACTGACGCAGATAGGGTCTTATGGCGACAATGGGATAGGAAAGGGCTAGGAGTGGGGAGGAAGTGGCCGTGGCATTAATTAAGGTACAGCCTCTGCATTTGCTTGGTGTGAAAATGGGAAACCACAGAAATCCATCTTCAGGACTGCCGACAGTGGGGTTCGAACCCACCATCTCCCGGATGCAAGCTCAGAGCTGCGCGCCCGTAACCGCACGGCCAACTCGCCGGTCGTACTGATTATAACAGCCTGCCTGAATATTGGCAGGAAGAAGCTGGGGAGTTAAGTAACTTTTTTCTTTAGCATGCCATTTCTCTGGTTCATACATTTTCTGATACTATTTATACGTAACACACTGCTTCATGAAATGAAATGTCGTATGGCTTTTAGTGCCGGGATATCCCAGGACGGGTTCGGCTCGCCAGGTGCAGGTCTTTCTATTTGACTCCCGTAGGCGACCTGCGCGTCGTGATGAGGATGAAATGATGATGAAGACAACACATACACCCAGCCCCCGTGCCGTTGGAGTTAACCAATTAAGGTTAAAATCTCCGACCCGGCTGGGAATCGAACCCGGGACCCTCTGAACCGAAGGCCAGTACGCTGACCGTTCAGCCAACGACTGCTTCATCATAGCATTCGAGCTATTCAATCCCTACTCTGTGGCACTGATTGGAATGAGCAGTGTGTACACTTGCATAAATGATAGCAGAGGTGTGTTCACGGCTATCTGCGGCCTGGTCATTCCAGCACTGAGAATTTGGACTGTTAGATCGGCACCGTAGTACTGTTCGTTAAAGTGAAAAAATGTGCGGTTTTTCATTTGATCGAGTGTTTTATTTTATAACATTGCTTTTAATCGCTACATTCCTACTGACAATTTTGTAATGATCTATGTTGACTTCAGTTAGAAAACCCATAGCGAAGCACAGGTACATCAGCTAGTATATATGTATGTATATAAGAACACAGTAAGTCTAATGGTAGTGGTTTGCAGAATTGCCCTCTTAATCACTACGTACCGAGTGAGTTGGCTGTGCGGTTAGGGTTGCACAGTTGTGAGCTTGCATTTGGGAGATAGTGGGTTCGAACCCCATGTCGGCAGCCCTGAAGATGGTTTTACATGGTTTTGCTTTTTTCTCACCAGGGAAATGCTGGGGCTGTAACTTAATTAAGGCCACAGCCACTTCCTTCCTACTCATAGCCCTTTCCTATCCTTTTGTCACCATAAGAAATCACTACTGGATCAGATAATACTGTACTTCACTTAATCTAATTCTCTTGAGTTCCATGTCCTAGAAATTTAGCCAACCATTCAATCATTATTTTGACTAGCTCAATATCCAACCATAATATAAACATGGTAAATCCTAGGACCAGAACTGGGAAATGGGAATACCGGAGAAATCCCAGGAAAAGGAGAGTAACCTCATATGGTCATGTGGCAAAAATGTCTCTAAAAACATAAAAGTCTGCACCGTATGGCTGATGGAGACTGAGAAAGAAGAAATGTGTTGAGTTATTTTTCGCCTTGCCTTCTACCTGCTGTAATTGTTCATAATTTTTGCATTTCCTTTTCCTGTTATTCATCCATATTGTTCCTTATCAGGGGTGGCTCGTCTTTTGAAGGGAGTTAAGGGCCTCTTCATTTTCCCCTGAAGTTTAAAAATTAAATTAGGGGAGTGGACTCCAGCATGTATTGCAGTTTTCGATTTACGAGCTCATTCCTATTCTTTCTGTACACGATCAGAGTTCCTCTCAAGTCACTTCTAGACTGATGTCTGGCTTTTCAGGTAGGAAGAAGCAGAGCTGTTTGAATCTTTGTCCTCTTTTTCTTTTTTGCTCCATACTTGGACTCACTTGGATTGCGAATGGGAAGGGGCAACTTGGTCTCCATGAGTGTCTGTCCCTTTAAGGTGACTTTAACCATGACATAATATTCCCTCAAACACATTTTCTTTGAAAAGCCATACAACTGAAGTGAAGAGGCAGTTTCACGAACCACTTGTTGCATTGCTCCTTTCTTGGAAGTCCTGGCGTAATCCTGTACACTGCTTTTAGGTGAAGGCCACCTTGTTTCCCACAATTTTTTCCATTTTATTCTTGACTCAGTTTCTGGCCAAGTTTCATTGAATTTTCTGTGTTGTGTGGGTGCTTTTGAGAGATTATAGTGAGGTGTAATTGCAACATGCTGCATGTAATCGTAAATGGTACATGATATAATGTTATGAAGTGAGTTGACGGCATAGTGAGGGGCTTACACCTGTTAGAAGTAGTGTGTTTGCTTGTCAATCGAGGTTGTGCCGAATGGCACGGCTGGGCAGAACTCTGCAAACTCACACCGCCTGACCACCCGAAAGCTGGTTCTATTTCTGTGATTTTTAGATTTTGTCCATTTCCTTCTGCTTTTTCATGTTTGTCTCTCGTTTCTGCAGTTCCCTTTGTGAACGGTGGCCAGTCGTATGCATTCCTACCCTCCTTCCTAATTTTATACCTTTGAGAGTGATGACTCCATGGTCTTCAATGAATCTGTACCCTGTTAGTTCTTTAAAAACTATTTGTGAATACTTGAGTATAGAGTATGACCACTCGAGTCTGTTGGTATGGATTCTTTCTTGTGAAATTGTGATTTTGAAAAATTAATTTGTATTATTTACTGAGTGTCAAATGGAAGTGACATTCTATCACTCCCATAGGTTTAAACCTTGCTTTAAACATTCTTAGTATGCTTGGTAAACTTCTGGGACACATAGTCCCAATGAGAATTTCATCTCTAATGGTTTAAGGATAACTGGTGAATTGGATAGTCCTAGCCGCCTGAGCACAAGGAGGGCTACTTGATATGCCCTCTATTCCATAGTAACTGTTAACCTGACTCTCAGGACCACTCGCTAGGTCACTCGGCTGTTGCCCATGGTTCACAAACTAGGGCATGAATACAGGACAGCCCACACCACAATCTATGGTACAAACAAGAGGGGGGGTGTGTGTGTGTGTGTGTGATTGTTTTAAGAGGAAGTACAACTAGGCAACTGTCCGACTCGTTGGCTGAATGGTCAGCGTACTGGCCTTCGGTTTAGAGGGTCCCAGGTTCGATTCCCAGCCGGGTCGGGGATTTTAACCTTCATTGGTTAATTCCAATGGCTCGGGGGCTGGGCGTTTGTGCTGTCCCCAACATCCCTGCAACTCACACACCACACACAACACTATCCTCCACTACAATAACACGCAGTTGCCTACACATGGCAGATGCCGCCCACCCTCATCGGAGGGTCTGCCTTACAAGGGCTGCACTCGGCTAGAAATAGCCACACGAAATTATTATTATTATACTAGGCAACCATCCTCTATATAACACTAATCGGAGAGAAAAAATGGAAAGGATCCGACACTTCGAAAAATGAAGATAACGCCCATAGGAAGATAAGGGCCAAGAAGGGTGTGAAATTGGAAGACTCCCTAGCCCTTTGAAAGCTAATAGCATTGGGGTCGTAAAAGAACAACAGTTGACCAAGGGAGGCCGGATAGTATAGATGAAAGTGAGGAGCCTGGCACAAGTAAGTGGAAGCAATGCCAGGACTCAGCAAAGGGCCTTGTGGTCGCCAACCCACACTCCAAAGTTCAGAGCCCCTGGGGCCTCTTTTAGGTGTCTCTTACAACAGGCAGAGGATACTGTGGGTGTTATTGTACTGCCCCCACCCACAGGATGTGGGGGTGGAGGGAGGGACAATGGCAGAAGGATATTTGAATTAGGAGATAATGGCAAAGTTAGGAATGAACTCCTTGGATGAAGAAGATTTACATGTGGATTGTCATTTACATGGATGCTGACGAAAGCATTAGCAGACCAAGATGACAATTCTTCTGGTTCTCTCTCCTCAAATATGGTGACAGTTTTGGAGTAAATGGGGACAATGTTTTGCCACAGCAAAGAGTTTATCAGTGGATTGAACAGTTCAAAAGGGGTTGTACGAGCGTTAGGGATGAGGAAAGATCAGAGCGTTCATCTGCATCCGTAACCAACGCCAATTTTGAACAGTGTCCCCGTATTGTGCTGAAAGTCTTCCATGAATTCTCACTCCTGGTACACCCTCAGACCACAAAAAACAGATTATAGAATGCTGTTTTTCGTTGGTGCAAACAGAGAGTGGCGCGGCAATCTTTACATCACAACAGTGCAAGCTGTACTGATCTGATAATGCTGAAACCTACCACTGACGTAGACAACGGTGCCTTCTAGCGGCTGGTGAGCGCACAACGCCATAAAGCCAACCTAAAAACAATTAGAGCAAAATTGCAGATATTTACTGACTTGCCCTGGTATAATAAAGATGTATGTATGTGTAGAACGTTAAATTACATGTGGTTCCTGGAGAGACGTGGTGCAGGGCTTTCAAGATGATGTCTGTTTAGCGATTGCACATCTGTGACAATGGGGCCTTACCTATGATAAATATGAATGCTGAAGACAGCCCCCACACCGAGAACCATCAGATAAAATACCTGACCCAGCTGGGAATCAAATTGGGGAACCCTTGGACCAAAGGCCAGCTTGCTCACCATATAGCTAGGAAGCTGGACTGTGTATGTATGCGTTGGACTGTGTGTGTATGTGTTCCCCATATTACAGTTGCTGTATTGTAGATATTGATCCACTGTCAGGTTCTATGCCCTGGCCTATGTCCATGTTTCCCTTCTGTCTTATCTATGATCTATAATCAGTTATATCAGGCTGTGTGTTTTATTTCCAAAGATGTGAGTACAATTGGCTGTTTCCCCGCGTTTTGCGAGGGTTAAGATTTCCTATGATTTTCCAACATGATGGAGTACCTCCTCGTTTGTGACATGGTCCATCCAGCATTCTCCGATACATCCACATTTCAGAGGCTTGCATTGGGTTCGTTGATGGAGCCTTTAATGGTCATCCTTCGAGATAGAACAGCCTGTGAGATACGAATAATTTAGATTGGTTAGAAGTAAACGAGGCCAGTAAGCTGGTTGCAGATAGAGGACTGTGGATGCACGTAATTAATTCACAGAGGTTTGCAGACTGAACTCTGAAAGCAGAGCAGCCTCGTATGTAATTTTTGTGATCTCTCTTTACAGGAAAGGGAACCTGATCCAACCATGTGCTTCATATGTCAAGAAATACCAACCGTGAAATGCATAGACTGCGACCGTTTGTACTGCGACGACGACAACATCTATTTCCACAAAATACCTCCATACGCTGATCACAAGATAGAGGCACATCAGGCCGATAAAGAATCCTTTCCAAAGAAAGATACTGCAGAGTAACATATTTGCTTCGAAAACTAAAATGCTCAATAAAAGGTAACTTATACTATGACAAACATATTGCACTCAAAGGAAGTATTTAGTTGTCTAATATAAATAAATTGTAAATATATACAGTATAGTATTAAAACAGCATGATGCATATTTTGGTGTTAAATTATTTGATATTATTAATTTTTGTGCAAACAGAATGTTAGGGGTATGACAGTAGAGATACTGGTAGGGTCCAAGCTGTAGAAAACAAGAAGAGAGATCCAAAGTAAAAAGATCTATCAAGAAATCCATGTGAAATACCTACATCAGGGTTAAAGAGAATGGACCAAGGCATAGTAGCAGGCAGCATTTCAATGATTGCTGATGGATGTTGAGTTTCCGAACTGAATATTCTCATCCCTGTGCTTCCCGATCAACTCGATGTTCTGCGGCTGTCACGTGTAGCTACAAGCTTGCTTTGTTTTTCAGTTACAAATGAACTTTTGTAAGTAATAAATGTTACAACATTTTCGTTTTTTTTTTTTTCCTTTTTTTTCCCTTTTTTTTCTTTTCTGATTGTTCTTTCATACGCCTAACATTCTGTGTTAGTATAAGATCCTGTCTGTAATCATTGAAATAAGAAAAGTATTCTATTGGAAATAAATTTTTGCTAGTCTTGCTATGTATCTTCAGTGTTCAAACCATCAAATCATTAATAAAGATTATTGTTGTTGTGAATAGGGACTAAATGTTGCAGGTGAAAACCAGGAGGTTTCCATGGTTTCCAATTTTCACACCAGGCAAATGCTGGGGCTGTAGTACCTTAACTAAGGCCACGGCCATTTCTTTTCCACTCCTAGGCATTTCCTATCCCATCGTTGCCATAAGACCTATCTGTGTTGGTGCGACGTAAAGTCAATTGAAGCCAATTGTAGAAAAAAAAAAAAAAAACCCACCAGGAGGTAACGCTGCACATATGAAATTCATAAACCTGCTACTCCAGTATTGTTATTTATTTTTATATATTAATGGTTTTCTGAGTTTTAATTGACAGAGTAAATCAAGGAAAGAAATTTATTTATTGTCATTTGCTGCTACTGATATGTTGTGTACAATTTTTCCTGACTAACAGTCTGCTCACAGAACGTTTTATGAACAAACGTTTGGTGATCACACAAGCAAACTGCACGATACGAGCACTGATACAAATTCCACGTAATGACCACGAATGTGGTTGAGTTTACTGATGCTTTTTAATTCTGCAATGTTCTTTCTCATATAATTTTCCACCCGCAAAGAAGCTCGAGGCCAAAATAAGCAATCCTCGATAAGTACTTCCCAGGGTTGAGGGTTTATGTTTGTCACCTTCGTAGTTTGCTTAACACATTCAGTACAAACCACTCAGCAGGGAATTTGAACCCACAGGCCAGCAATTTAAATACTCTTGTAGCTGTTTACACAGCACGTTAGAAAATTGCATATTATTCCTAAACTAGTAATTCTAGAAATTTAAAATGTTGTACATATGAAAAGAAAGCCTCCTAGTAGAGTTTGATGATATGGTATATGGTATCTTTGAACTTTAAATTGTACCACAATTTTGCGAGATGATGATTATGATGATGATAATGGCAGCATGTGGCCTCTGGAGAAGCTTGGTGCCGGTCATTGAAGTTGACGCCGTGTAGGCAACCTAATACTTAAAAGGTATGGTCGAATGTTCCACCTTTACAATACTAACATTTTAAAATTTAATTATTTAAACAACATTTAAAAATAACGGAACATCTTGTAGACATCATCAGCCCCAAAAAGTTTTAAGATTAAGAACAAAGGACAAGGACAAAAACTTATTCAAAATAATTTGGACTACCGAATGCGTCAGTTAAAATGTTGAAGAATATGCTGGAATGTTTTGAGCACAATACTTGAATACTGTTAAAAGTGAAAATTAAAGTATTGAACATATAAGATGGTTCAATAAAATTGGTAATAGTAACTCCTGGGGTGTAAGACCAGGTGATCCAATGTTGTCAGCTTACCATATTTTGGATTTGCTGTTCCTATACTACCAAGATCTTGGAACTGGTCTACTACTTGTAGGTTTGCTCCATCTAGACAACACTAAAACTGTATCATTAACAGTAGAGATAAAATTCACGCAACATACATGTAGGTCCAGAAAACTAGAAGAGATAATTTCCATAATAAAGAGATCTATGAGTATTGAATATTGAATTTTCATTGACTTGGCCCTCAATGGGCGACAACACACTCTACAGTGTGATGGCAGTAGTGCCAGACCTGTAGCTTAGATCCTTTCCAACAGAACAAAGATGGCTTAGGCCACCATAGCTCAATCGGTAGAGCAACCGACGCAAAATCGGGAGGTTGTAGTTCGGATCCCACTGGTGTCTGGTTGGCCATTTTTGTTCTGTACTTAATATCTCTTCAACACATACTAAATGTAACACGACCTAATAGGTTGAAAGTCGGTTTCGATGATAAAAAGATCTGTCGAGAAATCCCACTGAAACAGGCTCTGTGTGAAATGATAACCACATGAAGGTTATAATGGTTTGGATACGTAAAAAGACTTGACCAAAACAGAGATTAGCTCAGTTTGAGACAAAAATTCTTGAATACTGTATTTTAGACATTTGGCCTCTGTCTCAGATCTTGTGCCTCAAACTCTATTTAGGATGCTTTCTTTCGGTATGAACAACATTTAAAGTTTATGAATAATACTAAATTTTCTCATGTGCTGCGTAAGCAACTACAAGAGCATTTAAATCACTGGCCTGTGGGTTTTTAATGCCCTGTTGAGGGAATGATACTGAATGTGTTAAGCAAACTGTGAAGGTGACAAACATGAACCCTCAACCCTGGGAAGCACCTACCGAGGATTGCTTATTTTGGTATCACACTATCCGTGCTGGTGGCAAATTATTTGATAAAGAACATTGCAGAATTGTAAACATTGAAATACTAGCACGCCCCTCGGCCTCCCTCTCTCTCTCTCTCTCATTCCTCCGTCATCTGCAAAGGCAAGAACTTTAAATTTAGTATCCTTGTTGACACTCTGACTTGCTTAACATCATCATCTGGTGCAGTTTCCAACCTCAGGCTGGGTCTGCTTGGAACATAAGCCTCTCCTTCGTTTTCTGTCCATCGACCACTTCTCTTCTCTCACTCTCGTCCAGTTCCCTCCTCTTGCCTCGATGCTCTCTGTACACCTTTCAGCCATCTGTCCCTCGGTCTTCCTCTACGTCTCCTTCTCTTCAACTCCATTTCTAACATCTTTCTTGGTATCCTTTCTTCTCCCATGCTCTTAACATGTCCATACCACTGCAGTCTCCATTTTTCTATCTTCCTGTATGGGTACCTCATTTGCCACCTCCCAAACTCTCTCATTTCTTACGTTGTCCATTCTTGTTAAACCTACTCAACACCTTTGAAACTTCAATTCCACTGCTTGTATTCTACTTTTATCCCTCTCCATCACTCACGTTTCTGATCCAAAATAAGTCTTGTAGAGCTTCCTTCCAACTCCTAGGCCTTTCCTATCCCATCGTCGCCATAAGACCTATCTGTGTCGGTGCGACGTAAAACCCCTAGAAAAAAAAAAAAAAAAAAAGTCTTGTAGATAATTCCTTTGCATCTCTGTGGTACATCCCTGTTCCATATCAATCCTCCCACACTCTTACAGAATCTATTTGCACACCTTTCTCTTTCATTGATTTCAATCGTGTTCCCTCCATTTCTTCAATTACACTTCCCAAGTATTTAAAGCTTTTCAACTGCTCCCCTTCTGATGTCATGCCATTATACGCTCGGTTCTTGTTCCGTGTCATTACCAGCACTTCACTCTTTCGTGCTGAGAACTTGCTTATCATGAGATACAGTTGAAATACATAGTAATGAATGAAATTCATAATTTTGTGTGCTTTTTTTTTTTTACCAGTGGATTTAGGTGGAATTTACTTTTTAGAAATGTTATTTATATGAATCAGCTCATTCTTTTATAATATCTAGTCAAATCTTCTTCTTCGAATTATTGTTTCCTGCAGGTCCGTTCTTTTGATTGATGATCTCTGTGCCTCCAGAATCTGTAAATGTAGTTAATGGGACATAATTAATTTATTTATTTATTTATTTATTTATTTATTTATTTATTTATTTATTTAAAGAGCCTCCGTGGCTCAGGCAGCAGCGCGCCGGCCTCTCACCGCTGGATACCATGTTTCAAATCCCGGTCACTCCATGTGAGATTTGTGCTGGACAGAGCGGAGGCAGGACAGGTTTTTCTCCGGGTACTCTGGTTTTCCCTATCATCGTTTATTCCAGCAACACTCTCCACTACCGTCCGGCTCGATGGCTAAATGGTTAGTGTGCTGGCCTTTGGTCACAGGCGTCCCGGTTTTGATTCCCGGCAGGGTCAGGAATTTTAACCATCATTGGTTAAATTCGCTGGCACGGGGGCTGGGTGTATGTGTCGTCTTAAACATAATTTCATCATTACGATGCACAGGTCGCCTCAGGCGTCAAATCAGAAGACCTGCACCTCGTGAGCCGAACATGTCTTCAGACACTCCCGGCACTAAAAGCCATACGCCATTGCATTTCTCCACTATCATTTCATTTCATCTGTTAGTCATTATCATTGCCCGAGAGGAGTGCGACAGGCCTCGCCAGACGGCACAATTCCTATCCTCGCTGCAAGTTGGGGGCTTCATTCATTCCATTTCTGACCTGGTTATTGACTGGAAAACAGGTTGTAGGTTTTCATTTTTCATTGTCTAAATGGTCTGACACCGTGGTTAGCTGGTTCGAGCCCCATTGGTTGAAAAAGAATTCACCATCAGAATATCGCCCGGTAGGGCAGGGGAGTTGGTGGTATTCAATTCGTAATCACTAGATTGCGTGTCAAAAGCCTGGATTAAATTCCAAACCTCTCCACAGTGAGTGGAGCATATGAGGTCATATGATGCTGTTGATGGTGATTCGTCCATTGGATGGGGACGTTAAGACTTGAGCAGACCCCTTGGTGCTATTCGACAGGAGTAGGCTATGTGCTGGCACCGAGTTTCACCCTCTCCCTTTCTACTGTCATATATCATGTCATTCATTTCATCTCATTAACTCCCTCTGATGAGGTTGACGCCAGGAAGGGCATCTGGTCATTAAATCCCGCCATTACAGATTCATCTCACCTCATACCCGACCCCTTGGAGAAACGGGACAAGGGTTGGTCAAACAAACATTATTGAAGTCAAATGAATGGAAAACTTTCATTTGAAAGTGTCTGTACCTTAAGGCCATGGCCACTACCTTCCCAATCCTAACCCTTTCCCATCCTTGCATCTCAAGAAACCTTCGATGTGTTAGTGTGACGTTAAAACCACTTAAAATGAAGCTGTTAAAGCTTGTTACTTGTAAAGAAACCACTAGCAAAAAAGTCTAACATGCTACTGTTTATTTGATGAAAATAATACTGTTGATAGCTGGCAGCTTTTAAATGGGTTGTGTGATGGTGTTATTATTGTGGTGTTGGTGTTGGCAGTCCGGAGAAAGAAAAAAAAAAAAGAAAAAAAAAACGAGGACAAGAAACAAGGAGAAGATGCTGACATAGACTCTTTAAATGATGTGTTTGGTGCCTGTATTTTATCAATATTAATTAGTTATTTTTGTATTCTTCAATCCAGATATATGTAATTTTCTATATTATTATTATTATTATTATTATTATTATTATTATTATGCAGATGATTATAATATTATAATTATGCATTTTCCAAAAATATAATGAGTCTGATATTAGCAATTCAAGTATTTTTTTATACTTTCAGATAGCAGTCTGGATTATATTAATCCAGGGACTAGAAACATGTCAATTTTTATACTTTCAGTATGCAAAGTTTTGTGAACTCCATTTCACTGTCTCATTTCATTGTTACAACTTTTAATGACATGATCTGCCTTGATAAGGATATCAGTTTCTCGTATGGGTATAATATTATATAAACATGACTTTAAAATTATAAGTGTGTTCTGAATGATATAATAGTACTCATTTTTGGCAACGAGTTGTTTCATACCTCCCAAGAACTGCTGATAACATTCCACTGTAATTAATTGGTGCTTTGTGAAAATACTGTAGACATTGCTCTTTATTATGTTTACCTGAAATTTTAGCAGTCATATATAACTATGATTGTAACATTATAGAGTATTAATGAAAACTAGCATTAAGATTCAAAAAATACAGTATTAATTAATATGATTAAAAATTCAGCTTTATACATTAATACTGTAAAAAAAAAAAAGAATTACTTAGCTTCTTATATTTGTAAATAAAGTACATTAAGCATTTAAAAAAAATCATTGATTTAATTATGAGAGTAAAGCAGTGTAAGATCCCTATTTTATTACCCAGAATCAAAGGAACGGAGCTTGCTACAATGCATATATTCAGTAGTTTGTAGTCCCACCAGTAGATGGTATACAAGTCAGTGAAATAGAATTATAGCGCAGTGATAGTTGGACATGGCAAATGTTCTGAACTTGTGGTCATAAGCGTAAGTGCATGCAGTTCAATTTCTCCGGGTAGTATCTGTCAACATTCCCAGGAAGGCTGTTTCTATTTATGGAGAGAAAGCGATGGCTGTCCAACAACTGCAAAAATGATTCCATAAATTTAAAAATCAAGCTTGTATACGTGGCTCTTGATGTCTTGGTCAGAGCCACAAAACCTCCAGGTTTACGTCAAATCCGACCATAAGGCCATTGCTTTAAATTTGCGGAGGTCGCAGGGGATCGAATGACCGTGTATACTGCCGCCATCCACAGGTAGCTCAATCAGAGACCACAAGGCTTCCCAATGTGGAACGCTCGTGTCACCAATTTCACTATCGAGGCACTTTAAAACAAACATTTTTTTAAATATTGGAATGTAACAGGATGAATATGGCGATGACCTGTGGCAACAAAATAAATGAAATACAAGAAATAGGTGGACTTTTATTCAAAAAGCACAAAATGAGCAAAACTTTGTTTCTGTTATACTGCTTGATTTACAAGATACGCTGAAAGTCTCACTTTTTGAATTTTACAATGATTCATTGCATCGAGAATACACCTGGTTACTCTCCATTCCTTTCACAACTTGATTGTAGGAAAATATTAACTGGAAAATGGAGGAAAATTAGCGTATATTAATTTAAATTAAGACCACAATTTATTTACACATGGTTCAAATTTTGTCCTCCTGAACTGAAATTCATCCATCATAGAAGTATGCTCAAATTATATTCTTTCTGGATTTTATCACAATTAGGATCTCCCTAATGTAATTCAAAGATAATCCTCACTCATTCAAGCATAACGCTATGTAACAAAAAATAGTTTATGTTCATTTCTTTGTGTTTATTGTATAAAACCAATGTGCTGAATGCGAATATGCCATTGGTTTCTTTCAAATGTTGAAACTTTTTGATATTTTAACAGTTGGTAAAAAATTGTGAATTTACCACTTTTTCTGGCAGTCATATTTATCACCACTAGATCGCTTTAATGCGATCCGGAAAGGTTCATATTACATGTAATTAATCTCATACTGGAACCACATTGAAGTTGATATATTAAAATTATAAAAATTTTATTTACAACCACTTATTCAATACATTACAGTATACTCATTGGATTATAGTATAATCATGAAGTATTGTTTTGTTCGGCATAGCGAACATCATCAGCCATTAATACACAAAGACTAGGTTAGGGCCCTGAATTTAAAAATGATCAAAATAGTATCCTCATATGAAAAGAGTAACCGTGTCGTAATAAAAGAGTGATCATCAACAATCAACACACTATAAACAATAGACTTGAGATTGTGACTAAATATGTGCAAAATAAAAACAAGTATTTATCGTGAAATGCTTCAACAATAAGCAATCTGATGCTGTATAGACTTTTGGGCTTATGCCGTGTCAAGAAAATAAGGTAAAATTCTTTATGTTTCGCAGGGAACTGTGCCCTGCATCCTTAGAAGAAATCTTGACTGTCCACGAGAAAGGTTTCCTAAACAATGACTCTTTAAAATTTAGACATTATAATAGAAGTGGAAAATGGTACTTCAGTCGCCACCAGATGGCTCCCAGGACATGGCAAGAACGCTAGCGTTCGAAGCGGAAGCTGACCGAACCATCAGAATGAGCGGTTCACATAACGTGTGTACGTAACATATGAACTTGACAGGTGTATGATATAGACACAAGCCTGGAATGAGACATTTGGCGCCGAGGAACGTATGAATTTGGAAAAAACAGAGACGAAATAACAATAGTGAAAGGACAGGGAAGGGAACTACCTATGTAAATTCTTAATGGCTGGCAACCAGGTATTACTTAATTGATAGCCAGTGTCCCTGTTGAAATTGTTAGGACTTCTACGTATTTCCACAGCTTCCTGTATAATCCTGGACCTGTAGTGTCTATTGTGGGTAAGAGCTCGAGCATCTTGGAACATGACATCATGACCCGCCGATAGAGCGTATTCAGCTATTACCGATTTGTCAGATTGGTTGAGACATATCTTACGTTCGTGTTCTTTGATACGGGTACCAATGGGCCGGCATGTTTGGCCGATGTATACCTTACCTTATTTTCTTGACACGGCATAAGCCTAAAAGCCTATACAGCATCATGTCTATAAGTACGGACCGTGAAAGCATCAATGGCAACAATAAACAATCTGAAAAATAAAAACAATCAAGGGGTTGTTAAAGTATGACAATAGGCGTTGGGGAATTATAATGTACATCAATGCGTGAAGTATGGATTAATTAAAATTGAGAGGTTGGAATTCCTTCAAATTGTTTAAAAACAAAAGTTAAAATGGGGTTCGTTAAATCATCGCGTGTCCTATTTGAACCAGTCAAAAGGCACATAACAACAATACAGACAAAGGTTTACGTATGACGTGAACACCAATGTTTGTGAATTCCATAGGAGGGACACAATCTTGATACTGCAAGAGTTCAAGTTGAGCTAGTCAATATGCACGTGCTAGCAATAAGACTAGGAAACTGTGTGTGACGTGGAACACCAAAAAGTAGCCTCCTTATAAATTAACGACAATCTTGAACATAGGGGGAGTTCTAGCAATCCTTAGGTGAAAGAGAGCAGATTATGGCGCGTATTGGAGTTTGGAATTTGAATCTTCCGTTATCAACTCAACTTTCATTCCCCCTTTTTTTTTTCCGGATTGTCGTTAATTTATAAGGAGTCCACTTTTTGGTGCTCCACGTCACATACAGTTTCCTAGTCTTACTGCTAGCACGTGCATATTGACTGGCTCAACTTGAACTCTTGTGGTATCAAGATTGTATTGTAGAAAGATCCATTTTCGGGCTGCTTTATTTCTGTGTTCATCGTCGACTACTTGTCCGGTCTCATCTTCTGATTCCGAATGACGCAAGGTGACCTTTAAATAGGTCGAAACTAGTCCCATTAAATTTTTATTTAATAAACACTATTTAATTTTTATTGAAAAGGTGGATTTAACTCGCTTATTATTTAATTTGGTTTAATCAAAGTTCCATACGGACCCATAAAATGAAATTCATTTCTGTAGAGTAAGGTGACATCTATTTCCCCCGCTTCTGAGTCAGCTGCATCAGTCCTTGAATGTACCTTTTTCACTCACGTCCTCTTTTATTCCGTTCATCTTTCCCTCTACATGGTTGTACATTTCTTTAAACTGTACATTAGTGGTATCCTGGACTTGATTTAACATTTGTGGAATTCGAACCCACCTATCAATCAAAGTTGTATTAGCAGCACCCCAATTAACCTATGACACCACAGCAACTCCAGCCAGCAGTTTACCGGAAAGCGCACTAGATGGATAACTACTTCTGCTTCACAAATGCACACACGTTTTCAATCAGTATGCCATCAATTTTAGCATTCATTTCATAGCCTATTGAAAGCTTACAATTGGCACGTACTTTGTATTTAAAGTTAAGAACTTCATATTTGGGTTCCGTATTGAAGCAGAATTCACATCAAAGAAAAGTACAATAAGTTCCACCTTTTCAATACATTATATTATGTGACAGTTTTACGTTACAGTTAAACCTTCACATTTTTATACACTCGGGACCGGTTTCGACAGTGTCCCTGTCATCATCAGCCAAGAACAATTAATCGAGGACAATAAACCTTACAATATTTCAGGTATGATATAACAGTGAATATAAAATTATACATTATCTATCTACAAAAAGGTGTGAACAAGTCCAGGTAAAAAATCACGATTAAGAAAAATCATGTCCTGTAGGGTGTACATTTATAAAAATTTTTAATTGAAATAACGTGTTAAAAATCTGCTGTTATATTATAGCTATAGCAGAGTATGTTTATAGGTGTAAATCTATGAAGTTTTGGCACTCAAGACATATAGCTATGTTTGACAAGTTAAAGGTGTTCAAACATTTAGTTAAATGGTGTTCCACTTAAAATATGTGATGCAGTTCAGCTGAGGTTGTAGTAAATATGTTTGTAGGCTTGATTTTGGTGTTTTTAACACTCGATATATATAGTCATATGTGACAAGTTAAAAGTTGATAAAACATTTAGTTAATGGTGTTCCACTTAAAATATATGGTAAAGTTCAGCTGAGGCTACAACTTGGACTTGAGGAGCAGATGATTATGTAAAATATCAATATGAGTAGAATTGAACAGTTTAAATGGGTCACTGCTTGTTGATGTAGATGATCAGCAAGTCCTATTAAACAATTATACATATCGACATGTGGTTGTGTATCATCTTGCTGAGAAGTAACAAAAGTCCTGGCTGAAATGGTGCTTGTAGATCTTATATTGTAGGTTGTGATTACATAAATTGATTAGAAAGGATCCTGATCCAAGTCGGAACCTATAAGAAATAAAATAAAACGCGATATAAAGTTACCGTATTTAAGAAACGAAAGGGAGTTAAATTTCGCGAAGTATTGATGAATGAGAAACTCACCTCAGGTGCCAAGTTGATGGTAGACGGAACGTAGTGGAACTGACAGGCTGAAGAGGGACAAGGCCTAGAAGGGAGCAGGGAGGGGCGGAGTTACTGAGTTAGGGGAAGGAGGCAACGCGGTAGAGGCGGGACTGTGATCAGGTGGGCGCGTGCGATGGTAGGGGAAATATGTAAGCGTGTTGTGTATTGTTTTGAAGATGGATCGGTTTTTTGGTATTTTAAGAGTGTTCATTATTTTGATAAAAGTGTCAAAAAGTATTGTAGGTTTTTCGGAAAGATCGTTAAGGTTAAAATTTGGGTTATTGTATTGATCGAGTGAGATGTAGAATTGTTCGGTGAAATCGAGTATGGGGCCTTTATTTATTATTTCAATGATGTCTATGTCGTTATTCATACCATAAAATTTATGTTTATAATCATGTATATGTTGGCCTATTGCGGAAAATTTTCTGTATTTTATCGCATTTACGTGTTCAGTATATCTAATTTTGAACGATCTACCGGTCTGTCCAAGGTAGGTGCTGAGACAGTCGTTACAGTGGAATCTGTAGACGCCTGATTTGTCAGAAGGGTTAGAGGTATTGATTGAGTTAGAATTGTATAGGATATCTAGATTTCTGTTATTAGTTTTAAAGGAGATGTTAGTTTTCTGTTTCTTAAATATATTTGTAATTTTGTAAATATTACGGTTGTAGGTAAAGGTTGAAAAAGATTTCGATTTAGTAGCTTCTTTAATTAAGTTCGATTTTGGGCGATGTCTGAATTTGCTGATTATATTTTCTATAAAATTCTTGTTGTATCCATTATGAGCTGCGATATTACGTATGGTATTTAATTCTTTGTTAAGGTCTGATTTCGACATTGGGACATTAAATGCTCGATGTACTAAGCTATTATAAGTGGCCCGTTTATGGCTTAGGGGGTGAATAGAGTCTTCTTGTATTGTAGTGGCAGTATGTGTAGGTTTTCTATAGACATTATATTTGAAGGAAGATAGAAGTCTGGTGATGGTGAGATCAAGAAAGTTAATAGTATTATTGGCTTCGGATTCCAGTGTAAATTTTATGTCTGTATCAATAGTGTTAAGGTGCGTTAGGGTGGTAGCTGCATCTGTAGTGCGTTGGTCCATAATAATAAATACATCATCGATGTACCTGGACCAAAGATGTATATTGCTAAATGTTGTGTTATTGTCAATTTTTGTATGTTCTAAAAAATCTAAGTATATTTCTGCTAAAATGCCGGAGGCTGGGGATCCCATGGCTAGGCCGTCTTGCTTATAAATTATTTTATCGAAGGTGAAGTAGTTGTTATTGATTAAAAGTTTCAAGATAGACATAAAGTCAGTGATCTCAAGTTGACTAAGTTGACTATGGTTATGCAAATTTTGAGGGATAATTTTAAGAAGTTTTTCTGGTTTAATACTACTGTACATATTAGTGATATCAAACGAATGTAAAGAATGGTATGGTTGAAGTGTAAAGTCATTCAGTTGTTTGATAAGTTGTAGTGTATTCTTGATAGATTTTCTAGACTTAAAGGTGTAGTGTCTTTTAAGAAATTGTTGTTCACCCCAACAATTTCTTAAAAGACACTACACCTTTAAGTCTAGAAAATCTATCAAGAATACACTACAACTTATCAAACAACTGAATGACTTTACACTTCAACCATACCATTCTTTACATTCGTTTGATATCACTAATATGTACAGTAGTATTAAACCAGAAAAACTTCTTAAAATTATCCCTCAAAATTTGCATAACCATAGTCAACTTAGTCAACTTGAGATCACTGACTTTATGTCTATCTTGAAACTTTTAATCAATAACAACTACTTCACCTTCGATAAAATAATTTATAAGCAAGACGGCCTAGCCATGGGATCCCCAGCCTCCGGCATTTTAGCAGAAATATACTTAGATTTTTTAGAACATACAAAAATTGACAATAACACAACATTTAGCAATATACATCTTTGGTCCAGGTACATCGATGATGTATTTATTATTATGGACCAACGCACTACAGATGCAGCTACCACCCTAACGCACCTTAACACTATTGATACAGACATAAAATTTACACTGGAATCCGAAGCCAATAATACTATTAACTTTCTTGATCTCACCATCACCAGACTTCTATCTTCCTTCAAATATAATGTCTATAGAAAACCTACACATACTGCCACTACAATACAAGAAGACTCTATTCACCCCCTAAGCCATAAACGGGCCACTTATAATAGCTTAGTACATCGAGCATTTAATGTCCCAATGTCGAAATCAGACCTTAACAAAGAATTAAATACCATACGTAATATCGCAGCTCATAATGGATACAACAAGAATTTTATAGAAAATATAATCAGCAAATTCAGACATCGCCCAAAATCGAACTTAATTAAAGAAGCTACTAAATCGAAATCTTTTTCAACCTTTACCTACAACCGTAATATTTACAAAATTACAAATATATTTAAGAAACAGAAAACTAACATCTCCTTTAAAACTAATAACAGAAATCTAGATATCCTATACAATTCTAACTCAATCAATACCTCTAACCCTTCTGACAAATCAGGCGTCTACAGATTCCACTGTAACGACTGTCTCAGCACCTACCTTGGACAGACCGGTAGATCGTTCAAAATTAGATATACTGAACACGTAAATGCGATAAAATACAGAAAATTTTCCGCAATAGGCCAACATATACATGATTATAAACATAAATTTTATGGTATGAATAACGACATAGACATCATTGAAATAATAAATAAAGGCCCCATACTCGATTTCACCGAACAATTCTACATCTCACTCGATCAATACAATAACCCAAATTTTAACCTTAACGATCTTTCCGAAAAACCTACAATACTTTTTGACACTTTTATCAAAATAATGAACACTCTTAAAATACCAAAAAACCGATCCATCTTCAAAACAATACACAACACGCTTACATATTTCCCCTACCATCGCACGCGCCCACCTGATCACAGTCCCGCCTCTACCGCGTTGCCTCCTTCCCCTAACTCAGTAACTCCGCCCCTCCCTGCTCCCTTCTAGGCCTTGTCCCTCTTCAGCCTGTCAGTTCCACTACGTTCCGTCTACCATCAACTTGGCACCTGAGGTGAGTTTCTCATTCATCAATACTTCGCGAAATTTAACTCCCTTTCGTTTCTTAAATACGGTAACTTTATATCGCGTTTTATTTTATTTCTTATAGGTTCCGACTTGGATCAGGATCCTTTCTTGCTGATCATCTACATCAACAAGCAGTGACCCATTTAAACTGTTCAATTCTACTCATATTGATATTTTACATAATCATCTGCTCCTCAAGTCCAAGTTGTAGCCTCAGCTGAACTTTACCATATATTTTAAGTGGAACACCATTAACTAAATGTTTTATCAACTTTTAACTTGTCACATATGACTATATATATCGAGTGTTAAAAACACCAAAATCAAGCCTACAAACATATTTACTACAACCTCAGCTGAACTGCATCACATATTTTAAGTGGAACACCATTTAACTAAATGTTTGAACACCTTTAACTTGTCAAACATAGCTATATGTCTTGAGTGCCAAAACTTCATAGATTTACACCTATAAACATACTCTGCTATAGCTATAATATAACAGCAGATTTTTAACACGTTATTTCAATTAAAATTTTTTATAAATGTACACCCTACAGGACATGATTTTTCTTAATCGTGATTTTTTACCTGGACATGTTCACACCTTTTTGTAGATAGATAATGTATAATTTTATATTCACTGTTATATCATACCTGAAATATTGTAAGGTTTATTGTCCTCGATTAATTGTTCTTGGCTGATGATGACAGGGACACTGTCGAAACCGGTCCCGAGTGTATAAAAATGTGAAGGTTTAACTGTAACGTAAAACTGTCACATAATATAATGTATTGAAAAGGTGGAACTTATTGTACTTTTCTTTGATGTGACGTACTTTGTACATAACCGTATGACAGTTTGATGCATTGTGTAAATACCTGTCACGTACATGCTTTGTACAGGTGATGGTGCAGTAAGTGGTTAAAGGCGACTGTTGCTTGGTGTGCGGCAATGGAGAATCCACCATCACACCACCAGTGACGTTCGTTGGGATGTCTAACAACGGAAAAAGTCAGGCGAGCTGACTCACCGAAATTGGGATGTAACCGAGTAAAAGTAATTTGATTACTTCTAAGGAACACATTCTCAGTAATTGTAATTGTTACTTTTACAAAAAGTAATTTTTACTTGTAATTTACTTTCTGAAATAAAATTTTAATTGTTATATTCTAGTAATTGATATACTTCACACAGAAGCAGAAATGGGGCTAAGTAAGTGAAGATAACTTTTCATTTCTACTACAGCAGAGCAAGTAGCTTCACCAGTGATGGATGAGGTACTTTCTTTGTGTTGGCTACTGAATGCATGATTCGAAGCAGAGTATCGATTCATTCAAGTGTCCAAGTGAATCGATTCACGGGCACAGCGAGCTCATGGCACACGATTCAGCTTACTCCCAGCGGACAGTGCTGAGCGGCGCACTCACTGGACATTGACGGTGAGCCGAGCTTCCGCTGCAGCGTGACAGTGAATCATGGCACATCGAAAGAATCTTGAACAAACGCGGCTCAGTGAGACACAGGAAACACAGGGCACCTTATCGGCTCGCTGGACACTGGCGGAGAGCGGAGCTTCTGCTGCAGCGAGACATACAGTGAGCCATGGTACACTGGAAGAATCGTATGCTATAATGGACTCTCAAGCTCAGCCCATTTGAAAATAATACCCATTTGCATTCACTGTCCTCTTCTCACAGGGAGGTTTAAATAATAGATGGATTTATTTGCAGTGTTAAAAAGGTAGTCAAAACATAATTCTGAAGTAGCTAGTAAGTAGCTAGGCTATTAGGTTATACTATTTATTAGTTTAATGAATCTTAGTATTATCACTTAGTTGACATTTGACAATTAAACTTGACTCTAGCCTGCCCTATGACTATGAGTCATGCTCATGACTACTCAGAAGTACCTGTTTTATATTGGGAAGAACAGCTCAGTATTCTCTCAGTTCATATGTCACATCGTTGCCCAAGACTTCAACCATATGTGGACAGACACAATAACTTAACCAACAGTATGTTGAATCAGAAAACTAGTGGGCTACTGAACATCTCGGGTAGCCTATACAAAATATGATGATTTTAAAACATCCTCAGCTGATAGAAAAATACATATTTTCAAAAATGACTGAGCGAGTTGTTGTGCGGTTAGTATCGCGTAGCTATACGTTTGTATTTGGGGGATGGTGGGTTCGAATCCCACCGTCGGCAGCCATTAGGATGGTTTTCTGTGGTTTTTGCATTTTCACACCAGGAAATGCTGGGACTGTACCTTAATTCAGGCCATGGCTGCTACCTTACTAATCCTAACCTTTCCCACCCTGCGTCACCGGAAACCTTTGATGTATTCAAGTGACTAGCATTTTTTTCTAAGAAAGGAGTTCATAGTATGAAGACCAGGTGTCTTACCAGCACATACTACACAGATGCTGTAGGAGCGGTGATGCCGTGAATCGGATCACTGTATTGATTCAGTAACGTGAGCGGAATCAAATTAGTCAATTCAGTAAAATGAATCAAATGTCCCATCACTACTTTCTTTCCTCTCCAGTACTTCCAAAGATATCAAATTTATCCCAATGTTGTTCTTAAAATTAAACAAGGTGTAGTGGCTCCATGGCAATTGTCTAATGGCTTCAAGTTCTGGAGAAGAGCATAGACACACCCCCTGTAGGTGGGGGACGCAGATGAAGAATACACCCACAGTATCCCTTCTCTGTTGTAAGAGGCAACTAAAAGGGGCGACCAAGGGATGATTGAATTAGAACCATGAAACTACTTGTATCAGTACCATCACGCGGGGAATACCATGGGTTACCTTTACTTGCGAGTAGTACCACTATGTTAGGTACACAATCAGTTTTTTGATTAGTAGCAATAGTGGGTGGATCACTACGGGTTTACAGTACCAGTGATTAGTACCATTATGAGGAACACCACGGGCTTATGTTACCTGTGATTACTACCGACTATGTGACGAACACCACAGGATAGTACGAGTCCCTATGATTAGTACATCTATGTGAGGAATACCATGGATTTGCGTTGCCTACGAGTGATGCCATTATGTAAGAAACACCATAGCTCTGCGTTACCTATGTGACGTACAATACTTGTGAGTAGTACCATAATGTTTGGAACACTGTGAGTCTATGGTACTCTTGATTAGTACTGCAACTTGAGAAATACCATGGTTCTACTTTACTAGCAATAAGTACCATTATGAGGGGCCATTGACCTGGATTTTGGACCCCTTTAGACAACAAGAATCATTGATTCAGAATTGTGCTTTGTAAGCAGTTACTTGGTCAGTATTACTAATTTTTCAATATAGTTTCTGGGAAGGTGAGGCATTGCAGGTCAGATCAACTGCTTGTTTTAAGTTCATAATCATTGTTCGTCATCTTTTTGAATTCTAGCCAGTGGATCGCTTTTGGAATTATTTTTAACTTTCAATATTGTGAGTTGCCTTTGCTGATTATTTTAAATTCATATTTATCCTTTCATTTTTCATCATCACATTTTAAATTCTAGTCAGTGGATGAATTTTGGACTTTTAAATTGTCATTGCATTTCATCTCATGTAGAACAGCTCGGGTTTCAGCAGCTGAACGGTCAGCGTACTGGCCTTCGGTTCAGAGGGTCCCGGGTTCGATTCCCGGCCGGGTCGGGGATTTTAACCTTAATTGGTTAATTCCAATGGCCCGGGGGCTGGGTGTATGTGTTGTCTTCATCATCATTTCATCCTCATCACGACGCGCAGGTCGCCTACGGGTGTTAAATAGAAAAAACATGCACTTGGCAAGCCGAACCCGTCCTGAGATATCCCGGCACTAAAAACCACACGACATTTCATTTCATTTCATCTCATTTCGTAACATTAGGGGTTGATGACTTAAATGTTAGGCCCCTTTAAACAACAATCATCATCATCATCACAACATAGACAACATCTCAGAATAGTGTTTGAACGATTGAAGAAGTAAGGTCTTTGCATTAACGTGTCCAATTCTGTTATTGGAGTGGAACAACTAGAATTCTTAGGTTACCGGTACCTTATAACATCAAAGGGGACCCAGCCACTATCAAAGTTGATTGTAAACTTCAAACTACAAGAAACTATTCAAGGACTCAGATCAGGAGATACATCCCGAATGCTGCTAAGACCCGAGCTGTTCTACACGAGTATCAAAAAGGAGCTAGATAATGTGACAAGCGAAAAATTCAATGCTCACCTGAAACAGTTAAACAATTTGAGAAATGTAAATGGGACCTAGCTGAAGCAACAATGCTTACTTATTCCAATCCAAACTACACACTAGCTCTTGTGACTGATGCCAATAACTACCGTACGCTATTGGATTCAATTACCACTCTCGACCTAGATCAAGTAGCTGATGCCCAAGTCAATGATGCTGAATTCCTAACATTACAGAATGACACTACATCTCTGAAATTCATGCCCTACGAACATCAAGTGGAAAAAGCTCATGGTGTGATGTCTCGAACTCCGTCGGACCTTTCATTCATCAACAATTTTGAAAACTGTTCTTCACTCAGATCCACAACTTACAACATCCAGGAGTCAAATCTTATGCAGTCTCATTGGGCCAGATCTTAATCGAAATGTTTGTGAATTGGCTAGAGCTTGTTTGGCTTGCCAAAAGAGCAAGGTCTCAAGACGTACATCATCTCCTATAGGAAATTTTCAACAAACTGATGTTCGCTTTTCTGCTGTCCTTATTGATTTGGTTGGCCCACTGGCTCCTTCAGACGGATACTCGTATCTTTGAACTGGAATAGACCGATTCACAAACTGGATGTAATCAGTTTCATTAACTAACATTACTGTAGAATCAGTAGCCAAAGATTTTTTATGAAAACTGGATATCTCGCTTTGGACCAAGGACCAAGGGGGAAGTTTTCATTCCCCTTCCCGGAGGGAAGGGGCGGGCCACCTAGAAGGTTACGCCTTCTCTCTGGCCAGGAGATTTGGCGGGGTTTGAGGATTTGGAGTGGTTTGATGTTAAAAGGAAGGAGCTTTGGATTTGGTGAAGTGGGGGATTGGCCTCTTGGCTAAGGTGCAATGTCCGCTCTTTTGCTTTTTATTGATTTCTTTCATGGTTACATACATTAATTGGCATTGTTTAAAGGTTTACATACATTGGCTGGTTACATAGAGTGACTTATAATCTAATGGGGGTTCGATTATTTGGGAGGAATAGAGGGATGATTTTATGGTAGAAGGAGGTGATATTTGCTAGGGAGGTGAGAAGTAGTAGAAAGAGCTGGGAGTTGTTATATGAGTTGGGAGGGGGAGCGAGACGGGTATGGTTCTGTGAAGGGTTGCGATTGGGGTGGGTGGGTTTTTGTGGAGGGGAGCGTGATGCTTCCACCCGATGGTGCTTCCCGAAGAGCTGGATTCCATTTTCTATCAGGCGGTGAGTTTCTTCAGGGAGCTGGAGTTGTACTCTTACCATACAGGTAGGTCCTGTTGCGTTGTGGATTCTGCTTACTTTCTTCGGCTGAAGTCCTGATCGATGAAGTTCCTGGTTTATTAGTTCTGGTGGGATGGCTGGATTCACTCCTCTAATGACACAGCTGGTGTGAGGTTCTGATGCTGGTGGATGCGGGGTTGTTCTATTGGGCTCGGACTCGGACTCGGGAGCTGGTGGCGGTGACGGTGGTCTTTCTGTGTCCATGGTGGTATTGTGGGCTGCTTCTTCTGTAGCTGGCCGGGTTGGGTTGGGTAAGGAAACGGGGGACATCATGATAGGGGAGGAGTGGGTCATGGTGGTAGTGGTTGTAGGGGTGTAGGGAGGGCTGCGGGCAGGAGTAGTAGCCATGGTGGTGGTAATGGTAGTGACTAGGGTGGTGAGGGGATGGGTTGATGGCTGGGGTGGTGGGATGTATGGGGGTGTCCTTATTGGAGGTGGCGGGCAAGGTGGCTTGGCGTTGATGTAGATTCCATATCTTATTGCTGTCTGGACCGCTCGTTCTGAAGAAAGTTGGAGGAGTACCTGGTCAGTAGGCATATAGTTCTGATGTATTCTCCGGAGGTTTATAATCGGGATTCCTTCATTTTTCAGGTATCGGAACAGAACATCGTCTGTGTAGGCAAGATCTACGCCAGGTAGGATACAGTTGGGCATAGTGGTGGGAGGCCGACTTCCAGTTTGGTGTCTTGGCCTGATTATGCTTTGTTGTCACGGCTAGGGTACGAAGTGGAGACTGGAGTGTTCCCTAGCCGTTGTAAAAAGTGGCATAGATCGTATTCCGAGTGTCGCTTTGGACCAAGGACCAAGGGGGATGTTTTCATTCCCCTCCCCAAAGGGGAGGGGCGGGCCACCTAGAAGGTAACGCCTTCTCTCTGGCCAGGAGATTCAGCGGGGTTTGGGGAATTAATAGGTTAGATGAGAGAGGGGGGGTGCTTTTAATTTAGTGATGTGGGGGATTGGCCTCTTGGCTAAGGGTGCAGCATCTGCTCTCGTGCTTTTTATTGGTTCTTATTACATTAGTTGCAATGGTTTACATATTTTGAATGATTGCAGTACAGATTTACAAGTTACACAGATTTTAATTAAAAGTGGTGTTGTTGGATAGGAGAAGGTGAATGGTTTGTTGATAGAAGGAGGTGATGTTGACGAGGGAAGTGAGTAGTAGGAGGAGAAGGTTAGAGTTAGTAGGTGGGCTGAGATGGTGAAGGAGGCGGGGTTGGTTCCGAGGTGGGTTAGGGTTAGGGCGGGTGGGTGGTTGAGGATGGGAGCGAGAGGGTTCCACCCGGTGTTGTTTTCCGAAGAGCTGGATCCCTTGCTGTATTAGTCTTTGTGCATCTTCGGGTTGATGGAGAAGGAGCCGCACCATATAGGTGGGCCCGGCCTTGTTGTGGATCCTAGCTGCTTTCTTTAGGTTGAGTCCCGATCGCTGTAGTTCCTGTGTGATGATTTCCTGGGGGATGGCTGGGTTGACTCCTCTAATAACACAACTGGCATTGGGCTGAGACGCTGGTGGTGGTGTCGGCAGAGTTGCTTCGTTGGACTCGGGAGCTGGTGGTGGTTTTTCTCTTCTAGTTTCCATGGTGACGCTGGTGGCGTCTTCTTCTTCGGGCTGTAGGTTTACTGGATTAGGCTGCTTGGTGGGTTGAGGGGACATCATTATGGGTGAGGAGTGTGTCATCACTGTGGAAGTTATGGGAATGGTGGGGTGGAGGGGAGAGGTAGCAATGGTGGTGGTGATAGTGGTAGTTGTAGTGGTGTGTGGATAGGTCGACGGATGACGTGGAGGGGTGTATGGAGGTGGTGGCCGTGGTGATGGAGGTTGGATTTGTTGGGGTGGCTGGGCTCCCGGGCTCGGTGCGAAGTCGTTTTCCATGTAGGCTGGGCATGGTTCTGCGTAGTGCGGTCTTCCATTTATGTAGATGCCCCATCTTATGGCATTTTGGACAGCTTCTTCTGTGGCAAGTTGGATCAGGACTCGGTCGGTGGGTGCAAAATCCACCAGTATTCGGCTTAGGTTTAATACTGGTACTCCTTTGTTTTTGAGGTACCCGAATAAGGTAGCGTCGGTGAAGGAGCGATCTACGCCAGGAATTATGCAGTTGGGCATGTTGGAGGGAGGCCGACTTCCAGTTTGGTGTCTTGGCCTGTTATGCTTTGTTGTCACGGCTAGGGTACGAATTGGAGACTGGAGTGTTCCCTAGCCGTAGTAAAAAGTGGCATAGATCGTTTTCCGAGTTTGGAAGAGCGATGTCGCTTTGGACCAAGGACCAAGGGGGAAGTTTTCATTCCCCGGGAAGGGGCGGGCCACCTAGAAGGTTACGCCTTCTCTCTGGCCAGGAGATTTGGCGGGGTTTGGGGATTTGGAGAGGTTTGATGTTAAAGGGAAGAAGCTTTGGATTTAGTGGAGTAGGTGTGTTTGGCCTCTTGGCTAAGGTGCAGTGTCCATCCTTTTGCTTTTTATTGATTTCTTAGTGTTACATACATTACATGGTTTTTACAATGGTTTACAATCATTAATTGGTTTACATATAAAGGCTTATCTTCTAATGGTGGTGCGGTTGTTGGGGAGGAATAGTGGGGCGATTTGTTGAGAGAAGGAGGTGATGTTGGCTAAGGCAGTGAGAAGGAGTAGAAGGAGCTGGGAGTTTTGATGTGAGTTAGGAGGATGGGTGGGGAAGGTAAGGTTTTGGGTTGGGTTAGGTTGGGAGCGGGTGGGTTGTTGAGGAGGAGATCGTGAAGGTTCCACCCGGTGGTGCTTCCCGAAGAGTTGTATCCCTTGTTGAATGAGACGTTGGGTTTCTTCGGGAAGCTGGGTTTGGAGGCGTATCATGAATGTTGGCCCGCCTGTGCTGTGGATCCTGGTGGCTTTGTTCAGCTGAAGGCCCGTTCGCCGTAGTTCTTGGATTACTAGTTCTGTTGGGATGGCTGGGTTCACGCCTCTGATGACGCAGCTGGGGTTGTTGTTGGTGGTGCTGGGGTCTGGTGCTGGTGGCGGTGCTTCGTTGGTCTCGGACTCGGGAGCTGGTGTATTTGGTCTGCTTGTTTCCATGGTCTTGTTGTTTCTTCATTTGTCGTTAGCCGGGTAGGACTGGGGAGGGTGGTGGGGGACATCATGATGGGAGTGGAGTGGGCCATGGTGGTGATGGTTATAGGGGTATAGGGAGAGCTGCGGGCAGGAGTGGTAGCCATTGTAGTGGTAATGGTAGTGACTGAGGTGGTAAGTGGATGGGTTGAAGGTTGGGGAGGTGGGATGTACTGCGGTGTTCTTATTGGTGGTGGCTGGCAAGGTGGCTGGGTTCCCGGTTTCCGTTCTTGTTCGAACTCTTTTTCCAGATGAGCTGGGCATGGATCTGTGGTGAAATATTTCCTGGAGATGTAAATTCCATTGATCAGTGCCTGGTGGACTTCTTGTGGCGTGGCTAGTTCAATTAGGAATTTATCCGTTGGTAGGCCGTTCTCCAATAGTCTGGTGGCGTTGGTGGCTGCTATTCCGTGTCTGCAGAGCAGACAAAGGATTATCTCGTCTGTGGCTGTGGGATCTACGTCATTGAGGATTATGTTGGGCATTGTGAGGGAGGCCGACTTCCTGTTTGGTGTCAGGCCCAGTTTTGCTTTGTTGTCACGGCTAGGGCACTGAGTTAAAGCTGGAGTGTTCCCTAGCCGTAATAAAAGTGACGTAGATCGGTTCTCGACGCTTTGGACCACGGGACCAAGGGGGATGTTTTCATTCCCCTCCCCGAAGGGGAGGGGCGGGCCACCTAGAAGGTTACGCCTTCTCTCTGGCCAGGAGATTTGGCGGGGTTTGGGGATTTGATGGGGTTTGAAGTTAAGAGGGAAGTAGCTTTGGGATTTGGAGATGTGAAGGAGTTTGGCCTCTTGGCTAAGTGTGCAGTATCTGCTCTTGTGCTTTTTATTAGGTTAGATACAATGGTGTTACAATAGTGTTTCATATTTACATTTGGAGATACAATGGTTATACATAGATACAATGGTGTTTCATATTTACATTTGGTTTACAATTTTGGTGTTATACTAGGGGTTACAATTTTAGTATATGTGATTTGGGATTAGGTTTGACTGTGGGTATGGTGGGATGACCATGGTTGGGAGCAGGTGTGAGGTTAGTAGATGAAGAGTGGTGGTACAGTTGTGAAGAGACAGGATGAGGAAGTGGAGGAGATCCAGTGAGGGTGGGGGCGGCTGGAAGGGGCTGGAGTGAGGGAGAGGTGGGAGAGCTTGGTGATATGGTGGAATTTGTGTGGGGGGTGGCCGGGGGCGGGGATGCATAGTGGCTGATGGTTGGCGGGTGGATGGGGGTGGTGAAAAGGAGGGTTCCACTCGGTGATGTTCTCCGTAAATTTGTGCTCCGTTGTTGATGAGTTGTTGTACATCTCGTTCCGATGGTAGTTGCAGGCGGACCATATAGGTAGGGCCATGGTTGTTTCGGATCCTTATGGCCTTCTTCACTGGGATGCCTGCAGTGCGGAGTTCCTGAATGATGGCTCTTGTAGGGATGTCCGGGTTGATGCCACGCAGTACACAGCTGTGGATGGACATGGGAGATGGTGGCTGCTCGGTCGGTGTAGTACTCTTGTTCGGATGGTGTTACCTGGTCAGCGGTATAGTCCTGCAGAGTTATTTCGGACGTTGTTTGCTGTGGACTGGGGGGTTGGTAGATGGGAGGGGGGGGAGGGTTGATGTCATGACCGGGAAGGAGTGGCAGGGTGTGCTGGTGGTGGTAGTGGTTTTGGCATGGGTGCTGGTAGTGGTTGTGATAGGGAGGGAGAGTGGCAATGGTTTTGTCTTTATTGGAGGCTCATGGAGGATGGGAATTAATTCAGGTTTGGCTTGAAGTTGGTCTAGGATGTTCTGTGGCGGTGTTATTACCACGTAGTTGTAGTTCCTGAGGTTGACTCCCTGCAGTATTAGGCGGTGCACTTCTTGGTCGGTCATGACTTGTAGCAAGATGTGCTCTGAAGGTCTCTTCGTTCGGCCATCTATTACACGAAAGGATTTTACAACTTGGGCATACTGTGTTTGTAGTGCTTGTTGTATTTCTGTCTCTGGGATAGAGAGATCTACCCAGGGGAGGAGTACATAGGGCATGGTATTGGGGAGGCGACTGCCAACTAGGCGTCTGCCTATTTGTGCTTTTTTGAGCTCGGCTGGGCTGCGATTAGAGATGTGGGCCACCCGGCCGAGAAAAAGTTTGAGGTGAGTGGTTTGTGCACTACGGAGATCGGAGAGGCGATGCGCTTTGGACCAAGGACCAAGGGGGATGTTTTCATTCCCCTCCCCGAAGGGGAGGGGCGGGCCACCTAGAAGGTTACGCCTTCTCTCTGGCCAGGAGATTTGGCGGGGTTTGGGGATTTGATGGGGTTTGAAGTTAAGAGGGAAGTAGCTTTGGGATTTGGAGATGTGAAGGAGTTTGGCCTCTTGGCTAAGTGTGCAGTATCTGCTCTTGTGCTTTTTATTAGGTTAGATACAGTGTTACAATAGTGTTTCATATTTACATTTGGAGATACAATGGTTATACATAGATACAATGGTGTTTCATATTTACATTTGGTTTACAATTTTGGTGTTATACTAGGGGTTACAATTTTAGTATATGTGATTTGGGATTAGGTTTGACTGTGGGTATGGTGGGATGACCATGGTTGGGAGCAGGTGTGAGGTTAGTAGATGAAGAGTGGTGGTACAGTTTTGAAGAGACAGGATGAGGAAGTGGAGGAGATCCAGTGAGGGTGTGGGCGGCTGGTAGGGGCTGGAGTGGGGGAGAGGTGGGAGAGCTTGGTGATATGGTGGAATTTGTGTGGGGGGTGGCCGGGGGCGGGGATGCATAGTGGCTGATGGTTGGCGGGTGGATGGGGGTGGTGAAAAGGAGGGTTCCACTCGGTGATGTTCTCCGTAGATTTGTGCTCCGTTGTTGATGAGTTGTTGTACATCTCGTTCCGATGGTAGTTGCAGGCGGACCATATAGGTAGGGCCATGGTTGTTTCGGATCCTTATGGCCTTCTTCACTGGGATGCCTGCAGTGCGGAGTTCCTGAATGATGGCTCTTGTAGGGATGTTCGGGTTGATGCCACGCAGTACACAGCTGTGGATGGACATGGGAGATGGTGGCTGCTCGGTCGGTGTAGTACTCTTGTTCGGATGGTGTTACCTGGTCAGCGGTATAGTCCTGCAGAGTTATTTCGGACGTTGTTTGCTGTGGACTGGGGGGTTGGTAGATGGGAGGGGGGGAGGGTTGATGTCATGACCGGGAAGGAGTGGCAGGGTGTGCTGGTGGTGGTAGTGGTTTTGGCATGGGTGCTGGTAGTGGTTGTGATAGGGAGGGAGAGTAGCAATGGTTTTGTCTTTATTGGAGGCTCATGGAGGATGGGAATTAATTCAGGTTTGGCTTGAAGTTGGTCTAGGATGTTCTGTGGCGGTGTTATTACCACGTAGTTGTAGTTCCTGAGGTTGACTCCCTGCAGTATTAGGCGGTGCACTTCTTGGTCGGTCATGACTTGTAGCAAGATGTGCTCTGAAGGTCTCTTCGTTCGGCCATCTATTACACGAAAGGATTTTACAACTTGGGCATACTGTGTTTGTAGTGCTTGTTGTATTTCTGTCTCTGGGATAGAGAGATCTACCCAGGGGAGGAGTACATAGGGCATGGTATTGGGGAGGCGACTGCCAACTAGGCGTCTGCCTATTTGTGCTTTTTTGAGCTCGGCTGGGCTGCGATTAGAGATGTGGGCCACCCGGCCGAGAAAAAAGTTTGAGGTGAGTGGTTTGTGCACTACGGAGATCGGAGAGGCGATGCGCTTTGGACCAAGGACCAAGGGGGATGTTTTCATTCCCCTTCCCGAAGGGAAGGGGCGGGCCACCTAGAAGGTAACGCCTTCTCTCTGGCCAGGAGATTCGGCGGGTTTGGGGGATTGCTGGGGTTGGAAAAAGAGGGACGGAGCTTTGTGATTGTTGAAGGAGTTGGGAGGGGGTCTCGACCTCTCGGCTAAGTATTTATTGATCTTCCAGTGTATATACAGTATTTTACAATATTTTACATTTTACATTTGTTTGATACTTTGGATTATACAAAGGTGTTTGTTCTTGTTCTTCTTCTTCTTCTTCCCTGTCTAATTGTATGTTGTGTTCTGAAGGATATCCTTAACCCCCGGTTTTTTATTTTTGTTTTTGTTTTTATTGGGGGGTTATAAGGATATTTACAAAGTGTTCTTAACTTGTTCATTCTGTACAAGGATTTTATAATATTTGGCTATTTACAATTATTTACAATTATTTACAATTATTTACATGTTCTGACTACATTATCTATACAGAATTATTGAGGTTTTTACAATTGCAGTATTATGTTGTTTACATTATTACAACTTGTTATTGTGGTTTTTACAGGATATGCTTCTTTACATTATGTACAGCTGGTTATTGAAGTTCTGCAATCTTCACATATTTGTTGTGTTAAGCCTCTCGTCCTTACGAGCAATGGGGCCTCGTGTTGTTGACATACCCTGCTTCTGTAACAGAATTGATACAGGTTAGTCACATTGCTTGGGTATAGTTGATAAGGGGGGGGAGCTCGGTGGGGACTCTTGGGTTGTTGATGTTTGTAGGTGTGTGGGGGTTCGGGTTTGGAGAAGTTATGGTGATTTGTCTGCTGGATTAGACATCACAGCCTGTTCCTCTATGCATCGCCCCCATCGGGTGGGGGGAGGGATCGGTGGAGGTGATATGGAGTTTGGACGAAGTGGGGGTTGGGGGGAGGGTCTCCGCGGAGTAGTAGGTTGAGGGATGGGTTATCCCGTTCAAGGGCTCGGCGGTAGGATCTGTGGAATTGGGTGAGGACGTAGGTGTCAAGTGGTGGGAAGGGGAATATTTCAAGTAGGTCGGCCGTGGGGTATCGGAAGGGGAGTCGGAGTGCATGGCGGACAGTACGGCGTTCTATGGAAAGTAGGGGTTGGTACAGGTTCGGGTGGGATTTGGCAACAGCTGCCCAGGTGATGAGGCCATAAGTGATTTGGGGTCGGACAAAGGATTTATAGGTATGCAGGAGCAGTGAGGTTTTAAGGCCCCACCGGGTCCCGGCCAGGCGGCGCACTAACCGAGCTCGGGTGGCGGTCTTGGATTTTAGGTATTGGAAGTGTGGGCGGAACGTTAGATGTTGGTCAAAGAGGATGCCGAGGTATTTGAGGGTGGGTTGGGTTTGGATGGGGGATCTCCGGATCTGAAGTTGGAGGTTGTCCGGGTTACGGGATATACTGGTTTTTCCCCGTCTTCGTCGGAATAGGATGGATTGGGTCTTTTCAGGGTTGAGTTTTAGGTGCCACCGGTCGCACCATGTGAGGAAGGAGTTGAGGTAAGGTTGGGCTGCGCGGTTTATAGCTTGGACTGAGTGTAGGGGGGCTAAGATGGCGGTGTCATCTGCGAACTGTAGGAGTTGGATGGGGGGGGGGAGGTTGAGGGATGTTGGCCACAAATAGGATAAATAGTAGTGGGGAGAGGGGTGAGCCTTGCGGGACGCCTAGTGTGAGGGGAAACGTGGATGATAGTTGGTTCCTGATGGAGATTTGGGTTGAGCGGTTTGTGAGGTAGGAGGAGATGAATCGGACATAGGAAGTGGGGATGGCGAAGTATCTGAGTTTAAAAAGGAGGGCGGGGTGCCAGACGGAGTCGAATGCGAGCTGGAAGTCGAAAGTGATTAATAGGGTGGGGCGTGCTCGGTTGAAGTTGTTGGCAGTTGTTTGGACAAGTCTGAGGAGTTGGTCTTCGGTGGATAGTTTTGGGCGGAATCCGAATTGGGATATGGGTAGGAGGTGGTGGGATTGTAGATGAGGGTGGAGGCGGCGGACTAGGATTTTGTCTAGGATTTTTGCTAAAACTGTGATAAGGATGATGGGGCGGTAGGAGCCTAGTTCGGAGGGTGGTTTGCCTGGTTTGGGAAAAAGGAGCATTGTGGTGTGTTTCCAGGGTGTGGGGTAGAACCCAGTGCGGAGGATATAGGTGTATAGGTCAGCCAGTAGGGATAGTAGGTTATGGGGTGCGTGACGGATATGAAGGTACCGGGTTTTGTCTGGTCCTGGAGCGGTGTTCCGGGATTTGGAGAGGACTGATTGAATTTCTGCCGGGGAGATAGGTACGTCTAGGGCGTGGTTCGAGAGGGTATGGTTGTTGGAAGGTGAGAGTTGTGGGGAGGAGGCATGGTTTAGGTATAGATCGGTGTTGGTTCTATCGAAGTGAGGGTCTCCGTGGGTGTTGAAGCGTTGGTGGTAGTATTGAGCAAAGGCTTCCAGTTTTTCCTCGGTGTTTGCTGGAGCTATGCCTCTGTGGATGATGGGGTATCTGGGTGTGGGTTTGGTGCCAAGGAGGTTGTTAAGTTTGGCCCAGAATTTAGCAGGTTGGGTTTTTAGGGAGTCTAGTTTGGTGCAGGTTTGTGCCCAGGAGCGGCGGGTATGGGCTGTTAGGTAATTGCGGATAGTTCGAAGGATTTGGCGATGGAGGCGTAGGAAGTAGGGATCTCGGGACCGCATGAATTCTCGGTGGTAGGAGTGGGATAGTTTTTGGAGGTGTACGAAACGGGGGGGGAGTCGGGGTTGGGAGGGGGAGTGGAGAGTTAGGGGGATACTGGATTCTGATGCTGTGGTTATGGCGGAGAGGATAAATGTGTTCATGTTATCAACGGATGGTTGGTCGGTCGGAAATGGAGGGGGGTTCTCGAGTGCTTGGTTGAGTGAGGCTTGGTAGGCGGGCCAGTCGGCTTTAGAGAAGTTGAGGATTGGTCTAGGGGGTGGTGGAGGCGGACGTGGATTAGTGGATGGGATTTGGAGTAGGACTGGGAGGTGGTCACTTCCTATGCTGGGTAGAAGCTGTACTGTGATGAGGTGGGTTAGGGAATTGTGGGCAATTAAAGCATCTGGTGTGGTGTTGGAGGCGGGACGGGTGGGACCAGGGAAGGGTATTAGGGAGCAGTTGTGGTCGCTCAAAAGATTTTGGAGTTCGGTCATAGCTCGGCGGGATCGGTGGGTTAGATTGAGGTCTGCTATTAGTATAAAGTGGGGGAAGGTATCGCATAGGTAGGTGATGAAGTCTAGGGGGAGAGGGATGTTCGACCGGTGGTATATGGTTGCTAGGTGTAGGACTCGGGAGCGGAAGTATACGGTTGTTATGACGGCTTCTTGGAAGTTGTGGGGGTGGGGTGGGGTGTGGGGGCGGGTGGGGAGGGGGGAACGGATGGCGATGGCTGAGCCCCCTCGCCCTATGTCGTGGGGGTGGTCAGCGCGGTAGATGGCATAGCCGGGGAGGTGAGCGGACTGGTAGGGACGGAGCATGGTTTCGTTGAGAAGGATGGCGTGGGTGGAATGTTGGAGGGCCAGGGCTTTTAGGAGTAGTCGTTTGGAGTGGAAGGATTGAATGTTGAGGAAGAGAATGGAGATTGGTTCCTGGGGCCGAGGACGCCGGGAGGGATTAAGGGCCATTATACCTGTGTTTCTAGGCGGGTGAAGTGAAAGTGGGTGTTTAGTCCGGGCGCTTTGGAGTACCGTCTACCATTACTAACTGACTAAGGAAGACAATTGAAGCATCACTCTTTTAAATACCTTGAAATGCTATGTGGCATAATGCTCTAAAGAACAACACCTTATCACCCTCAGAGTAATAGTAAAGTTAAAAGACTGCACTGTACATTGAAAACTAGTGATGGGCAACACTCTCGCTCGAGACTCTCGAGACTGAAGTCACAGATCTCGTGACTCTCGCGAGAATTTCGACACTGATTCTCCTGTGCTGCGATCTGTGCGACGTCTCAGTAACTACGAGTGCAAACTTGATAGTATACCATAAGCAGTCAATGCGTTAAATAACGTTCTCATATGAAAATGTGTGAGCCGATAAATTTTGTCAAAAGCCTGGAAAAGTACTGTATGTTCAACTATGAACCCCTTAATACCATTAATGAAAATGAAAACATTATGTCAGTATCTTAAACGGTTCAAGACTAATTTGGAGGTGGAATAAAAGCCAAACCAAACCCCATGGCACTACAGCCCTTGAAGGGCCTTGGCCTACCAAGCGACCGCTGTTCAGCCCGAAGGCCTGCAGATTACGAGGTGTCGTATGGTCAGCACGACGAATCCTCTCGGCCGTTATTCTTGGTTTTCGAGACCGGGGCCGCTATCTCACCGTCAGATAGCTTATCAATTCTAATCACGTAAGCTGAGTGGACCTCGAACCAGCCTTCAGGTCCAGGTAAAAATCCCTGACCTGGCCGGGAATCGAACCCAGGGCCTCCGGGTAAGAGGCAGGGACGCTTCCCCTACACCACGGGGCCGGCACTGGAGGTGGAATAACCCTGTATAATTTGTGAATAACTGTAGATAGGAGGTACACCTACCTGGATACTAGAGGTGTGTATTATTCGAACTTGAAACGGGGCAAGGTGTGCCTTGCTGCATATGCAACCATCATTACACATGAGTTGAACGTGTAATGTAAACCGACCGGGATTCGACAGGAATGACGGGCAACGTTCTCTACACCGTTTCTCTTGTGCTGCGAGCTGTGCGAAGTCCCAGTAACTACAAGCATAAGCTTGATAGTGTATCATCCGAATTTCTCATATGGAAACGTGTGTGTCGATAAATTTGGTCAAAAGCCTAGGAAAGTACTGCATGTTGAACTATGAGCCCCTTAATACCATTAACGAAAGTGAAAACATACATACCCTCCATAACAGAGTCCGTTATTCTCCTAGGTAACCTATCCTCCTCCATTCGCCTCACATGACCCCACCACCGAAGCCGATTTATGCGTATAGCGTCATCCATCGAGTTCATTCCTAAATTAGCCTTTATCTCCTCATTCCTAATACCCTCCTGCCATTGTTCCCACCTGTTTGTACCAGCAATCATTTTCGCTACTTTCATGTCTGTTGCTTCTAACTTATGAATAATATATCCTGAGTCCACCCCGCTTTCACTCCCGTAAAGCAAAGTTGGGCTAAAATAGACCGATGTAAAGATAGTTTTGTCTGGGAGCTGACCTCCTTCTTACAGAATACTGTCGATTGCAACTGCGAGCTCACTGCATTAGCTTTATTACACCTTGATTCAATCTCACTTACTATATAACCATCCTGGGAGAACACACAAGCTTAATACTTCAAATTATCAACCTATTCTAGATTTGTATCACCAATCTGATATTGAATTTTGTTGAATTTCTTACCTACTGACATCAATTTAGTCTTCGAAAGGCTAATTTTCATACCATACTCAATGCACCTATTTTGAAGTTCCAAGATATTAGACTGCAGGATTTTGACACAATCTGCCATTAAGACCAAGTCGTCAGCATACGCCAGACTGCTTACTACATTTCCACCTAACTGAATCCCTCCCTGCCATTTTATACCTTTTAGCACATTATCCATGTAAACTACGAACAGCAAAGGTGAAATATTACAGCCTTGTCTAACCCCTGTAAGTACCCTGAACCAAGAACTCATTCTACCATCAATTCTCACTGAAGCCCAGTTGTCAACATAAATTCCTTTGAATGACTGTAATAATCTACCCTTAATTCCATAGTCCCCCAGTATGGGGAACATCTTTTCCCTCGGTACCCTGTCATATGCTCTCTCTAGATCTACGAAACATAAACACAACTGCCTATTCTTCTCGTAGCATTTTCAATTACCTGGCGCATATTGAAAATCCGATCCTGACAGCCCCTCTGTGGTCTTAAACCACACTGCTTTTCATCCAACTTCCTTTCAACTACTGATCGCACCCTCCCTTCCAAGGATCCAGTGAATACTTTGCCTGGTATATTAATCAATGAGATACCTCGATAGTTGTTGCAATCCTTTCTGTTCCCTTGTTCATAGATAGGTGCAATTACTGCTTTTGTCCAATCTGAAGGTACATTACCAACAATCCATCGCGTATGGCTTTTTGGACATGTTCGGCTCGCCAGGTGCAGGTCTTTCGATTTGACTCCGTTAGGCGACCTGCACGTCATGATGATGAAATTATGATGAAGACGACACATACACCCAGCCCCCGTGCCAGAGAAATTAACCAAGTGGTTAAAATTCCCGATCCTGCCGGGAATCGAACCCGGGACCCCTGTGACGAAAGGCCAGCGCGCTAACCATTTAGTCATGCAGCCGTACGAAAACAGAATGTCAGTATTTTATACGGTTTACGAGTTATTTCAGGTGGACATCTTAGCTGAATAACAGTAGATAGGATGTACACCTACCTGCATTCCTCGCAATTGTTGTCGACAGGGTAGCTTCTTGCAATGCAGACCGGGCCGGAAACGAATCCCCTTCAGTGATACCATGTGTTTTTAAGTGCGGAATCATCCCAGAATTATTTCTGCCGACGTATTTTACTTCTTTTGAACAAACAACACAGCGGGCTGTACTATGGGACATCTCTTCAAAATAACCGACATCCACGACTTACGTTGCCTTTCGAACGTCGTCTTAAAGTTGTCGCGTACAATTAGACACAATTATACATTGCACTAGAGCCTCTGTGGCTCAGACGGCAGCGCGTCGGCCTCTCACAGCTGGATACCGTGGTTCAAATCTCGGTCACTCTATGTGAGATTTGTGCTGGACAGAGCGGAGGCAGGACAGGACCGGGTACTCCGGTTTTCCCTGTCATCTTTCATTTCAGCAACACTCTCCATTATCATTTCATAGCATTTATCAGTCATTACTAAATCACTTTGGGAGTGGCGACCCCTTTGTAATAATAGCCTATACATAGTTCATTCATTACATCCCTGACCCGGTCAAAGACTGGAAAACAGGTTGCAGGTTTTCATTTATACATTGCACCGTCATATACCGAAGTACCTAATTATGACGTGAATACTCAATAACAGTGTAAGAAATATTGTTTCCTTTGTCACCAAAATATCGGTAAATACAAGCAGTGTTCATATCGTATTGAATGTGGGTTCTGATAACGATGTACACTTACTTGTCGAAAGCATTGGAGCAAACTGAGGCATTTTAGATTACACGTTTCACTCACGCGTAATGGTGGTTGCATATGCAGCAAGGCGCATCGTTCGCCGTTGCGAGTTCGAATAATGCATGCCTCTAGTAACCAGGTATGTGAACATACAGTAGCCGTCAGTTTCTGTACGTATCCTACTCATTCGTGTACTTACCGCTACATATAATGCCAGAATGCATATCCTTTATAATAGTGTTACACTGCGTCAAAATAGTCCTCGGTAGAAATGAAAGAAATGAACGCCCTAGTCGCTTGTTGATACGTACTTACGGAATAGGGAAGGCCCATGGTTGGCTATTCGCATACTCGACACAAAAAACATTCAGCTTCGTCTACTTGTAGGCCTACGACACGCTGCTCGCCACACAATGCGGAGACAACGCTCTCGAGATCTCTCGACATTTCTCGCGAGAAATAGTGCCTGCGCTAGTCTCAAGAAATCTCGGGACCTCGTCTCAGACTGCCCATCACTATTGAAAACAGCTTTGAAGGCACATCATTAATTAAAATGGTGAGAAACCCTGCCAACGATCCTGCTTGGTCTGCGTGCAGCAATCAAACCAGAAACTGGAGCGTCCATCTCTCAAATGGTCTATGGTAAAACCATCAAGCTACCGGTGAGTTCTTAGGTGTTCCAGCTTCGAAGAATGATTTCTCAAATATTTTTGTGACCCAACTCCAAGACACCAAAACCTGTTCATGTACAGGTGAAAACCAAGAAAGATCTATTTGTGCACAGAGACTTGAACTCTCGTTCACATGTGTTTGTACGTGTGGATAGAGTGACGAAGCCATGGAACCTGCTTATGAAGGTTAGTTCCCTGTGGTTGATGGAACTGATAAATTTTTCACTGTGTTCATCAAGTTTTGGTGGACGGATATTCGTTAGTGGACGAGAACCACGTTAACCCGGATCACCTCGAAAATATTCCGCCTCAACAAGGAAACCACTCATCATCAACACCAGTATCGACAACCAGGACACCACGTCTCAGTAAATCGGAAGTAGTACCAAGAAATGCAGTGAATATATGAGTTGGTAGAACAATCCATTTTCCAAAACGTTTTCTTGTGCATGCTGTTCTTGTGTAATTTGTAAATATTGCTTTTTAAAATTATTATCTTAGTTCCCAATTAATTTTAAATTTTGTTTGCGACATTGTTGGTGGAGGGGAAGTGATGTAGTGGCTCCATGGTGACACGGATATTAAGCAAAAAAAACAGAAGGAAGTATCAAAAAAGAAAAGAAAAAAAAAATTATATTGCATTGTATTTGCTCTGCGGAGACGTCAGAAAAATAAGTTTGTTGTTGATTAAAATAATTTGGAATCAGTTCTAAAATGATTGCACCGGGCGAGTTGGTCATGAAGTTAAAGGCACGCAGCTATGAGCTCGCATCCGGGAGATAGTGGGTTCGAATCCCACTGTCGGCAGCCCTGAAGATTGTTTTCCGTGGTTTCCCCATTTTCACACCAGGCAAATGCTGGGGCTGTACCTTAATTAAGGCCACGGCCCCTTCCTTCCCATTCCCAGGCCTTTCCTGTTCCATTGTCGCCATAAGACCTAACTGTGTCGGTGCGACGTAAAAGCAAATAGCAAAAAAATATTGCAGTGTACAATTAATAAATGATAAAGTAATAAAAGTATTCCTTCCAGTGCATCTGTACAATATCTTTTCAGTAAATGGAATACCTGGGTATACTTGATGGGAGAAGCCGCTTACAGTTCTCCAATCTATGTTACCTTTATAAAATAATCAATGGCTACATCATATGTACTTCTGACGTACTTCCGTATACACGTTGCCCCCCATCCAGCACGCACCCGGCACACTCATCATGTGTCCCTTCTGTGCCTAACTTTAAAACAACACTCTATCTTGCACCGTCTCCCTACCCTTGGTAACTCACAACCTGATATTGGCATATTCACACCTGTGCATCCTTCAAACAAAAAATTAAAAAATTCCTTTTAAGTCCTCCCCAGGTTTCCATTTCCATCTCCATCTCCATCCGTCCGTCCGTCCGTCCGTCTGTCCGTCCGTCCGTCCGTCCTTAAACTTGTTACTATTACTAGTGTAAAATGTCCCTCCATAGATTGTATCTAATAAATAAATAAATAAATATTTTTTTTTTTTGCTAGTTGCTTTACGTCGCACCGACACAGATAGGTCTTATGGCGATGATGGGAGAGGGAAGGGCTATGAGTGGGAAGGAAGCGGACGTGACCTTAATGAAGGTACAGCCCCAGCATTTGCCTGGTGTGAAAATGAGAAACCATGGAAAACCATTTTCAGGGCTGCCGACAGTGGGGTTCGAACCTACTATCTCCCGAATACTGGCGAATACTGGATACTGGCCGCGCTTAAGCGACTGCAGCTATCGAGCTCGGTAATAAATAAATAAATAAATAAATAAATAAATAAATAAATAAATAAATCAATCAATCGACGAGGATAGGAATTGTGCCAGCTGCTGAAGCCTGTCGCACTCCACTGGGGCAGTGGTTAATGACTGACAGATGAAATGATATTGGAGTGTGTTGCTGGAATGAAAGACGACGGAGAAAATCGCAGTACGCAGAAAAAAAAACTTGTCTCCCCTCCACTTTGTCCAGCACAAACCTCACATGGAGTGACTGGGATTTGAACCATGGAACCCAGCGGTGAGAGGCCAGCGCACCATGGAGGCTCGGGTCTAAGCTTTGTGATGGGAATTTCAAGAACCAATTATTTTATTGTAAAGTAAGTGACAAATTATTTCATATGCTTAAAGTCACTAACCAAAATAAAAAAAGTGATGGGCAAAGATCATTTCACAAGTTCTAAGGTATCACGTTTAGTCTTGCCTTGTGAATATAACCACTTAATATCTCTATGCTAGACAGACTCACAAAATGAAATAATAATTTTACTGATTAGTTGTTGATTTTTGTTTTAGAATTTCCTTTATGTCGCAGCAACACAGATAGGTCTTAAGGTGACGATAGGATAGGAAACAGTTAGGAGCAGTAAGGAAGGGGCCTTGGCGGTAATTAAGGAACAGACTAGTGTGAAGATGGGAAACCACGTAAAACCACCTTCAGGACAGCTGACAGTGTGATTTGAACCCACTCTCTCCTGATTGCAAACTGACAGCTCATCATCATCATCATCATCATCATATGCAGTTTCCAGCTGTTGGCCAGGTCTGCTTGGAACATAAGCCTCTCCATCTCCTCTTGTCTTCCCACCTCCTTCTTCACTCTTGCCCTCTCCTCTTCTCTGTACACACTCTTCCACTCCTTTTATCCACCTGCCTCTTGGTCCTTTTCCCGTTATCTCCATTTCGTGCATCCTCCGGGTATCCTTTTCCCTGTCATTCTCTTCATGTGTCCGTACCATCCAAGTCTAGATGCCTCTATCCTGTTCAAGCATTATCCCTCCCGGAAGTCTCTCCATCTTTCTAGTTGTGATCATGATCTCGCTCTTTTTGGCATTAAATTTCATTCCATATTGCTCCACCTCATCTTTCAATGTGTCTAACTGTTCATGGATATTCTCTTCCTTTGTTCCCATGACTAACAAGTCATCTGCAAACATCATCACTATCATTTCTCCTTGCCCAATTTTCCTTGCCACTGTTGTCATTAGCTTGTCAGTTACTACCAATGAAGAGCAAAGGTGACAGAGCACTTCCTTGCCTTAATCCACTTTATTTTGCTCAAACCCGTCTGTTCCCTCTCCTCCTACTTTCACACAATTGACACTCCCATGGTACATGTCCCTCACTCTTCCTATTGTCTGCTTCTTGACACCTTTTATCTGTAAGACTTGCCATACCTTGTTTCTGCACACATGATCATATTATGCTTTCTCAAAGTCCAAGAAGGCCATCAGTAGATCTTTACCCCACTCATAATGATGCTCTTGTAACTGTCTTACTGAGAATATAAGGTCTAAGCTGACAGCCACGTGCCCCTAATCCTGCAGCCATTCGCTCGGTTACTTGCTGAAAAAGTAACCTGTAATCGTGAGTAAAATATTTCTCAGTTAACTGTAATTCAGCCCAATTAAGTTTTCTTTTACTCTTCCCATCACAGTATGTGAAAAAGAGTAACCATAACATTACAAAACTACTTTTGTAGTTATGCGCAGCAGATTAATATATGGTTTTGCGCAGGGTGTGCTGTAACCCAATTTAGCGTTCTGCACAGGACATGCAGCATACCATTTTAGGGTTCCGTGCAGGATGCACAGTATCCTAACTTATCATTCTGCGCAGTTCTGCCCAATTTAGGGTTCTGCTCAGGATATGCAGTAGGACAATTTATGCTTCTGCGCACAATTTGCAGAAACCCAAATTAGGTTTCTGCACAGGATGTGCAGCATCCCAATTTCACATCCTGCGCAGTAGCCACATTTAGGATTCTGCACAGTAGCCTGAATGTACAGTTCTGCGCAGGATGGGCAGTAGTGAAATTTACCGTTCTGCACAGGATATGCAAAGCACTTTTTAAAAGCTCTGCGTAGGATGCACAGTAGCCCAATTTATCAATCAATCGATCAATCAATCAATCAATCAATCTACTGATTTGCAGATTCCCTATCTGTTGCTTTCCTAGCCTTTTCCTAAATGATTTCAAAGAAATTGGAAATTTATTGAACATCTCCCTTGGTAAGTTATTTCAATCCCTAACTCCCCTTCCTATAAATGAATATTTGTCCCAGTTTGTCCTCTTGAATTCCAACTTTATCTTCATAAGGTAATCTTTCCTACTTTTATAAACGCCATTCAAACGTATTCGTCTACTAATGTCATTCCACGCCATCTCTCCGCTGACAGCTCGGAACATACCACTTAAACTGTATATAGGATAATATCTTTTGTTTATTTCCACCTATTCAATACATTACAAGAAGTTGGCATTTACTTTAAAACATTATTCAGATGAGACATGTTTCGCCTCTCACTGTGAGGCATCTTCAGTCATTATCAAAAACCTTATTATTTTACCAGGCATCTGGTTAAAGATATTCAAAAATGTGTTTGATGATTATAAGAGAGGTAAAATTTACGTTAGTTATAAACATGTTCATGAAGTAACTAAAAATCTAATATATTGATAAAAACATATGTAGTTCTTTGTTGAATAGGACTTGTTTGATTGTACTATAGTAAAAGAAGGTGGCTTGAAGCCGTAGTCATTAATAGATGTCTAATACATAGTGGAAGGCATAAAATATCAGTTCTATGAGAATATACATTACATTCAAATGATACTAGAAACTAGTGGATTCAAAGGTAGTAAATATAAAATGTTCAATGAAATAACTATAGATCTAATAAAATGATAAACACATATGTAGTTCTTTGTTAATTAGGACGTCGTAAGATTGTACGGCTTAAAGCCGTAGTCATTAAAAATGTCTTAATACATAGTGGAAGGCATATGAAATCAGTTCAATGAGAATATATAATACAAACAATTGATACATAAAAACTGGTAGATTCATAAGAGGTACATTTAAAAATGAAGGCGTCATGTGACTATAAAAGACAGTTGATGGCTTAAAGCCGTAGTCTAGGTTATTTTAGATTTATTCGGCAAGATTGCGTTGACAAGAAGTTCACCAGATGTTTATAGTTGGCCTAATTTGTAAAAAGAAAGTTGCAGAGATGATGATGGGTGGAAATTCTCAACGTTGGTATGGTTTTCTGACGTGAAGGTTGGAGAGCTGTTGAGTTCTTCTTCGATGACAATATATTTTTTATAAAACGTTGATTGTAAATAATTTATACTTTCGAAGAGTATTATGGAAGTTTGATGAAGCTGTTGAATTATTGTTGTTATAGAATGGTTCTGAAATGAAGAAAAAACTGTAGTTAATTTTGACGAGAATGAAAGAAAACATGGGAAGGTTTTGTTTAAGTGTTGTTAGTGAGAAAATGTTGGTGCTTACCTATGGCGTTGTAGGCCCATTTAACAAGCTGTGTGAGGCGCTATTAGGATACTAATGGTCACTAACGGTTTTTACTCCTTGTGTTGTACGTATGTCGTCTGGCTAGAGGGGGGTGGGTAGGAGGGGGTGGAGTTTTAGGCTTGTGATTCGTGAACGGGAGGGAGTTGTGAATGGTAGGGGAAGCGGAGGGGCGTGTATCATTTATTGGTTTATGAATGGCGCGTGGAGGGGAATTACGTAGGATGGGAGGGGGAGGGGGGTATGATGTATTTGTTGACGTAGGGGTGTTTGTTGATACTGTTTTGAAAATATTAAAAAACTTTTTGTCCTGAAGGTTTACATTATTGAATAATGTTACTATTTGGTCATATAAAGGGCTTTTATTGTCTATTGGATCATTTAAATTCTTATTAGCATTGAATTTTTGGTCCAAAAATATGTATAAATTTTCGAATTCGGTCATAAGTCTACCTTTTTTAATTGTTTTTAAAATTTGAAGGTCCTGTTCAATTGTGGTAAAGTTGTGCCCCGTTTCTTTCATGTGATTGCTCATTGCTGAGTGTTTATTATGTTTCTGAGCATTGAAATGTTCCGTGTACCTAGTTATGAAGCTTCTTCCTCTTTGTCCTATGTATGAGCTGAGGCACTCATTACATTTTAATCTATAGATACCGGAGCCTGAGTATTTATTATTTTCTGAATTTATTGTATTATGGTTGAAGAACATTTTTTGGTTTGAATTTTGAGTTTTGAAAGCTATTTTGATCTCTTGATTTTTTAAGGTGTTGGTTACTTGGTGTATGATTGGGTTGGTGTATGTAAAGGTTGCGAACTTTGATTTTTCATTTTTTATTGGGGAGAGGTTTGTGGATAGTTTCAATTTAACTTTATTAATTAGTTTGTCTATGATAGAGGGATTATATCCATTAAGAGTGGCTATTTCTTTTATTGTATTTATTTCTTTTTTAAAATTGGTCGCTGAAAGGGGAATTTTTAGAGCTCTGTACACCATACTATAAAATGAGGACTGTTTGTGTGATTGTGGATGAAGGGAACTTTGTTTAATAGTTATAGGTGTGAATGAGAGTTTTCTGTAAATTTGGAAATCAAACTTATTGGAAGTTCTTGTTATTGTGATGTCAAGAAAATTAATTGATTTGTGGTTCTCGTCCTCTTTAGTGAATTTAATATTGTTATCCCGATTATTTAAATAAGTTAATATGTTTTCACTATTGTTGAGATTTTGTCAATTATTACTAGCGTGTCATCAACATAGCGTAGCCAGAGATTTAATCCATTGATGTTATTTATTATTTTGCTGTTTTCGAGGTTTTCCATATAAATTTCAGCAAGTATTCCGGATAAAGGGTCTCCCATGGCCAGGCCTTCCTGTTTGTATATTTTATTGTTGAAAGTGAAAAAGTTGTTTTGTAAGACGAAGTTTAGTACTTTTAAGAATTCTTCTATTTCTATTTTGCTTAAATTGCTATGTTTGGAAAGATTGTTTTTTATTATTTCTATAGTTTTTTTAGTGGGAATGTTTGAATACATGTTAATGACGTCGAAATAGCACAATGTGTGATTAGGTTTTAAGTTAAATTTTTTTAGATTTTCACATAGTTCTATTGAATTTTTGGGGTGTTTGTTATGGAATTTGAAATGTTTTTTGAGAAATTTCTGGAGGAATTGTGAGGTTTTATATGTCGGGCTATTTTGGCTGTTTATGATTGGTCGAATGGGAACGTCCTTTTTATGTACCTTCAGTAGTGATCTGACGGTGGGTAGTTTGGGGTTCATATTAATGAGACTTTGGTATTCATGTTCATTAAATAAAAATGAAGAGTTTTTTAAAAGTGTTTTTAGATTACGTTGAGTTTTTGTAGTGGGATCCTTTGAGATTATTGTGTAGGTTTCATTAGAGAAGAATTCCTCTGTTTTATGAATGTAATCTTGTTTTTTATTAAGACTACAGTATTGCCTTTGTCGGCTTTAGTTATTATTATGTTATTAGTGTCCACTTTTTTTCTTAATTCTTGGATCTGTTTTAGTGAGGACGAGTTATTTTTGTTAAAAATTTCTTTTACAAGGGCAGGTAATTTCTTTTTAATTTCGTATTTTATGTCGTTTTGTTTGTCTGTTGGAATTTGTTTGTTTATGTTTGTTTCAGCTTCGGCTATTGTAGTGATTATATCTTCTGCTTTATGTGGGTTGGGCCAATTATGTTTTAAGCCTAGGTTGAATAAACGTGTTTCTTTATCTGTGAAGGTGACGTCGGATAGATTAATTGTAGTTGGAATATTGTTCCATGGAGAGGGGGATATTTTTATATTACTGTTCCGGTTCATTGATTTTGCTTTTTCTACTTTTAAGTGTGTCAATTTACGATTTAGTGTTTCTTGTTTTTTGTTCAATGCAATCTGTATTTTATATGTAATGTGTTGTTGATAAGATATCCATTCTAGCGGTGATAACGATTGCGCGAGAATCAAATGTTCGCGATAAAGTTGTGTATTTAATAAGGATTTCTTTCTATACAATAGTTTTATCTCATTTTTGAGCCAAAGGTTGTTGATTTTGTTTTGAATATCGTTAGATTTATGTTTCAGAATGTTTTTCCTTTGAGTCGATTTTAGAAATTTCGGTACTAGATTGGATTTTACACATTCTTTTAGGAATTGAATATCTTTTGAGATCTTGCTAATTTTTGTTTTAAGGTTTAGATACTTGTTTTTATTAGCCACGGCCGCTTCCGTTTAAGCCTGTCCTATCCCATTGTTGCCATAAGATCAGACATAAGAAACAAATAGCAAAATAAGTACTGGATTAAACTCTGCTTATATTTTGTGTGAGAGGAGGACTGTTTCCTTATCGTTCATTGCGGCAGCATCTAAACAATGTATGACACTCATCCGTCACCATATTTTGTAATGCTGGTTCCCACAGATCCTTGGCATCTAGGAGTACACAAGCTACTCAACTGTCATGGCGCTTTTTAAATTAAGGTTTCGAAGTACCGGTATTAGTTCTAGGAGTGTAAATGGGTCATTGCAAAAAATTGTAGTTATACCGGTAGTTAAGAATGTGAGGACGGGCTGGTGAAAGGAGCAGTGGGAGAGAAGAAACGAGATGAAGATATAGTACTGCTATTCATATATTTACTAACATGAAGCTAGGCACTGTAGGAGGAAGCATGCAGGAAGACTGTTCCTCTCAAGAGTTGACCTGCAATTTGTATTATGTTACTGTTATATCCTAATACTCCAACATAATACTACAACGTAATGGATACACTGGAACGTGATGACAGGATGATTAGCCCAAAGGCCTGCAGATTACGAGATGTCATGCGGTCAGCACAAAAAATCCTCTCGGCCATTATCTTGAGAAGCTATCTGACGGTGAAATACCGGCGCCGGTCTACAAAGCCAAGATAATGGCTGAGACAATTTGTCGTACTGACTACATGACATCTCGTAATCTGCAGGCATTCGGGTTGAGCAGCAATTGCTTGGTAGGCCATGGCTATTGCACCATGGGATTTGTATTTTTGGAGTGGTTCAGACGGTTGAGGCACTGGCCTCTGACCCCAACTTGGCAGGTTCAATCCTGGTTCAATCTGGTGGTATATGAAGGTGCTGAAATACTGTACATTGGTCTCATGTCGATAGATTTACTAGCACGTAAAATAATTCCTGTGGACTAAATTCGAGCACCTTTGTATCTCCAAAAACCACTTTATCTGACTTTGTGCCAAGATGATGGATAGTGGAAACAGAGATTGCAGTGCAGAGATAAGTGTGCTTTCCTGAGGGCCTTCTTGGCATCTGTAGGAATGGCTTTGCTTGCTTGCTCGATGATCAGCAATTCAGTCAAGGAAGGAGAACAAACATATCTCCTGAGAATGATTACGTGCCTTGGCGGTACATTTCAGTACTCAGAAAAAAGCAACCAGAGAGCTGCTTGTAGGCTGTGTCAGTATTGGAGATGGTCACTGTGAATGGTTCAATACAACCAAAGGAGTACATCAGGGAAGTGCCTTATCACCTCTTCTATTCATAGCAGTTATGGATACCATTTTAAAGGAACTAAAACGAAAAGGTAATAAAGATCTTCAGGGTCTGGTATTTACAGACGATGTGGCAATATGGGATGAAACAGAGCAGAGAAAAGAGAGCAAAATAATCCAAATGCATGGTGTAAGTAGTTTGATGATTATGGAATGAAATTGAACCCATTAAAAACAGTAGTATTGAAAATCAACAGACATAACACAGAATGCAACATAAAAATACAAGGACCACCAAGTTGTAGCAGTACACCAATTCAGATATTTAGGAAGCGTAATGGCTAGTAATGTGCCTCCGTGGCTCAGACGGCAGCGCGTCGGCCTCTCACCGCTGGATACCGTGGTTCGAATCCCGGTCGCTCCATGTGAAATTTGTGCTGGACAAAGCGGAGGCGGGACAGGTTTTTCTCCGGGTACTCCTGTTTTCCCTGTCATCTTTCATTCCAGCAACACACTCCATTCTCATTTCATAGCATCTATCACCCATTAATAAATCACTTTGGGAGTGGCGACCCCATCGTACTAACAGCCTATATCTGCTTCATTCATTCCATCCCTGACCCGGTCAATGACTGGAAAACAGGTTGTAGGTTTTCATTTTCATTTTCAATGGCTAGTAATAATAGAACTGAGATAGAAATAACCATGTGCTTATTTGGAAAAGAGAATAACAGGTAGAAGACCAGCTGGAAGACCAAGAAGAAGATGGATGGTCCCACTGAGGGAAGACGTGGAGAGAAGAGGATGGAATTGGGAATCTGTCATGGACAACAAAATCTTTTTGAATAGGCAACTTTGGAAGACGCTCGTTTTCAAACACACTACCCGGCTCGCTGGAAAGGCAAACTGATGATGATGATGATGAGAGAGAAAAAATGGAAGGGATCCGACACTACAAAAAAATGAAGGTAACGGCCAAAGGAAGACAAGGGCCATGAAGGGCGTGAAAATGAAAGACTCCCTAGGCCTCGAATGCTCTAATACGGTCGGGGTCAGAAAAGAACAAGAGTTGCCCAAGGGGGGTCGGATAGGATAGATAACAACAATGAACAACAATGTCGAAAAGTTCTTTCGTCGGAAATGGCACTCGGGATGAAAACTTGGAAATCATAGAAATCGAGGACGAACATCACAAATCAAATAAATGAAACACCGCTTCTGCTCAGTTACCACCCTGAACGGGTCTGTTTCTCTGAGAAAAAGTTGTCAAAGCACTTTGAATCTTATTTTTAGATTTACAGTAAGTCATTCCCCAATTTTCCCATATTTTATGAAGAATAATGGTTTATTCTTATTCTTTTCAAAATCATGAATCTCCAAACAATTGTATTTCGAATTTAACTTAACCATCAGAATTGCTTTAAGAGTAACCCGTCTATTTTAATTTGAGTTTTCTCATAACGTTGCGTCTGGTATGGCACTTTGGACCTAACCATGGTAGGAAACACGTTCGGCTGCTGCACTTGTACCGCTACCTATTAAGATGATGATGATGTTTGTTATTTAAAGGGGCCTAACATCTAAGGTCATGGGCCCCAAAGAAAGTATGAGACAAATTCTACTGCAGTAGAAATATAACAGTACTAGTACGGCATTTGCCTGGATGAGATTAGTCATTTCGTTTGACTTGAGAAAACCGGTATATCCAAGTGTTCCCGGTCATCCCTGACTGGGACAAGAGGACCAGTGGCGAAGCGTGAACTAAGTAAGGGGGTAGACAGAGATTTATTTTATTTAAGCTGTTTCAAGCATATTATTATAATAAGGAATTTTGTTTTCGACGCATACATCTGTATTCAGTAGTATATTAATGACTGAAATAAGACAAACCCTATAACAACCTATAACCCTACGTGCACTTGATTTATTTTTAAATATAGACGAAATATGCCGCGGGAGTTGTCAAATAACAACATACTTTTAAAATAATAAATAGCAATATATTTCATTGTTGTGTAGATTTAATAAGAGAAATAAGAAATAAATAGTTGTTCGTACAAGTCACCTTAAACAATATTCTTGTAAATGAGTTTAATCCGCCTGTCCTTCATTTCGGCAAATATATCTATTACATTCGTTTTGAAGTCGGGCGTCTTGTTAAGATTCCACAGAAATTCCTTCTCTATAGCTAGAGTTCCCACGTTAGACAGTCTCTGGTTGGTCATCCTATTCCTTAAATACGTTTTAATTCGTTGGAAGGCACCCATAGCGCGTTCAATGGAAACTGACTTTAACGGAATATACAGCATCAAGTTAAGCAATTTTTTCCGTATGTGTACTCGGGAATACCTTATTAAGACTGGAAGCCAATAGCTGTTGGAGTTATAATACCGCAACTAACATTGGCGGGCAAGAAAATGCACATACTTGAAGGGTTTTGATGCTATCATTCATTTATTAGGTGTAAATTTAGTATACTTTGTATTTGAATATTATTATTTTTAGATGTGTCTTATAATAAAGTAAATTCAAATTAATTACATTAAAAGCATGTCTGAGATGGTAGCCAATAAGAGCACTTTACAAGAGGGATCCACGTACTAGCCAGTGAGAGCAAGAAGAAACGCTGGTAAGTCTGTCTACTGGGCAGAGACACCTCGCTATAGGAAAGTCATAGTTCCACAGTCAGTGTCTACAGATAGCGTTAGTGTTGCTCTATCTGAAAGCTTTGAAAATCAAGGGGAAAATACACAGAATGGACAGCGTCTACTTTCGCCTACGTGCTTTGTGTAACTGACGCGAGCCTTAGCATTGCCGAAGTGAGAAGAAAATAAGTAAAAACGGGGAATACAATAACGTCACAAATGTGGAAATAATTAATGTTCTAAAAACGAATTGCATTAACTAGACAATATTTCTTTCACAAAATGTTAAGGGTACACGCTGTCTACCCTGTCTTCCCTGACGCTTCGTCCCTGAAGAGGACCTGCCTCTGTAAACCAGAATAGTCCCAATCAATTCAAGACGTCTGGCCGCTGTATAAGAATTGCGAAGACTGATGAACAAATTTCACACTTGGACTAGCTTTAGATTTAAAAAAAAAAGGTTTGCAGGGCTGAGTTCATATATATTTCTGACCAAAAGGTAAACATTTTGTAGGGTTGCCACTTTTTGATATAAGAAATAAGGGACATTTACCAAAAAATATGGGATTTTTGACAAAAATAAGGGACGGTTCATAAATACCGTACTTGAACATCAAACGTTAGGTAGGTACCGGTACCATTATTATTATTATTATTATTATTATTATTATTATTATTATTATTATTATTATTATTATTATTATTATTATTATTATTATTATTTACAATTTGCTTTATGACGCACTGACACAGATAGGTCATAAGCCATACCATTAATTAAAGTACAACCTAAACATTTGCCTGATATGAAAATGGGAAACCATATTCAGGGCTGTCGATAGTGGGGTTCGAACCCACTATCTCCGAAATGCAAGGTACCAATTTCAATTAGGTTATAATTAGTTTCATTGGCAGAATAAGATATGAAATTTGCAAAACTAACTTACACCCTTTTAACAGTATATACAGTACATTAGGTAAGTTATGACAAAACATGCAGAAAAAAAAACATTATTAGAAATAGATTTCCTTCTTCTGAGGCTCTACAGAGAAAAAAAAATAATGGGGCTACTTTGAACTTCAGTGGCGCTCAAATCAAATACGATTTCAAAATATTAAGAGACAAAAAAAAAAGACAAATGCTCGTTTTTACGGGACAACAGTTCATAATTCGGGACGCCAGATTTTCATCTCAAATACGGGATCTCCGTACTGGACAGGTGGCAACCCTTTTTGTCCTTAACAGCAAAGAGAATAAGCTGTACAGATGGAAGTTCGCTGAAAATTCACATTCATGGTGACTGAAATACGAACCATATACTCCAAGGCCAATTTTGCAACCCTTTATTCTTTGACATATATCACCTGTGAAAGAATACATTTTTAAAGGTTAATTCTGTATGTTGCTTATTTTGACATTTGACGGTGCGATTACTCGAAATTCTTCTCAGGATGGATCTATCAATAATTAAAGCGTTCCGGTTGACAGGACTAATATAGAGCTTCATATCTGAAGATACGATTTAACTTGCTTTGACAATTGAGACTTTGTCTCGGAGAAACAAACCTCTTCGAGCTGGTAAGTGAGCAGAAACAGTGTTTCATAATTTATTTAATTTGTTTGGCCACGATTTGTATGATTTCCTCGTTTTCACCCCGTGTTTCATTTCCTATGGAATAAATCGTCATGGTTATTGTCCGTGTTGTATTGTGCAGTGTGAAACAAGGTCTGTTGTATGGAAGTGGAATTATTAGTTATTAGGGATTCTCTACATAAAACATGGTTATTTATTATCGTTTGGAAGTGTAATTTACTTTGAATTACTTGTCATATCCGTTTGTTGTTCTGGGGTTTGTATCTTAACGGAACGCCAGGCAGTTGCAGATCGTTTCGTTAGACAGCGAACTTCGAATAAACAAACAATCATTTCCGTCCGAGGTGACCTTCGGTTTACATATCGACCCATGGTATGCCTTGATTCTTGGTTGCGAGTGGACGTAATTGAGTTTTGGTGTTGTGAAATTGTATGAGTATTTTATATGTATGATTAGATAACCTGTTTTACCTGTCGTTGAATGGGCAGTTTTTATATAATGCCAGCAGTAATGCCATCAAGTGGAGGTGAATGGCAGCAGAAGAGAGAAAGTACTCCTTAACTAACAACAATAGTAAGTGTAACGTTAATGTTGATAAGTGTCTTAGGGCAGTGGAGGTATTCACATTTTTTAAAATCTGCAGCTTGGTGATATTGGGGTATTGGACGTCTAGATTTCAAACTCCCACCTTTATTATTCCTTTTTTTCCCTCCCTCATTCTTCAACTCATTGTTTTTCCTCATTTCAGTAGTCATCTTCATTATCTTCCTGATCAACAGTTGTTATTGTAGCCTGTTACAATAAAGTTTGGTGAATAGTCCTGTACTATCAACATAGATGAACAATGCACGACAGTGACCTTACTGTCCTTCGAAATAGTCCCCTCCCATAACTATGCACTGTTGAGATCGGCGATACATGTCCTGGAAACTTTACAAGAAGGCTTCCTTTGGGATGGTTTTCAAAATCCTCGTCACGTTTCGTTGGATGCCAGGAATATCGTCAAATCTCTATCCTTTCAAAGCGAGTTTGAGTCATGGGAATAGGAAGAAGTCTGGAGGATTGAGATCTGGCGAGTATGGGGGATGCTCAAGTTGTACCACCTCCTTTTTTGCCATGAACTGTTTGACGATATTGGCTATGTGTGGGCGAGCATTGTCATGGACAAAAAACCATGAACCTTGTTGTGCGTACTGGGTTCGTACCTTGTGTAGACATTTCATGAAACGGGTCAAAATTTCAATGTATCGTGCAGCATTCAACATCGTTCCCTCAGGTGGAAATTCCTTGTGGATAATGCCTTGACTATCGAAAAAGGTGATGAGCATCGTTTTGATGCGTGACTTTTCAGCTCTAACCTTTTTCCAATGAGGGGATCCCAGAGAATGCCATTCCATGCTTTGCCGTTTTGTTTCAGGGTCGTACCTGAGACACCAGGTTTCATCCTCAGTGACAATACAGTTCAAGAAATTTGGTGTCGCTTATGCCGTTTCGACAAAATCCTGTGAAGCCTCTAAACGTGCCTGCTTCTGATCGTCAGTCAAATGATGTGGCACAAGACGAGAACACGTTTTCCTCTTTCCTCACTTCTGGGTAACAATTTGTTGCACGGATTCATGGTTAATCTGTAGCTCATCCCTTATCATGCACATAGTTAATCGCCGATCGTTCGTGATTAATGCCCTCGCCTTCTCAATGTTTTCGTCACTGACAGCGGTCGCCGGTCTTCTGCTACGGGGGTTGTCAGAAACACTTTCCGGGCCTCCTTGGAAACGGGCGAACCACTCGTACACACATTTCAAGGATAGTGATTGATCTTCATAAACACGTACCAACATCGCATGAGTTTCTTTCGGTGTCTTGCCAAGCTTAAAACAAAACTGTACATTGATCTTTTGGTTGTTCATGTTCCTGTTCACAGTTCAGAACCAACGCACTAAACATGCACTGTGTCAGACAGGTCTTACACGGCACACACACGATGCTCAACTGAACAACATTGGGAGCAGGTGGTCAAAACCTGCTGCTACGCAGGTGCAGCGTTGTGTGTCGCCAGTGTTGCTGGATTGACCGTTCGTACTTCATTCACCGAACTTTATTGTCACAGGTTGCATTTACACCTTTTAGATAGAACTATTTTTTTTTTTTCCAGAATCAACAATTGTTTAGATAACAACTATGTTTTTTCTGCACAAATATGGGATCTACCAGATAAATGGAAGTGGGGAGCGTGAGGTAGAGTGACCAGACGTCAGGCATTCCATTGTAATTGGTTTTACAGTTGAAGAGGTAAAAAGACAGATTTGGAGAATGAAATGGCAATTGATCAAAATCTCATCAATTGCAAAAGATAACTCGTACTTTTGTGAGTACTATGGGCTATTATTTTCTGAAATAAAACTTTTCCCAGTATTTTAAATATTTAAAAAACATACTGTAACAGGTGTTAAATGAAATGAAATTGCGTATGGCTTTTAGTGGCGGGAGTGTCCAAGGACATGTTCGGCTCGCCTGGTGCAGGTCTTTTGATTTGACTTGCGTCGTGACCTGCGCGTCGTGATGAGGATGAAATGATGATGAAGATGACACATACACCCACCCTCCGTTCCAGGGAAATTAACCAATGATGGTTAAAATTCCTGACCCTGCCGGGAATCGAACCCGGGACCCTTGTGACCAAAGGCCAGTACGCCAACCATTTAGCCATGGAGCCGGACGTAACAGGTGTTAAACACATGCAACCCACTTGTTGAGGTAGATGGTGAACTCTGTGAGATGACAGCTAATAGAAACTTGCAAATGTTATTGAAGGCTAAAAAAACTCTAGAAAAACTAAACATAGGCTATAACTTAAAAAAGGACAGTTACTGTTTTTCTTGTTATTTCATTATTTTGAATGTAACAGGTGTTACACAGTTGACAGAAAAGATTATAACTGAGCAAAATTGGCAAAATGCTTATCAGATTAAAGGAGATAATAGTAGATATAAGAAAAAAAATTAAAACAAGATTGTTTGCAGAGATGAGTAAATTAAACATCAGAGCGCATTTCCTAAATTTCTGAAATTTCTTGTATTTTAATAATTATTTATTATTAAATCCACATTGAAATCATATTTATAGTTAGAGAGAAGATGAAGACAAAATCTACAAATACTACTTTTTTCAATTTTAAACTTCAAAAACTGCATCCAAACTGTAATAATAATGATTTTAGAAATATGTTCATCACTAGATATGGCCATTTACAATGTGTAGGCCTCTTGTTCATATAGTTAGACATACCACCATTTTTTTTTTTTAATTTTTTTTAAATGCCAAGGTTGCACTTTTCATGGAATCTGTGATGTCTCTTATTTTACAGGATTTATTTCTCTGAAGTATCCCAACAGAATATATATGGGATGCACATTGTCCCGTATATTTTTAAAAGCCATGTTTAAACTTTATTTGCCATGAAGCTTTGATGTTTGTTTGGTTGGCACTAAATGTAACAAACAAGTGAGATAGATGTTCCTTCATAGTAAACATCGTTTTTTTCAACACGTGATGTTTTTGTTATGTAATGAAATTGGGCTGCTTCCATTTTTATAATAATAGATTTGTTTATAAAAAGTTCGTCAAAAGTCACAAATAGACCAATACTAAAGTAAAGTTCTAAATCACAGGAGTGGAGAGAAATGGGAGGAGTGAAAGAATGTAGAGGTATTGGGAAGAACGAAGACATGCTGAACAAGTCACTCGAGATCGTAAGGGTTGAAACAAATAAAATAAATAATAATAATATTAATAATAATAATAATAATAATAATAATAATAATAATAATAATAATAATAAATAGAGATGGGAATTATAGGCAAGAATAGGTTAGACTACAAACATATTTGAACAAGGCGCAAGTGTAATGTAGCCACTCTACAGTTATGAGTTGCATAAATTTTAGAGTTTCTGATAGTTCAGATCGCTAATATTTATGCAAATCTCACTGCAGAACCACCTTATTTATAAGCTATAAATTTTGTTGTTGTTCAATAATGAAGTGCAATTATAAGAATAAATTGACAAGAGGGTCCACATTTTCAATACAATATATGAAGTACACTGACTTAGCAAATGTCATGGGATAGTCACCTAATAGCGTGTGGGGCCTCCTCTGGCTCTGCGAACTGCAGTGAGACACCGTGGAAGTGAGTCGACAAGTCCCTGGTAGTCCTCTGGACGCAGCTGACACCAAATTGTTTGCAGAGCGGCCGCCAATACTGGTCTGTTCGTGGGTGCAGGATCCATGGCACGGAGCCTGCGTTCCAGGACATCCCAGATATGCTCGATAGGGTTCATATCGGGGCTCCTGGGTGGCCATGGCAGTCGTTGGACCTCCGCTGCATGTTCCTGGAACCATTCCTGGGCGACGTGGGAGCGATGTGGTGGCGCGTTATCATCTTGAAACACTGCAGAACCGTCTGGGCGCTGGAAGGCCAAAAATGGGTGGAGATGGTCTCCGAGCAGCACAACATACCGCATACCATTCAAAGTCTCTTCCAGAACAACTAGGGGGTCCAATCCATACCAGGAAAATGCACCCCAGACCATAACAGAGACACCAGCGCCCTGGACCACACCTTCGAGGCAGGCGGGATCCATCGCTTCATGTGGTCTGCGCCATACGCCGTGCCTCTCATCGGCATGGTGCAGTTGAAATCATGATTCGTCCGACCATGTCACGTTACGCCATTGTTCCAGTGTCCATCCCTGGTGACTGGCGACAAATGCATGTCGTCGTGCCTAATGACGTTGGGTTAACAGTGGCACCCGTGTGTGGCGCCGGCTCCCATACCCCACAGAACCCATGTTCCTATGGATTGTCCATTGGGAGATGTGTCTAGCATGGCCTGTGTTGAATTGAGCCGTGATTTGTTGCACGGTTGCCCGTCTGTCAGTATTGACAGTCCATCTCAGATGTTGCCGGTCACGGTCATCGAGGGTGGCTGGACGGCCGGTCATTCATGTGTTGTGTACGGTGACACCCGCATTCAACCATTCACAATACAGCCTGGACACGGTTGATCGTGTGAAGCCGAATTCCCGCACCACTTCCAAAATCGCACTTCTCATCCGTCGGGCACCGACCACCATAACCCGTTCGAACGGTGTCAGCTCACGACACCTGCCACATGCACAGCCACTGCTTACAAGGTCTCTTATACAACTGTCGCTGCTACCATTTGTTACATATCTTTGAGTTAGACCAGTTCAAACACGATTTCAAACGGAGAGGAGAACCTCCCTTAATTATAAGGTAGTGAACAATATTTAGGTGACAGGCCAATTAGAGCAGACGGAAGTGTGCAAGGGGCAATACGCAATTCGTCACAAATACAGCGCGCAGAACACAAAGTAAGGCCCTTTCCTAGAGGTATTCCGTGGTAGGAGCATTAGAATTAATATAAAAGGGATGCCAAATAAATAACAAAACCCAAAGGAGGAGGTTTTCAAGAAAGCAAGACATATAACGGTATTAAGGAAAAAGACTTACAGACAGGGTACATAATAATTGAACTCATTATCTTTGGCATTTCACAGGTACAAGAATAGTAGAAATTACAGAAGATAAAGTTAAAAATGACAGTATGTACAATTACATTATAATAGCATACAGATGACTAGATCCAATTTATCACAATGATATGGACATCGTAGGGAGTAGGTTCCACGAAGATATCTTAGAAAAGGGTGTCCAATTAATTTTTACTCAAGTGGAATGAAACATTTCCTAAGCATTTGGATGCCCAAATACAATGAGCATATTATCATTATATTAATCCCCCGAACGGAATTCACTATGCTTCAAACAGCAAGATTGGCACCATTTTAAACAATTGAAGGGAAAGAATACCAATCAGATTCGCAGACCACGATTAACCATTTAGTACCATTACAATTTATCATAAGAAAAAGGAGAATGGGAAGTGATAATGGCAAACACAAGAAGAAAGAGAGCAAAGGAAAAGGATAAGAAAAAAAAAACACAGGTAAAGGTATGATAGAACAGGCAAGAATCAGGCTGCAAAAACTCACTTCGAAATAATGTTCATTTCAGGACACAAGTAAAGTTCCAAGTCACTCCTTAGTCCGCCATCCATAACTCCCTCATCACTGTTATTAACCTTCACAAAAGTGAGGGTAGTGCTCCAATGCGGAGTTAAGTCCGAAAGGGACCAAGGTTCAAACTTGATAATCGTAACAAAGTCTACCAGGAGCAAGAAAGATGTTAACATAAAATCATAATAAAATATTAGTCTGCTCATCCAGCCAGAAGAAGAAAGTTTCACACAGGTTATAAAACCACCACGGACCAGCCGTGCGAACGATATAAACTCCCACTGCTTATAACAACATGAAACACACACCTGATCGCCGATCAAGGCGAAGCGGTGAGATATATAGGCCGAATAGGGCAGGCGTGGAATGTACTGGAAATAGGTGATGTCAGGAGCTGGCGCGGAGAGGGGAGCAAGCACAAACAGTCGTGAGGCAGACAAGGCAGCAGATGGACGGAAAACGTAGCAGTTCAATGTCTGTATGAGCGGAGTTATTGAAATATGCACAAGGTAAGAAAAAACACATATATATCGGGAGCACGTAATATGGCACAGGGGGCGTGTGGTGCTCAGACAACACACCTGCGCATCAGTGCTCTGCTATCCCATGACATTTGCTCAGTCAGTGTAAATGATATTACCTAAGTCTTGGGACTAGTTTCAACCACTTAGTGGGCATCTTCAGCCAAATAAAATTAAACAGATCATGTGATAACTAAAACATATGTATAACAGACAAAGACAATATTACAGGAATAATTATAACATTAAATTACATATAATAACAAAATTTATGGTTATCATCATCTTAATACCAATGTGGAGAACACCATGGGTCGCTTTTACTTGTGGGTAGTACCACTATGTTAGGTACACAATAGGTTTGTGATTAGTAGCGACAGTGTGCGCTTCCAGCCGGGTTTTACAGTATCTGTGATTAGTACCACTCTATGAGTGATACCAAGGGCCTGCCTTGCGTATGATTAGTATCCACTATGTGAGGAACACCATGGGATAGTATGAGTCCCTGTGATTAGTACACCTATGTGAGGAACACCATAGGTCTGTGTTACATGTGCGCATTACATTACCTGTGAGTAGTACCATAATATGTGGAATACCGTGAGTCTACGCTACTTTTGATTTGTACCGCAACATGACAAATACCATGGTTCTACTTTACTAGCTACAAGTACCATTATGAGGGGCCGATGATTTGGATTTTGGACCCCTTTAGACTACAAGCATCATCGATTCAGGATTGTGCTTTAGAAGCAGTCCCTTGGTCAGTAATACTATTGTTTAACGCTAGTTTCTGGGAATGTGGGCATTGCGGGTCGGATCCACTGATTGTTTTAAATTCATATCCAAACATTCATTCTTCGTCGTCATCCTTTGAATTTTGGTCAGTGGACGATTTTGGACTTTAAAATTGTCATTACATTTTGTCTCATTTTGTACCATTATGGGCCGATGACCTAGATGTTAGGTCCCTTTAAACAACAAGCATCATCATCATCATCAACTGTCGGTTGTCCTGAGATTAGTTTGCTGTGCTTTTCCATTTTCACTTCCAGTCTGCGGTTAGGGGCGCGGCTGTGAGCTTGTATCCGGGAGATAGTGGGTTCAAATTCCACTTCAGCAGCCCTGAATATGGTTTTCTGTGGTTTCCCATTTTCACACCAGGCAAATGCTGGGGATGTACGTTAATTAAGGCCATGGCCGCTTCCTTCCAACTCCTAGGCCTTTCCTATCCCATTGTCGCCATAAGACCTATCTGTGTCGGTGCGACATAAAATTATTAGCAAAAAAAGAAAAAAAACTTGCTTCCAGTCATGTGTTTGAACAGTTCGTATTCATAGGCCGCAGTCGATTCCTTCCAGCTCCTTACTCAGTTTCATTCACTATCATTCATTTCATCCTCATTAGCTCCTCAGCTGAGGTTGGCATCCGGCCGTAAAAATATGCCATATAATTTCATCTCACTTTATCCTCGAACCTGTATTAGAAAATGGGACTAAGGGGTAGACATTATTATTATTTTTATTATTATTATTAAAAGAGTTTACTAAAAAACAGCTTTGCAAATCCGTTCGTCTGTTCTACCGGACCGAATTGCTTCATTTTTGATTTATTGTCTCCGGAATTACCTGTCGTATCATAAGACATTGATAGGTCTCTAAGTTAAGCCAACTTTGAGCAATCATAACATCAAATCTTTAAATGATCACTCCAATAATTGCAGGCGAAGGTCTACGCTAACCTGCAATACATTCTGTACTTAGCAGGTTGCTAAGCAGCTGACACTTTCATTAATGTTCTGATATACCGAGCTCAATAGCTGCAGTCGCTTAAGTGCGGCCAGTATCCAGTATTTGTAAGATAGTGGGTTCGAGCCCCACTGTCGGCAGCCCTGAAGATGGTTTTCCGTGGTTTCCCATTTTCACACCAGGCAAATGCAGGAGCTGTACCTTAAATAAGGTCACGGCCGCTTCCTTCCCATTTCTAGCCCTTTCCTGTCCTATCGTCGCCGTAAGACCTATCTGTGTCGGTGCGACGTGAAGCAACTTGCAGAAAAAAAGTGTTCTGATATATGTGATTTTCATCCTTAGAAATGTCATTGCATGCAGCCATATTTGATTACTACCTGTCAAACCAAAGAGCCACTTCCCCTGATCACGAAAAAATATATTCAACAAATGGCAGAGCATTCTTAATAACTTGCATGTTGCTAAGAGAAAAAAATCTACGTACAAACAGTTCCCATCATCTCATACACCTTAGACATTAATCTGGGAACACCTTCGGAAGGATAACCTAGATACACTAGAAAGAGTGAAGGCCATGTATCTTAAAAATGTTCTCTGGCTGGCAAAAATGCTCCTTGGAGACAAACATATGAGCTCACAAGATAACCGTTCTTTGTAGAAGAACTGCGATTAAAAGTATCGTTGCCTTCCTTCGACACAATACCAGGCTTTGCTTCAGGAACTACAGGATTAAAACGTGAATATATGGATAGATTTTTCTGGAACAGACTCCATAATGACATCAGAATGCATGAATTCTGACTACCAACTGCGGCATACCATAACACACTTCTTATTAAATATTCATAAAACCATAGAAAAGGGCAGGCAAAGCATATTACAATAATAATTATTAAATTAATGTCATATGGTCCACCTTTTTCAATACTATATTATGCAATATTATTGAATTACATTACTAAACTAGGGACTAGTTTCAGCCTTGGCTGGCCATCGTCAGCCTTAATGTAACACATCTAATAACTAAACAAATGTAAAAACACACAATTGACATGAAAATAATGTTCAAACACACAATTAACATGAAAATCTGGGATGAAGTATAAGATATGAAAAATAAATCAGGCTCTAAATTCATAGCATCGGGAGTATGCTCATCATCCAGACTCGGTCTTGTGTTGATATTCATAGAATTGTTAGTTCCATCACTGCTAATCATTACAGACTCTTTCCAGACTCTTTCTTGTGTTGATATTCATAGAATTGTTAGTTCCATCACTGCTAATCATTACAATTTCAATTGCAAAACGGGAACTGGTAAATGTTGATTCTGTAGTCAGATCATCAATCACCAAATCTACTTGAGTGGTGTTAGCAGTATTGAAGCCACTGGATGTCACTGTAAATAATCACCAGCTGACGCAGAACTGCTAGATGGTGTTTCCACATCAACCATTTTATTTACGTTGATGGTAGGATTCGACTAAATGGATGATATAATCATGAATGTTGTCATACAAACTGGAATTTTCGGTAATCAACATTATAACCACATTGACATTATGCGCTTGCCCCACTCCTCCAATTAGGTATCCTACAGCATGGAGCACTGTCAGGGCTGCCAGCAAGTGGCAGAACTCCCTGTGTGAGCCATAGCTTGCTCATGTGAAGGAGTCAGGAATTGGCAGCATAAACATCATTCTCACTTTCCTGCTTGCTGTCTTGCTTGCCACAACTCTGCATGCATCGTTGATGTTGTGAAGATGGTGTTTGAATTATATTCCCACTTCTTGAATATGCTCGTGAAGTTCACGAAGGAAGATGATTGTCCTGGTCGTTTTGAATCCGGAGTTAGTGCCACCGGATATATGGGAACTCGCAAATAATGAAAGTTTTACAAACTCCATGTACTTGGTACACGTATTAATTTTGGCCACATTCAGTTCCTTTAAACGGACAGGACCTAACCAGTCACTGTCAGTAATTTTGCCACTAACAGTAACATAATCAATCTATCAGTAATTTTAACACTGACAGTAGTAATTACTCATTGAAGGATTTAAAATATACTCATTCCGATTATGGGCCCTCGAATGAGTCCCATATCATTATTTTTTTTCACTACCTCGCCATGCCAGGAGTGGGTAATTTGCATGCCTGCTGCCTTCCTTGGATGTCATTGCTGTTTCTCAGGCTCCCTCTCCAGAATCAAACCCTGGTTACGTGTTACAACCATGGTAGATGAAAAACCTACCATCGACAGTTGATAAGGCAGACATTGAAAGATGCATTGCCAGTACGAGGATCGAGTGGATCAGCCCAAAGTTATTCACAGTCACCACGGCAAACGGACCGGAAGAGCCGACCAGTTCATTTTGATCTAAGAAAAGCATCCTTTCCACTTCTGGTCGGGACTCTAGAATTACCACAGTTATCCAACTAAAGTGGTACGATCTAAGAAACTATAACTGATTGAATGAGCCATTCACGGTTTCACCTAAATTTGGCTTGCACTGAGACATGCATGGCTTAATCTTGGAGACAAACATATGACTACTGGCAGAATCAACCAGGGAGCTGACCAGCTCAAGAGTTAAAACCGAACGTCGCAGCCCGCTGCTGCCAAGTGTGGCTTGCGGGACACAGACTTGCTTTGCTCTGTTGGCTGGCCGAGTGGCCGCCAACTAAAATTTCTTAGGCCGCCGAGCACAGGCTCTCACCTGGCCTGTGGGCCTTCCATAGGGAGTGGGCCTTTTCACCGTCCGTCATCACATCTTCATTTTGTCCGCTGCTGAGTACAGCAGGATCGTATGAGAGGTGTACAACAAAACATTCTCTCGTCAGAGTGAGGGCAAGCTGTTACCAACATTACTGAGTGTTGCATATGAACAAGAACAGTGGGTGTGCAGAGGCTTGCAACATTGCAGTCGTTGCTACATGACCTAAGCTAACTCCAGTCATACTCTGTCACTTAGCGTGCTTTCCACTATATCAGAATCTTAACAGTAACCATTGGGTGTCATTAGGGGCATCTATGGCCCCCCGTGAGGTATTATGACTAACAGTAATGTTAATTCACAGTGGAATTAGTGCACTGTGCATTCGTTATATTAGCTGCACTGGAACACCATCAGCATGTCAGACGGAGAACAGCAGAGTGCAGAGAGAGTGAAGTGATTGATGGCTTTAGGCGAATGTTGTTACAATGACAGTAACCAAATTTTCAGCCAATCATTTTTAGTACTGGTATCAGGAAATATACAAAGTCGTTCTTTTTGATCCCTCAACTCACTGAAAAATTTTATTATGTCATTTGCTGTGCTTTCTATTAGCTAGGAAATTTCTTGAGTCATTGAATGTGAGATCCTAGCAGTTCCTGGGACAGATAAGATTAAGGAGTTAATTGCATGTTTGTATTGTTACATAGGTTTGGTAACATGGAGCAACAAGTAGTCATTAAATGTGAGCCTGATTGGGCCATCGATGATGATGATGAGGAGGAAGAAGACACTCCCCTTTCTGTAAGTATTTCACCTATTTATTAATCCTATCACAACTATGCCTAAAGCGAAATTGTCAGGAGTAGATGAAATAAATGCGGAGGTGATGATGAAATTAGCAGGGGTGAACTAATCTGAGATGAAGTTGGCATATCCAGATTATGGTGGTTTGGACACATGATGAGGAGACAACCTAGGAGAACAGCCAGAGTTCACTTTGAAGAGAGGTAGAAGGAAGATGTGTAATTAGAAAACCTAGAACCTGTAGAAGGAGGACACTGGATGATGCCATGAAGAAAAAGTCATTTATGAGTAGGAGAGAGTAGGAAAGGCTTATCAACGGTCCCCAGAAAACTGGAAATGTAAACTGATGATGATTATAAATGCTGTTGATAAAACTCTGTATAGCAAAGTGTCTTGAAGTTTTTGGCTTGTTAATCGACAGGTACAATTGAAGCAGCTCTGTATTAACACTGGGCTTTTAAGTAATTAGGTATAAGAGTAAGGAGTTAACTGCATGTTTTTGTTGTTATATAGATTTGCTGGCTTCATAGAAAACTCCTGTGACACAAAATTTCTGGTGCCGCAACATCTCCAGAAACTGTTTTATAAGTACCCAACCTAGTGAGATGTAAATATTAAGTTAGGTGATCATCATCATCTGGAGCAGTTTCCAACCACAGTCTGGGTCTGCTTGAAACATAAGCCTCTCTATTGATTTCTGTCCATCCACCACTTCTCTTCTCTCACTGCCATCCAGTTCTCTCCTCATGCCTCGTTGCTCTTCTTTACATCTTTCAGCCATCTGTCCCTCAGTCTTCCTCTAGGTATCCTTCCCTTCAACTCTATTTCTAGCTTTCTTGGTATCCTCTCTTCTCCCATTCTCTTTATATGTCCATACCACTGCAGTCTTGATTTTTCTATCAACTTTATTTTTCTGGAGGCTTGTTTCTTTTGCAGTGTTCTTAATTATGGTTGGGAAAAAGTTTCCTAATCAGCTGTATGTAAAGTCTCTTAAGTGAGAGAAAGTTTGTAACTGTCCTAAGTTGTAATCACTTCATACATATTTGACCATTACATATGTTGATGGTTATGAATTTCATGTTTTTGGTCCGTATTGAACTGAGAATAATATATAAGTAATAATAATAATAACGTAAATGTTTCCACCTTTTCAATACTACAATATATTCACAAAATTACAAAATTATACGGTACTAGTTTCGACCCATCTAGGGGTCATCATCAGCCGTATTGGAGCAAAGATCATTTGTGGCGAAATCCTGAGACAATATTATTTTAAAGAATAACAAGTGAAATGAGATGTTATGGTAATAGTTAATAATACAAGGAATATACATACTAAGAGGTTTTTAACAAAGAATAAAGTATAAATGGGGTGTTGTAAAAATTATAATCATGGAAATCAGTAAGTTCTTGTATTGAAATGAAATATGGCTTAGGAAGAGGGCTTAAGGTGGGGCTGAAGGGTGCGGGAGAAAGTGTAATTGTCTTGGAAAAGTACCTTTGATTAAATTTAGGATTGAGTTTAGGTTGGCTGCATTATTTTTTCTGAGGAAAGTGATAAATAGATCGAAGAGTATGTTGGGTTTCTCTGAGATTTCATTGAGATTGTGACTGGCATTAAAGTATTGGTCTAGGTGTATGTAGTAATTTTCCATTATGTTCAGTAAAGGGCCCTTGTTTGCTAATACGAGGATGTCCATGTCTTGTTCAATATTGGTGAAATTATGGTTATAATCTTGCATGTGTTGGCCGATGGCTGAAAACTTGTTGTATTTTATTGCGTTAGTGTGCTCGTGGTATCTGATAATGAAGTTTCTCCCGGTTTGCCCGATGTAGGTTTTTTTACAGGTGGTACATTTGATCCTATAAACTCCTGATTTTAAAAAACTGCTGGTCTTGTTGATGTGTGAAGTATTGTATAAAACATACTTTATTCTTTGTTAAAAACCTCTTAGTATGTATATTCCTTGTATTATTAACTATTACCATAACATCTCATTTCACTTGTTATTCTTTAAAATAATATTGTCTTAGGATTTCGCCACAAATGATCTTTGCTCCAATACGGCTGATGATGACCCCTAGATGGGTCGAAACTAGTACCGTATAATTTTGTAATTTTGTGAATATATTGTAGTATTGAAAAGGTGGAAACATTTACGTTATTATTATTATTACTTATATATCATTACATATGTTCTTGTATATTTCAGATGTTTGCTGAGCAATGAGCAAATGATAGAAAGTAGATGAAATGATTCTGTCTATACATTTTATACGATTAATTGTTTTTTGTGGTAAACCTTGATTATAATTTGCATACATATTTTAATTTTTTATTTTTCTATTCCACCTTTTCAATACAATTGATTTTGTGTTCTTAGAAATTCATATTGCTACAACACTACATTAGAAGGGACATGTTTCGCTTGGTTTCAAGCATCCTCAGCCTTTGCAATTTATCTCAAGGTTAAGACCTGTCATTATTAATTTGCTTATAACTAATTTGTACTTAATTACGATTATAAAAACTAAGTGGTAAAATACGTAAACATAGGAATTTGTAAACACAATGGACAGTTTAACAATTTAAATGACGGTGCTAAAATTGGGATTAATTCTAATAACATTTACGTCCAGAACACAGTAATATCTTCACAATAATGAGATTTGGCTAAAATTCTCAAGTTCTTTGTTTTTTAAACACTATTGTTAGTTGACTTCTTGTATTAAAATTTAAGTCGTAAATTCTGTAAAAACTCAGTAGTGTCTAAAGCTTAAGGTCTTAAATGCGTTGGAAATATTCTGCTTCATGTATTGATTTGAGGCATGCTTCTGTAATCTACTAGTTGTAAACGGTAAAATGCAACTATTGGTAGTTTCCTCGAACTAGTCTTGATTTGATGAGCAGATTTTACATTGGAAGTAGTTCGTTTTTATGAGAGCTTAGTCAAAAGGGACGTCAGTCTGAGAATCTTGAGGTGTTGATATGTTTTCTTTTTTCACAATATTTAAATGATGGAGCGTCCCTTTGACTGCTACTACAAAGCCTTGTGGTATTTGTTACATTACGGTGACTGGTTGCTTTCGTGTTTCTACTCCTTGTGTTATACATGTGAACCTTGATTATACGCTTGCCAACATGAATTATATTATCTTGAAAGGTAAATCGTATCTGGCTTGCTTCGTATTACTTGCAGAAGAAATGTGTTCATTGCCAAGGCTAGAGATGACCAAACTGCCTCTAATCGAGCAAGTTGGCTGTGCGGTTTGGGTTGTCTAACTGTTTATTTGCATTTTTTTATAACACCGATCAGTCATTACTGTCATCTTCCTCATCACCATCATTTCCCCTTTTCCAGTTGACACCAGATGGGGACAAATAGGGTTCCTCTCCACTTCATCCCATCTCTGCACCATTCCTCACCCAACACTGTGTTCCAGTTCACATTCCATTATTGTACGCTGTTCTTCACAGAGTCCATCCATCGTAATCTTGGTCTTCCTCGTCCTCTCTTCCTTGTCATCTGTCTTTCCAATGCTTGCCTTGGCAGCCTTTGATCTTTCATCAGCTTGACATGTCCAAGCCACCTCATTCTGTTCTGTTCCAGTTTGTTATTTAGTTTTTGCACATGTAACTCTTTTTATATGTCTTCTCTTCTCACTCCATCCCTCCTTGTCTTCTGTACCATAATCTGCAGGAAGTTCATTTCAGCTGCCTGTACTCTACTCTCATCTCTCCTGAGTTATTATCCAGGTTTCTGCTGCATACGTCATTATAGTAATATCCCTTGTACCGGTACATTCCTTTTTTAGCAGTCATTTATTCTATATTAATCTCTGTACCTGGTGGTAGAAGGCACTCCCAAGTTGTAATCCTTCTATTAATTTCCATTTTCTGTCATTTCACTTCCCAACTACTGTATTTGAACTGTTCTAGTTCCTTACCTTCAATTTTGATAGCGCCTTTTCCTATTCTTCCTCCACTCATCACCATTGTCTTGCTCTTCTCCACACTGATCCTCAGTCCCTATTCTCTCCTTCTATTCACTACATTTGGTTGTTATTGTTGTACCTCCTCCTCATCTCCCCCCTTGGATCGCATCATCATCCGCAAATATCATTACATTAATTCTTTCGCCTCTATAATCTTCCCTTGCTGCCCTTATGATGTCATCCATCAGTATCTATCAGTACTTCTGATAAAAATGGTTTTCTGTGTTTTGGCACATGCTCTGTTCAATAGTTCCTTGAGTTGCAGTGACAGTAGAATAAACAAAAGCAGGATATATTCTGGTGTTATTTTCAGTCAGTAGCAAAGCCTAGTTAATAATGGATATTTTTCCAATGGTCCCTATGTTCTACCTTGCAAGCCTTCAGTAGCCAGTGGAATTAACAGATCAACTCTATGTGGAGTTCTGAGTTTAGGCCTAATGAGCAGATTTTCCCAGTTATGGTGTTCACTACATACGTAAAAGACTATTCGAGAAACATCCCTCAGGTGGCCAAGAGCTTGGACCTTTTCTTATCTGTTAAATGCTGTCTTTTCTTTTCCAGGCATTATATAACATATACCGAGCTCGATAGCTGCAGTCGCTTAAGTGCGGCCAGCATCCAGTATTCGGGAGATAGTAGGTTCGAACCCCACTGTCGGCAGCCCTGAAAATGGTTTTCCGTGGTTTCCCATTTTCACACCAGGCAAATGATGGGGCTGTACCGTAATTAAGGCCACGGCCGCTTCCTTCCCACTCCTAGCCCTTTCCTGTCCCGTCGTCGCCATAAGACCTATCTGTGTCGGTGCAACGTAAAGCAACTAGCAAAAAAAAAAAAAAAAAAAAAAAATTATAATATATATTGTTACTGATAAAAATATTGTCTTTTCCAGGTACTTTCTAGTGTTTTCTTTACCTTATATTAGTTTCAACTGACTGGAAAACTTAAGAGGTTGTATATTACAGTTGAAACCATTTATTGCAACATCATTTTTTTTTTTTTTGCTAGGGGCTTTACGTCGCGCCGACACAGATAGGTCTTATGGCGACGATGGGATAGGAAAGGCCTAGGAGTTGGAAGGAAGCGGCCGTGGCCTTAATTAAGGTACAGCCCCGGCATTTGCCTGGTGTGAAAATGGGAAACCACGGAAAACCATTTTCAGGGCTGCCGATAGTGGGATTCGAACCTACTATCTCCCGGATGCAAGCTCACAGCCGCGCGCCTCTACGCGCACGGCCAACTCGCCCGGTAACATCATTTTTAATGACCTATTGGATATAATGGCAAAATCTAACGGTCCCATCTAAATCCTACTATTATCATCATCATCATTATTATTAACTTTATTGGTTACATTGGACCACTTGTGTCTTCCATGTACACTTTTTGTTTGAAGGTTGTACTGTTTGATTCTTCTTATCTGCCCAGTACTTCTTCATTCGTTCTGATCGCAGTGTTCTTAATTCGTCTGAAATCTCTACAGGCCTTCTGTGCATCATTTCAGTTGAAGAAGAGTTGTAATTTTATTCTTGTACTGGGCATCTGTAATTTCGAGTCCAACTGTTTTGAGATCCTCTTGAATTTCTGTGATCCAGTGCCCTCCTGTCTTCTTTCCCAGATTTCTCATCATTAGTTGTCGTAAAATCCTGTTTTCTGGTAATTGTAAGATGTGAAAGAAATGAGAGATTCTTCTCTTCTTCATCATGCTGGTAACTGGGTCAGTCTCTCGATAGACAGTTTCAATGGGGAGGATTCTCCAGACTCCTTCAACCTGGTACTTTTTATTTATACAAGTTTTGAGAAGCTGATCAGTTCTTCTTTCATTTTTAATTTGGAATAAGGTTTCGCAAGTGTAATGGCTTTGGGCAAAGTTACAGTTTTGTAGTGTTGGATCTTAGTGTCTATTGACAAGCATTTTTTGTTATAAGTTGACCAGGTTAGAAATTATGCTTTTTTCACTTTGTTGGTTCTATTTATCTATGTTGCTTTCTCGCTTAAGTATTTTAAAAGTCGCTTAGTACGACATACGAAGATGTACAATATTAGAAGTTGAAGTTCAACTATATTTGTTTTCGGCGCAAGACAATGATGTTCTGTTTACTCTCTTGACTGCGATCATTGTGTTTTGGACATTAACTGAATTGCTACGATATGAATCAATGTTAATTTTTTGCCTGTGTTCAATGTATTAGTTGTTTTAAGATCTTTATATCTTGCCCTATTTTACTATTTGGCTGATGATGACGCTTGTAATGTGTCGAAACCGGTCCCAATAAACAAGTTGTGACTTCTTTATAGTTCAACTTACAACGGAGTATTGAAAAGGTGGATCCTTCTAATATTGTACATCTTCTTATTTCTCTATTCAATACGGAACGATCATGAAGTTTTTAAATAGTACGACATACTGTATAAAACAGCGTATTTTTTATATCATTTTCAGAGAAATGTATCAACTATAACATCCAGTATTTATTTTTGTTTGTTATGTGTTTGGGGAAAGCTGACAACAATGTAAAGATTATTTTCAAACTTTTGTTTTCAGTAGATTGTAGATTTGTAGACAGGGAAGTGTTCTATCGCCAATCCTGTTTACAATAGCAATGGATGACCGGGCGAGTTGGCCGTGCGGTTAGGGTCGCGCAGCTGTAAGCTTGCATCTGGGAGATAGTGGGTTCGTACCCCACTGTTGGCAGCCCTGAAGATGGTTTTCCATGGTTTCCCATTTTCACACCAGGCAAATGCTGGGGCTGTACCTTAATTAAGGCCACGGCCGCTTCCTTCCAACTCCTAGGCCTTTCCTATCCCATCGTTGCCGTAAGACCTATCTGTGTTGGTGCGACGTATTGCAAATAGAAAAAAAAAAGTAATGGATGACATCATGTGAACAGCAAAAGCAGCATATTGAGGAAAAGAAATTAACAATTTGTTATTTGCAGATGATATTGTGATTTGGGGAGAAGAGGACATGAATGTTCAAGAACAGTTGGATTTGGATGTGGTGAATGCGAAGATCGAAGAATGTGGATTGAAAATAAGTGTAGAAAAGAATAAAACTCTTGTTATGACTAGAGGGGAGAAAGAAGGGAAAGGTCAGATTAGACTTGCAGACAAGCCCCTGGAAGTAGTGGAGATGTTCAGTTAGTAAGAGGATTCAAGCTGGAAGCTATTTCTATCATAGTGTAAGAAACATGTTATGGGACAAAGATGTGCCAGTGGAAGCAAAGGAAACTGTGTACAAGATGTGTTACGTACCCATAACAACTTACGGTGCAGAAACTTAGACAATGACAAAGAAGGATGAGAGTCGAATACAGGCAGCCGAAATGAAGTTCTTGAGGAATATGATACAGAAGAGTAGAAGAGACAAAATAAGGAATGAGAAAATCCGGGAAGAAATTAGAGTGGAAAAAATGAATGAAGAATAGAGAAGAGCTGACTAAGATGGTTTGTGCACATAAAGCAAATGAGTGATGAAAGAATGCCAAAAAAGGTGATGGAAATGCAAATGCAAGGAAGGAGAGGCCGTGGATGACCACGATTGAGATGGAACTGACCACTCAAAGTTCACACACATTGCATCTTATTTTCTCCGTATTTGATCTTGAACTCCCAGTAAAAATGAAGACATCTGTTCTCGGCTTTAACCATATTTTAACGGAACTGGATATTGGCCTCTACCTATAAGCAGCTTCAGGCGTGATCAATCCTGTTTGAAGTGTTACTACTCCATGTCAACTACAATATGTGATTTCTCGTACCTGACTCACGTGTCTATGCTAGAGTGAGATTTAATTAGTTAACAGTTCTAATTACCTACTTCATTCCAACGAATATAATAATCATTTCTTGTTATATATGAACATTTTTATTAACTGACTGGTAGCAATGATTTTAATAACTTCACTACCAGCTCTATGTTGTATTTTGTTTTTAACCTCTGTCAACACGATTGTATGTTTTTCTCCTAGCCATGATGAACATTCTTATATGTTTTCACACTAGTTTTAAGCCTATTTGATTTTCTATAATGTAAATGTTGAATCTTAGGGTACCATATATTTTAAGGACACTAGGTTCGGGGCCCTGACCTAACTTTAGGCTAAGATTTATTTTCGGCTAATGATGCTTACAACAGTTAAGTGAAACATGTCCCAACATACAACACCTGTTGTAATGTTTATATCTTAAATATAATAAGGAAAGATAAGTATTTTAAAGGTGGTGTAAATTATTATTCTTATTTTAATGTTCATAATCTGATGTCCAGTACGGTCTACAATGAGATTTATTACTCGTAACTACGGAAAGGATGTGGAAGTGGCGGGAGCCCTGTTGAGGTCCATGGGAAAGTATAACATTATAGGGAAGAAAAGTTTCTCAATAATCACCCTCAATTAATCTATTAACTATTAATGAAATTAAAAAGATACAAAATCAAATAAAACAAATGACATAGTTGATGACAATTAAGAACGCTTAAATCAAAGGTTATTTAAATATACCATAATCAAATCAAGTTCTTCAGACACTAGAAGATAAACTTTTAACATAGAAGTTGATACCAAGTGAATGGAGGCAAAAAAAAAAAAAAAAAAAAAAAAAACCACACACACCAAGATTTTACATTTAATGTACAATATTGCTTATCAATAGAGAAAGTTACTTTTACATTAAATTAAGAATACTAAGCCTGAAAGGAATTGCCTCCATAAACAAGATGCTATGACTGTCTGTTGAAGCATAGTCATTCAGAAAACACAAAATTGGTGAATGTGGAAATCTAGAGGAAACTCCGACACGCAAAACAAATTTAAATTATCACAGAAAGTTACATTAAATGAGAAAGGGCCAAAACACAAGAAAAAAATGTAAATTAAACCAAACCTAAGAACTTAGCGCTTACCTAGGGGGCTAGAGTCCCGAGATGGGTCAGACGCGGAGTGCATCTGGCCGATAATGTAATTAGTATTCAAAGACACGGTCGAGAAGCTTGGCTCTGGCGAAGTCACCAGAGCTCAGAAATGGTGCAATCAGAAGATAACCAATTAGGGCACGGGAGTACCCTTGCATTTCTTACATTCATCAGTAGCAGATATTGTTATTCTGACCTATCAGAGTGCTTTTCTGGATCCTTCTTCATGATGACACAGGAAACATCTCGCAATTCCTTACCATAGCCACACGTGTCACTATAGTATGATTCATATGTTACCTAGCCTATTCAAATACAAAAATCTTTTCCAACACAATTTTACACCTTAACAAATTTTAAACCAAACTTGTCCATGATTAATTTTTTTTACAATAATTTCCAAAATTTATTTAAACAAACTTTTAACATAAAATATAACAATTCTTCATAGTAAGAAGTTGTTATATTAATAAAAACCACCTTTCCAATACACAATAGTCCTTTATATTCAGGATAAAATCATTAATAGATATTATAATTAGGACATGTTTCGCTCATGCTTAGTGAGCATCATCAGCTAGAAATAACTTAATCCATGGTGGGTCAGGGCCCTGATCCCAGTATACAGTATATAACGAAAAACGTCTAATATTACATTGATAAAATACAAATTCTAACCATTTAAAAATAATCAATAAGATTATATTATGTCTATTGAAACAAATATTGACCATTAAAATTGCTTAAAATGTAAGTGGAATGAATGACATGAAGATGTTACAATAATATGTAGTGATTAATTGTTCGTATAAATCGATGACCATAATAATCCACAACTAAGTATTTATTTATTTTCCACCTACTCGATACAATGATTGCCTAAGGCAATTTAATGGTTAAAAGTGGTACATGTTTCGTATATTATCAACATCTTCAGCCACATAACACTGTTTAGATGAAAAATACATAAATTGACAAAGTAATGCTTTTTTATCTAAACAGTGTTATGTGGCTGAAGATGTTGATAATATACGAAATATGTACCACTTTTAACCATTAAATTGCCTTAGGCAATCATTGTATCGACCAGGTGGAAAATAAAGTTGTGAATCTATTGCAGTGCGATACGGACCATGAAACTAATTTTATGTAATGACCATAATAATCTTCGCTCAATGGCATTAGACTGCTTATAATTAAAAACAGTTATTCACATAAGGGTGAGCTCTTGTAATGAACTATGATGTTTCATAAAATAGACGTGATGATGAATGCTAAAATCACATATATTGCTTGAAAAACGAACTGCACAGTTGGATAAAATGTCGTCTGGATCGTCTGGAAAGGTGGTTTTTATTAATATAATAACTTCTTATTCTGAAACCCAATACGGTTTTATAATGAGATTCATAACTTGCAATTTCTTCATAGGTCGAAAATATCTCATTTTTATGCAACATCTTAAGAAAAATGAATTTCAAAACTTCTTCTCAATTGTTCATCAAGTCTATTGTTTCTTCACATTTGCAAATTTTAAAAAAATACATAAGGAGTTTGATTGCTTCCCCATTATCTGTCCAAACACCTGTGACAATCGTCATCGTTGTCTGAGTTGGGTTACACTTGTTGCTTTGATGAAAAAACACTGCTTTGCATAACAGAATGTCAGTGACCTGTACATAATGTACATGGTCCAACCTAGAGAGAGAACGTAATAATGGGCCTTTCAGTAATATGCAAATAAATTACAATCGGTCAATATTGATCTGCATTTAGGGCAGTCACCCAGGTGGCAGATTCCCTATCTGATGTTTTTCTAGCCTTTTCTTAAATGATTGCAAAGAATTGGGAGATTTATTGAACATATCTCTTGGTAAATTATTCCAATCCCTCACTTACCTACCAATAAATGAATATTTGCCCAAATTTGTTCTCTTGAATTCCAACTTTATCTTCATAATGTGATCTTTTCTATTTTTAAAAACACCACTCAAACTCATCTACTAATGTCATTCCATGCCATCTCTCCACTGACAGCTCGGAATGTACCACTTGGTACAATTTATGAACTTCATCATATAGATCCGTATTGATACATTTGAAAATAAGAAACAATGTTAGGTTCAATGGTTCTCCCAATCAATACACCTCACTTTACAAGTGAAAACTATGTAATATAGAAACATATTAAACATATCCTGGAACATGTTTCGTCTCATTTGAGACTTCCAACAGCCATAATGTCTCGTAGTAGATTACAAAGCTCATTGTAGCTGTCTACTAATTTAAAAAATGGAAGAACCCATGTCCTTCAAGAACTATTTGAGAATACACTAAAGATAAAATATACACAATATTTACACAAAATTGACTTCACTTCTTGCAAAAAGTTTTTATCTTCATTGTACAAATTTGAAACACTTCTTGAAACATGACATGCCAGCCAAAACGTCTCGTAACAGAATACAGTGCTCATTGTTGCTACCTAGTATAGTAATTTACAAATTTATGTTTTATTCATCATAATGCGCGTACATACATACATACATACATACATACATACATACATACATACATACATACAGTCAGAAATTATGGGAAAGTAAAAAGTACATTTCCTTGTTGCTGTGGACATGATCGATACAGAAATACCATTCTTTTTACATTCAGAGCAATGTACAGACAAATTTCTTATTCCCTATAACTTCTGTTATGTAGTACTTTTTGATAGGACCAATAATATAAGAATATAAAATTTTACATGCCTTCTCCTAAACTACCATTTCATTCAGGGTGAATAAAATTGTTTATAGCTTAGAGTGTATTTTCTTATTCTCCGACTCTATATACTGATTTTCATTAAATTCTGCTTACCCATTTTCTTGTGGCTCGACGTTGATATGGACTTAGCATCGAAAATACAAATTCACGAAAATCTCTGTTATCATAGCTGGTATGGTAAAAATGTGTAAGACATAAATTATTGGAAATGAAATTCAGTATAACTTATGTAGTATTTATCGATAGGACCACTAATAAAATAAATATTTGAGAACAAAATTTTAGATCTTCCCCTAAACTACCATTTCACTCAGCGTGAATCAAATGATTTATAGCTTAAATTGTAGTGGCTCATTTCCCGACTTTACATACCGATTTTCATTAAATTCTCTTCAGCCGTTTCCTCATGATTCGCGTACATACATACGTACATATTGTACATACAGACATGCAGAAATTACAGAAAAGTAAAAAGTACATTTCCTTGTTGCTGTGGACATGACCGATACAGAAATACCATTCTTTTTAAATTCTGAGCAATGTACAGACAAAACTCCTATTTTATATATATATAGAGGTATTATGCCCTCATTTCTGAGTTTACACAATGGATATGTTTAAATAAGATGGCAATTTACTGGCCGGAAGTATTTTTTTAATGGAGCTAATCTAAATTTGTCAAAACATTTTCTGCTTGAAAATATGTCTAATAAATGTATCATAATTCCTATTTTACTTAGGAAATTCAAAGGAGGTCTTTCTTGGAAAAGTCTCTTCCAGAACATGATGAAGGAAAAGCAGAAGATTTGTGCCGATATGATCTGCAAGATAGGAGGAGAAAGATGAGCCAGCCTACAAAACATGTAAGATCTCAGTTTGTTTTTCATTTATAGATTCATATGTATGAGTAATGATTGGAATATCGTAAGTGCTTAACCCCCTCCCATCCATAGCATATTAATGTGTACCGCGGAAGCCGAGCACCTTCTGCTCGTGGTGTAGTAAAACGTACTTATACTTCCAGTTGCATTTGTAAGACACCTATGCATGGATGAGGGAATATAGCCGACTATTATTGCATTTTACTCATGTAATTTTTCTCATCGCGGAAATTTCCTCCCTGGTTTTTAGAACGAAAAATTGGAAAAAAATCCACATATTTTCCCTCCTTGTTTTATCTACGGTCTTCACTAGTTGCGAACCACGGACTTATCTCGTTTTCGTGATTCCTGCCAATGTACGGAAATCGGGAACTATTTTGGAAATTCCAGTTCATGTTTCCCATGCTAGGAGAGAAGGAACATTCCAGCGCCCGGGGCCAGAACACACCTGTGACTCTCACATGTACAGTAATCACTTTCAGCAGTGTTCTTACGTGTGAATTGTTGTGCGAAGTGTTTGTTAGTGACGTGGTGGGAACGAAAAACAGTAGTTACGACGCACAATTTGTATTGTCTGTGATAGAATTTCCCAAAAATAACAGCAATCGTACTGCATCTCATGAATTTTCTGTAGCACTATCACATGTGCATTACTGACGGAAGCAGAAAGAAGAATTGCAGTGTACCAAGATAACAACTTTATCATTTTGGGGACCAAAAAAATTGAAAAGGAAGTTGTTTCTTATGTGAATCAATTGAGAAATGATGGCTTTTCTTTTTCCCACGAGGTGCTCCAGTTAAAGGCTGTAGATGTAGCAAAAAACTCAAAAATTCCTGATTTTAAAGCAAGCAGAAGGTGGCTTTGTCAGTTCATGAAAAGGAACAATCTTTCTCTTTGAAGAAGGATAACTCTATGCTAGCAAATGCCAGAGAATCGAAGTGATTCATCGCATACAACTTTGGAAGAAAGTGATGACGAATGACATGGTAAGTCGATTTCTTTGAAGTGAAATACAAATTAGCATAGGCAATTTTACAGATTTTACCCTAATACAATATTCTAATTTATTTCAGGTATCTGGCTCCTATCTTTAGTAGATTCTCGCGTGACATTAAAAGATGAGCGTTTCCATATAATTTTTGCTAGGGAATGTATTATTGCCTTTGATTTTTTATTAAAATTAATTGTTGTACATATTTTCAATTATTTTGTTCTATTTTAGGCCTAAATACATTTCATAACTTAAGTAAGATAATTATGTTCGATTTCTTGATTTCCATCTTTAATTTAGACATGCATAATTTTCCCTCCCCGTTTTTCAGGTTGGAAAAAAGTAAAAAAGGGGGAAATTATGCAAGAAAATATGGTAATAACACATGCGCTATCTGGAGACCATAGATATTTGTTTTGTTTTAACCCCAGAATTGGTAGAGTTAAATCTTTTGGTGGTAGCCATATTTGGCAGCTATTACTTGTCTAAATACAATAAAAAATATCCATGAGGTACGAAATAAATCGACAATATTTTATATATCTACATAATTCAAAGTAATATACTTCATTGTTAGGTTCCGTATTGAGTTGAGACTACGCTTAAAGTAAATACAAAATTTTAATATTCCACCTTCTCATTGAGAATATTAAAATTTTGTATTTACTTCAACCATATCTACATAAAGCTAATATTATGATGATTGTCATGTTGACACAAAATTACTTAAATGTTTCGATTAGAAAAATGTACAGCCTGTTCAAAAAGTGTAATTCCTAAATTCAAAATAATAACAATTTTGATCATATGTACACAAAACTGAAACATGTCCCAAAAAACTGAGATATGCGGATTGTCAAGAAAGTACCTCCAATTCATTAGGATAAGTTTCATCACTCTGATTAGGTATATTCTTGAAAATATTAGGGAAAATATATCGGCATGCCTTGTTCAGGAGGCGTGACCTTTACGATAGGTTGTGGTATGGCAGGCTCATCATCACTTTCACTTTCCAACTCGAAATCTGTTGGTTCCTTCTCATTATCCTCAAAGTCAGATCCGTCAATTTCGTCTTCTTACAAATTTTGCCATACTTCATCACTAATATTCTGTGATGAAGATGCCATATTTATTCACACACTGTACTAAAAATGTATATAATCATTAAAATAACACTATATTATATATATATAAGTAAATAACTCACAACGAATGGAAAACAACAAAATAAAATGAATAGAATAGCAAAGTAGAGCTCGTGAAGGTTTGTTTACAAATGCTAGCTCAGTGGCACTCGTATAGATCATCGGAAAACTGCACTCATTTATTTCCATGAAATTGCGCCCAAAGTGGTTGTAAATATGAATGAAACAGAGCTCATGGCTGTTGTGGACATCGAGAATGAAAAAAAGAAGGTAGACTGTCATGAGGTTTGTTGAAGAATTGAGGAAATTACTTGATGAAATACGAATATGTTGAATACTTTACAGTGCCAGTACAGCAGGGGCCAAACTGTCGAATATTCGACATTTGCCAGTTCTAGGGTTGAAACGCCTGCAGGCTTAATATAAAATACAGAGGGCAGTTAATTTGCTTTGAAATATTTTATGTGATAACGAGATTGATCGCTTGGTATAAGTGATAAATTCTGGTTGTGAAAGTGTTGGTAGTCGCTTAAGTCCAATTACTTAAGTGGAGAGTGAAAATGACATTGAAAACATTAGGGGAAATGATGCTGTATACATGCATGATGACATATGTTGTAGGCCAACGACTATTGACTTGCAATTGGTGAAAAATCAGAGCAGCACACAATCGTCATGGTTAAGAATTTTTTCTTTTGTGGGGGTGGACACAGCATGTTGTTACAAACTTTCCATAAACCTACTATGCTGGCATAGCAGGGGGAGAGGTGATACTCCCACATGGTGCACACCAGGTGGTGGATAGGGGGATCCTAATCAGCTTGCCTGTCGACTTGAGCGAAATAAAATAGCTCTCGCGAACCAAACACACAACCTCCTGTGGGTGGGGGATGCAGACGAAGAATCACCGATGGTATCCCCTGCCTGTCATAAGAGGTGACTAAAATGGACGACCAAGGGATGATTAAATTAGAACCATGAGACTACTTGTAATTAGTACCATCACGTGAGGAACACCATGGGTTGCCTTTACTTGTGAGTAGTACCATTATGTTAGGTACACAATAGGTTTGTGAGTATTAGCAACAGAGGGTGAATAAGTACGGGTTTTGCAGTACCCATGATTAGTACCACTATGCAGAACACCACGGGCTTACGTTGCCTGTGATTAGTATCGTTGTGAGAAACACCATGGGTCTGGGTGTTGCCTGTGATTAGTACCCACTATGTGAGGAACACCGCGGGATAGTACGAGTCCCTGTGATTGGTACACCCATGTGAGGAACACCATGGGTTTGCGTTGCCTATGAGTGGCACCGTAATGTGAGGAACACTTTGACTTTCATTTGGTGAAAAATCACAACAGCACACAATCTTCATAGTTAATAATTTTTCTTTTGTTGGGGTTTACAGACTTTGCATTCCTTCTGGTTCTTTTTTTTGGGCTGATTTTGTCATAGTGAGGTAGGAAAGAACTCTAGAATTGCTTTATAGTGATTACAGGACATATACCAGAAAGGTATAGGAGTGTGGATGAATGGACCAGTTGACCAATGTTATTATACTTCTATGGTATGTTCGTTTGCACAACCCCTAAAAATTATAGTAGTCAAAGTTACATCAGTCCATTTTTGCACTCAGGCTTAGGGAGGAGTTCCTGGACAATTATTTTCCACCTTTCTGCAGATGGTGGTTGTAATTCTTCTTAGTCTTCTTAGTCACTATCACATAGTCCTCGATTATGATATTTTCAGGAAGGAAGTAGTCGTCAACTTCTTCATCCATATGAGAAAAATCAGAACCCTCACTTACATCGTTCATCAAAAGTTTGAACACTTACTCAATATCTAATACTATTTTAGCACTGCTGTGAGCAGGCATGTTCATCAGCCAGCAGTTGATTCCCAATAACCGTAGACATTCACATACAAAAGACAAGTTTGCAGCACTTGCTGTGAGGATACTAATGTATCCAATAGATGGTAGATACTGTATGTTTTTGAATCATTGCTCAAAGGCATACAGAAGCAAAGATATGACACTCAGAAGTTTGAAACTCAATATGGTAGAGTCTTGCAAATCAAAGTCTCGCAATTTCGAGTCTCCATTAAATCCAACCGTATTTAAATTTGAATTTTTGTTTTTGAAAGTATAAAATGAGTTTTCTAGAGCATTTCATTCCCTGCTTATTACCGATATGTCATTGTTCTGTGCCTCCCCTCCACTGAGATCGCGCACGTGTTTGATGTCATGTCTGAAACTAAAACGAGGTAGAAGGATGTGCCTATTAAAGCAGTTTTATTGCTGAACAAAACAGGGTCGCATGCAGATGAACAGGAACTAGCATGTGATGAAATTCACGTTTTATTTTGCCCCGTGATGTAACAAGTTTGATATAACCTAGGAATCAGGGCATTTTGAATGTCTAGAAAAAAGTATCGGAACCGCCTGCTATATTCATTCCTGGAAGCATCAGAATGTGAGGAAAGCAACACAAACTTCCTCAAAGAGATAACCACGAGGGACATAGTGTATTGGTTAGCAGAATCGTGGGATGGACTGAAGCCAGAGACACTCATGAAATCATGGAGGAAGACTTTAGGAAGTGCTGCAGTAATGATGACATACCAAACTTGTCAGATCTAATCTCTCAGACACCCATACGTAAAGATGCTAGTGAAATCCAAGTTCCAGAATGGATGAAGAGTGATGAACAGTATGAACGTATAGACGCATCAGTCATTGAAATGTTGAATGTACCAACAGAAGATAGCGAGGAAGAGGTTTTAATAGAGGCGGCACCAAATATGTCTCACTACATTGGAGGCGGCACTACGCTACGTAGAACAATAACCGCAGGCAAGTCCCACCGGTACCCTCTGCAAGCGATGGCATGACATTGTTGCACAGAAACAATGCAAAGTTCAGAAACATAGTCAATTAAGAACTTTTTTAAAAAATAACCTTAATCCATACAATAACACTGTAATAAATGACAAGACAGGACCTTAACTCAAATCATTGCCGAATGTTTTCTTATTTCACAATTTTCTCTGTGTTGCTCCGTGTAGTCAGAGTTATTCCAAATCTGAGGTACCTCCCCCCCTCCCAGATTATCTTGGATTATCAAAACTCTACTGTATATTTTGTCGTAACCACAGAGCAACTTAGAAGAAGACACAGTATATTGCACATTGACTCTCATTGGGTTAACTATAATCAGGTGGGTAAAACGAATAGGTCTGATCCTTCAAATAATGAAGTTGAAGGAACCACTTTGTGATGTCATCTTCTGAACAGTTCCTGAAGTTTTGCAGGCAACAGACTGCTCCATTTGCACCATCCAGACAGACGCTGCTGCTGCTGCTGCTGCTGCAGGGATACATCCCCAATAGAATATTCTGAGAAATTTCCAATTGACTTACTTGAACATGCTGTTATCATACATAAACATAATTGTCCTTGACCTTAGCATCAGGTAACATGTCCGTCAGCCGAACACCGATATCAGGATCGCTATCTTTCTCCTCTATTTTCAAAATGGACAACAGTTATTTTGACACCTAAATCTGAAATCTCAAAAATATTACCATCACTCACCTATGATTATAGAAGGAAAACTTCTATATACTTATTGTCAGATTCACTCTGTCACTTGTACTATTTAAAATTTTAGTGCTTTCACTTGCCCTTGACCTCCGTTGGTTGTCAATCGAATCAAAATAGACATAGACCTGTTCCCTAGGAATGGCGTGCAAGGAGAAGGAGGGCGGGTAGAGGGGAACTTGCTCGCTGCCATTGACATAGCTGATTTGAATGGGAGGGGAAACTAACTGGGGAAGGGGTGAACGCTTGTGGATACTGATATTGTAGACTATTTATTTCTTCCTTCTTTTCCTCTTTATGTATCTTGTTAATTTAAATAGTATATTCTCCTCATTCAACATCTCATTTAAGTTTAATTTGCTTCTTTCCTTCTGTGCTAAATAAATCCATAATTTCTCCGTAATATCCATAAGCTTACCTTTCTGCACTGTATGTAATACCCTCATATCTTTTACCACGTTTGTAAATTTATGTTTGTGCTCTTGCATGTGTTCTCTCATTGCTGAAAACCTTCTATGATTTACAGCGTTTACATATTCTTTATATTGGATCTCCAGGCTCCTTCCCGACTGTCTGATATACTGACTTTTACACTCTTGACATGTTAAGCAATATATTCCAGAGTTTTGATACCTATTAACTCTATTAATTCTTTGTGAATTGAACAGAACTTTGTTGTTATTATTATGTTTTGTGAGCAATTTTTACGCCTTGTTTACAAAATATCTTTGCTAATCCATATGAATGCCTGTTATTAAACGTCATCACCTCAATGTTGTTCTTTTTATCCCGTTCCTTAATCAAGCGTGTTTTTGGTTTATTCATTATTTTATTCTTTATCCTATTGACATACTGCCTTGAATATCCATCCTTATTCGCAATATTGTATATTGTTTCCACTTCCCTTTTATGAGATGCAAATTTCAATAAATTGATTGTATTCTTAGGTAATAGACAAGGATGACATTTTAAGAAAATTGTAAATAGGATAGGGGAGTTTTTGTGTTCTTATATGACATATAGGACATACTGTATTTTATCTTCATTATGGCACATTTCTGTTAAGAGATATTTAGAACTTTGATGTTTGATGTGTAATATTAAGAAGTCCAAAGGATAATTGGTAGTGGGAGGAAAAACTGCTGAGGAAGAGAGAATAGCAGGGTCCTAGAAACACGTACGGCGTATGAAGTGATAGAAATTAATTAAACAACTCTAAATATTGACAAGGCTGACTTTTAATTATCAAAGGTGTATTTATTGAAGTAGAGATTGTAGTCAATATTGACCATTATAAAAATCAAACCGCAGTGGTTAAGTTAATAAACTCATTGAGCTCTGTGTTGAGGTGTCTGCAAAGGGACATGAGATGGTCGTCAGCTGGTGAAGCTTATGCGGTGCAATTGCCTCCTTACAGTCCTGATAGAAATGGGTTCCTGACTCCCATCATTCAACTAGGAGGTGATCTGACTCACAGAAGCCCGTCGAGTGCCCAGTATGGTTCTGCGGAAGCGAAGTGATGTCCGTTCGTTAAACATCTGAGGTCTTCCCATGCAGCAGTTTATGCGGGTGGTAACATTCTCTCTGCAATATTGAAAGTCCACCCTAGACACTGTTAATCTCGGAAACCCAAATTCATGTGTAATCTCCGGAATGCTATGACCTGTGCATCGTTGATCATCCCACGTTCAATGTCGGTCAACTCCCAAAGTCTTGCCATCTTTCCGACATTGGTGTCTGTGACAGACTGCTCAGCTAGCTGCAAGCTCAGGGATCATACATGGCACATTTTCTAATGGCACACCCCTTCCCATGACTTTTGGCCACTCAGTGTATTTCAGTTACTTAAGATCTTAAGGTGTGTGTATTGAAATGATTTAAACTCAGTTCTGACCTTTTAGTATTTGGCATATCCGTACCATGGATTGTTGATTATGTCTTTTTTTATTGTATAGAAATGGCAGGAGGAGAGTGATGCGAGTGAAAATGCTTCCGCTTTAGATAAATCGGAAAGCCCACCACCTTCTCCAGAACAAGTTATGGTACCGGTGAGTGCATAATAAATCTCTCCTTGATAGTATTGCCAAATAAGCAACTACACTCAACCTCATCTCTTGTATATCTAGCCTTAGATGACTCTGTGGAGGTGTTTGGATTTGATATCATTTAGGCAGTTTGTGTGTCAACGTGTACAGAACTCTTGAATTCAGTATGCCTTCTGGCTCCAATTTAACGCTCATGTAAATACAGGTGGTAACTAGAACACAAGACAAACACAAAAGTAGAAGAGGAACCCAGCAGGTCAGTATAAGTTTATTTAGTCGTATGGTGATTACAAACTATGTACAATTGGCACAAGACAAAATTACACTTTAAAGTCCGAGCTTTCCAGCCACTTAATTAAATTTGGAGAGAGACTGAACAAGTCATCAGGAAATCCAGAGTATGAATGAAGAGGGCAGCGCTGGACGAGATGCTCAGTCGTCCGTTCTTCTAAACTGTATTCGCACGTTAGTGAGCTGATCCAACCCCAGTACAGAAGGTAGTTACTCTGTTAGTCAATCCTTAGTCCGTTGAGACGACACCAAAGGTACCTTAGTAGGTCAAAACCTTTTGGCTTCGAAGTGGGATCAAGGCGATGGGAATTTGTTCCCAATGTTTTCAGTGACCTCTCCTCCTTCCAACTATAATTTAAATTAAATCCATCCACAACAACTTTCTCTGCGATGACACTTGCTGGTATACTTGATTGCAATCGTTGCTGTGGCGAATAGCAGAATTCCTGATGTAGTGGTAAAGAAGGCAATGCAAGGATTTTCTTAGCCTCCCTCAGAAGAGCTTGTTTCCGCCTTAGTGTGGTGGAGGGATGTGACTTAACACAGTTAACCCGTGACATGGAGTTGATTTCACAGTTCCAGTGATGCAGCGCATTGTGTCATTTAGTTTTGTATCTATTTTCTGTACATGTATACTTTCTAACCGAACAGGTACACAGTACTCGGCAGCTGAGTAGACATTTTAATGTCAGTTAGACGTAGGCTGTCGGCAGCGGCTCCCCAGGAGGTACCACTAAGCTTATGCAGTATGTTGTTTCTTGCTGAAATTTTATGAGAGTATAGTTCAGGGTTCTGTCTAAAGTGACTCAAAGATATTTTTGGAAAGGATTGTATCTCAGCATTTGACTGTAAAACAAAATTCTTGGTTTATTGTTTGCAACACAATGTACTATGTGGAAACAAGAGATTTCAGTTTTTGTTATGTTTGGAATTAATCTCCAGGTGTTGGAAAATGCTGACATTTGCTGCAGATCTTCCGTCAGAATGCATTCACCGTCTTCAAAGTTATTACTTTATGCAACCAGTGCGATATCATCAGCTTAGATGTACTTGGTTGATTTTGTGATAAGCAAGTCATGTATGTATAAATTGAACAGTAGTGGAGCTAAAACAGAACCCTGAGGTAGGTCGTTATTTAATTTTCTCTTATGACTTTTAGAATCGTCCAAGAACGTTTCAAATTGCCTTCCACTTAACATGTTGGGTATCAAGACCACAATTTCATGCTTCAGTATAACTTGCAGCAGTTCGTAGATCTGCGTAATTCTGTTTTATACGTAAATTTCTGTATGTCTAGCAAATCCTCCTCCTTTCTCCTTATTCAGCTCCTGCTGGGTTGGGGCATTTGTGGCGCTTCTCCACCGTCCTCTTTCCTTCCACCATTCCTCTTCCATCATTTTGTCCCGGTTCCCTCTTTATTGAATCAATCCACCTCGTTCTAGGTTTCCCCACCCCTCTCTCTTTCCCTCGAACTTCAGGTCCTCTTTTCCTAAAAAATACTGCCAGCACTCTTTGCGTCCCTCTCTCTAAATTATTTAACAGATGTTTTGCCGCGGGCTATTTTCCTATTACCTGGAAACAGGCAAATATTGTTCCACTTCTCAAATCAGGCAACAAATTTAATGTTTCATCTTACCGACCAATCTCTATTCTCCCCACACTATCCTTTATCTTTGAAAAAATTATACACCAGCGTCTCCTCGCATTCACTTTGCCGTATATCTCAACCAAGCAGCATGGTTTTCTACCAGGTGGCTCTTGTCTAACAAACCTGGCCACTCTGCATAGCTTTGCATCACACGCCATTGCAGCTAAATCACAGCTGGACATCTGCTACGTAGACATTTCGAAAGCTTTCGATTCTGTTGACCATACTCTGTTGCTCCATAAACTCTCCGAACGATTTAATATACATGGCAGTCTTCTGACCCTTCTTGCTGGCTTCCTACATAACCGTTGGCAGAGAGTGGTAATATCAGGCACTTCATCCTCATGGTTACCAGTCACCTCCGGTGTCCCACAGGGCAGTACTCTTGGCCCCTTGCTGTTTTCTTTGTTTATGGACGATCTGCCGTCCGAACTCAACGAAACAGCGAATACCCTACTCTTTGCTGACGACTGCAAGATATTTAGGGAGATCAGAAATCCAGCAGATAAAGCTCTGCTACAGTCCTCACTTAATGCCCTCTCGAACTGGTGCCGTACTTGGAAACTTATCCCCAATCCACAAAAATGCAGCCACATGACCATAACACTGCGTAAATCTCCTCTACCGACATCATATTACCTACTCGACAAGCCCATCACCGTGGTTACGCAACAGCGTGACCTAGGTGTAATATTTGATACAAAATTACAATTTAAGACCCATATAGAAACATATACAACCAAGGCTATGAAATTACTAGGTATTCTCTATCGCTTCACAGAAATTTCTGACCCCATTGCTCTTCGTCACTTCTTCCTCACGATCGTTCAACCTCTCTTAAACTACTGCTCTCCGATTTGGACAACAGCCGCCCCCTCCAATACTAAGCAGTTAGACAGACCAGTGTCCTTCTTTGCTGCAATTGTAAGGAACAGAAACCCCAAGCTCAGAAATCTGTCTACGCAGCAGGTATTAATAGCAATTAATGTGTCACCGCTGCACATCAGGCGACAGGTAGCTGACCTGAGTTTCCTCCACGAGATCTTAAATGGACCGCTCGGAACATCTTGTTTCTCTCTTCTCTCTGCGTGTTCCTTCCCGTTCCACCAGAACCAAAGACCTTCTCCACATTCCCCACACTCAGCACTCAATACTTCAACGATCTTTCCTAATCCGCCTCCCAACACTCTTTAACAATATTAATAGGAGACAAGAGCTTGATACAGCATCAAATAAAAGTGAATTCGAGAGGTGTGTAAATAGTATCTTAAAGATAAGTTGATGTGAAGGGATTATACCGCCATCTTGACCCACGACGACTTGGCTATGAACATGGACATTCTATGGTTTTCGATTTGGACAGTTATTAGTAGGATGTGTACCTGATCTTGGTATATTTTGTTATGTTTATTATATTTTATTATGAAAGTTTACGTTTGTTAAATAGTCTGTTGACAGTGCAAGTGAAATTTGCTCAGTGTAGCTGTATCTTGTGCTTCGTGAATAAATAAATAAATAAATAAATAAATAAATAAATCTCTTTCCATCTGTTTAGGTATTCTTTTCTCCTCCCTCATCTTTACATGTCCACACCATCTTAGTTTACTCCTATTAATTCTTTCATTTAGGATTTCCATTCCAACCTTCTTTCTCACATCTTAATTTCTCAAATCTATCTTTATCATACTTCTAACGTATTTAATTTCGCTGGCTTGAACCAGGTCTCAGCCACATAAGTCAATCTGGGTGCATAATACATTTTGTACAAGGTCTCTTGACACTTTCTTGGTACTTATTATAGACAAGGTTCCTTACACTCTGGTAGAATGCATTGCCCTCTTGCACATTGTATTCTGCATTAATTCACTCTCTAGGCTTTTGAAACTGTCCACAATTTCAAGGCTTTGGCCACCAATTTTCACAATGCCGTTCCCTTGTTTTTCTCCTCTTGATATCACCATGGTCTTGCTTTTCATACCATACTTTTCAGTTTTCTCATTCAGTGCATCAAGTTCTTTTTGTACTTCATTGTTGTTCATTCCCCAGATCACAATATTGTCTGCAAATACAACCTGTGACAATAAAGTTTGGTGAATAGTCCTGTACTATCAACGTAGATGAACAATGCACGACAGTGACCTTACTGTCCTTCGAAATAGTCACATCCCATAACTATGCACTGCTGAGATCGGCGATACATGTCCTGGACTCTTTGCAAGAAGGCTTCCTCTGGGATGGTGTTCAAAAGCCTCGTCACGTTTCGTTGGATGTCAGGAATATTGTCAAATCTCTTTCCTTTCAAAGCGAGTTTGAGTCGTGGGAATCGGAAGAAGTCTGGAGGATTGAGATCTGGTGAGTATGGGGGATGTTCAAGTTGCACCACCCCCTTTTTTTCCATGAACTGTTTGACGATATTGGCTGTGTGTGGGCAAGCGTTGTCATTGACAAAAAACCATGGACCTTGTGCGTACTGGGGTCGTACCCTGCGTAGACGTTTCATGAAACTGGTCAAAATTTCAATGTTCCGTGTAGCATTCAGCGTCGTTCCCTCAGGTAGAAATTCCTTGTGGATAATGCCTTGACTATCGAAAAAGGTGATGAGCATCGTTTTGATGCGTGACTTTTCGGCACTGACCTTTTTCTGACAAGGTGATCCCGGAGAAATTTGGTGTTACATCCGCCGTTTCGACAAAATCCTGGGAAGCCTTTAAACGTGCCTGCTTCTGATCATCAGTCAAGTGATGTGGCACAAGACGAGAACACGTTTTTTTCTTCCCTAACTTCTGGGTGATGATTTGTCGCACAAATTCACGGTTAATCTGCAGTTCAACCGCTATCATGCGCACAATTATTCGACGATCGTTCGTGATTAATGTCCTCACCTTCTCAATGTTTTCATCACCGACGGCGGTCACCGGTCTTCCGCTACAGGGGTTGTCAGAAACATTTCCCTGGCCTCCTCGAAAACGGGCGAACTACTCGTACACACACTTCAAGGACAGTACTTGATCTTCATAAACACGTACTAGCATCGCATGCGTTTCTTTCGGTGTCTTGCCAAGCTTAAAACAAAATTGTACATTGATCTTTTGGTCATTCATGTTCCTGTTCGGAGTTCAGAACCAACGCACTGAACACAAACTGTGTCAAACAGGTCTTACACGGCACACACGCGATGCTCAACTGAACAACGTTGGGAGCAGGTGGTCAAAATCTGCAGCTACGCAGGTGCAGCGTTGTGTGTCCACAGTGTTGCCGGATCGATCGTTCTGACTTCATTCACTGAACTTTATTGTCACAGGTTGTAGTAATAATTTCATCTCCTTGTTCGCATATGCTTCCGTTGTGTCCTTTACAGTTGTGTCCTTAACCGTTAGAAACAAAAGGGGTGTGACAGCACACTCCCCTGTCTTAGTCCAGTTTAATTTTTAAACCATTCTAACTTTCCGACTAGAGTCTGTATACTGCTGATACAGTTGTTATACATTGCTTGCACCATTTCTACAGTTTGTGTACCCAAATCTTCTCCCTGGGAACACTATCGTATGCCTATGTTAGATCTATGAACGTCATGACCAGATTGTTTCCCTATTCCCAATTCTTTTTTCATTAGTTGCCTTCCTGGAAATTGGAGTGGCTAGCTATCCAAATTCCCAACAAGCTGAGAGCAATTAAGAAGACAACCACCGTGTGGCGGTCCTCTTTCCAGCCTTCACGGAGAGAGGCCATAGTATTGTGCAGGCTGAGGATAGGTCATGCCCAATGTACGCACTCTTATCTCCTAAAGATGGAAGATCCCCCAGTGTGTTCTGGTGTTGTCGACTTCACCGTGGCCCACATCCTCACAGAGTGCGCCTATTGCTCTGGCCTATGACGGAACTCGGCCTGCAGGAAACACTCAAAAGCATACTAGCTGATGACACGACTACTGTTGATCTCGTCGTCCGCTTTATGTGCGACAGTGGATTAATCAAGGGTATATAACTTACAAGTGTACTGTTACTCAGGGAACACACGTTCCCTCTTGGTTCGTTTGTAATTTTTTGACCTAATTCAAGAAATTTTTGTTTTATTTTGTACTGCGTTTACAGATTCGGTTGTTGAATATTTTTTATTTTAAATTTCTCTTCCACTAATTTGTTCAGAGAAGATTATTACCTTGTTGTACTTCCTCTTAAAACAGAAATCACTACTACCACCGCCACCTCATGCTGAAGATAGAATTCACTGCAGATCTTCCACTTCTAAAACCATACTGTTCCTTTTGCAACTCTCCTTCTACCTTTCTTCTTATTCTCCTGTCTTAATATCCTTTCCAGTATTTTTGCCATTTGTGACAAGAGTGTGATTCCTCTATAGTTCTCGAACACATTTTTGTCCCCCTTCTTAACGTCTGGTATTATCATTTTCTTTCCCCAGTCTTCTGGCACATGTTTCTGCTTCCATATGCAGTTTAACATTCTGTACTCCCATTGAAGTCCAACAGGTTCAGCAGCCAACACTGATTTCATCCATCCTCATTTTAATTTTATGGACTGCTAATTCCATCTCTGTCACCTCTATCTTCTACTGTTGAGTCACCACACCGTAATACTACCATCTCCTCTGCACAATTTCTCACATTGAGCAGTTTTCCTTCCATCTTCTCCTTATTTCTTCTTGTTATGTTATTAACTCTCCACCTTCCTTTTTCATCAGCTTTGTATAAACTCTTTCTTTCCTATTATTTTGTATAGTTCCATTCAGCATTCTTTTACTACCAGCTCCATCCATTTCCATCTTTTGTGTAAATTCTTTTGAACTTTTTTCTTTCCTTCTCTTACCAATTTCTTATATTCTTTTTATCATCAAGATACATCCTTTTTGCGCCCTTCTTTTTAAAAATCTCTTCATTCTTGCCATGTTTCCTTTTTTTCTTTCACCGGACGAGTTGGTCGTGCGGTTAGGGGCGCGCAGCTGTGAGCTTGCATCCAGGAGATAGAGAGTTCGAACCCCAGTGTTGGCAGCCCTGAAGATGGTTTTCCGTGATTTCCCATTTTCACACCAGGCAAATGCTGGGGCTGTACCTTAATTAAAGCCACAGCCACTTCCTTCCCACTCCTAGGCCTTTCCTATTCCATCGTTGCCATAAGACATATTTGTGTCAGTGTGGTGTAAAGCAAATTCTAAAAAAAAATTTCTTTTCTTTCATCACTTCTCTCATCTCATTCCACCACGGTGTCTTCTTTTCTTTCATTCTGATCGATGTTCTACCTCAAACACTGTGGTTTCGTGAGACCCTTCAGTATTGTCGTAAGCTCCCTTCTAATGACTGCGTGCGTGACAAGCACTTTGAAGCATTCAGCATGGCAGTTGAGTCATGTAACTCGAGCACTCTGGAGCACTAGGAATGGCGTAGGGTTAAAATCGTGTGCCACACAAGGTTCTCATACTATGTTCATAGCTTGCAGTTGGCACGTGTCTCATTTTTTTTTTACAGTTTGTTTTACATCGCACCGGCACAGATAGGTCTTATGGCAACAATGGGATAGGAAATGTCTAGGAATGGGAAGGAAGTGGCCATGGCCTTGATTAAGGTTCAGCCCGAGCATTTGCCTTTGTGAAAATGGGAAACCACGGAAAATCATCTTCAGGGCTGCCGACAGTGGGGGCTCAAACCCACTATCTCCCGGATGCAAGCTCACAGCTGCACACTCCTGACCGCATGGCCAACTCGCCCGTTATATCTCTGTTCTCTCAGCATATACAAAGTGGCCTCTGGTGGTAATATATACCAGAATTTGTCCTCTACGCGAGGAAACTTAGCTGATGATCCATATTTTTAAAAAATACGTGTTACTGTTGCTTGAATGTAATTTGTCCTCCTTCCTCCAGTCTCTAACACACAATTCTGAAATGTCATATTTTCTTCCCACTGCACAATTTCTTAACTCTTCAGCCTCTTTATTAACTCTTAGTCTGTCTGGGGCACTGAAGGAATGCCATCTTTTACCACCCATATTTGCTAATGTTTCATGAACTGTACTCTACCATGGTTACAAACTAAATACATGTGTCATGGTGCAGCTTGTACATATGGAATTAAGAACGGAAGTTTGCCCAAATCACTGCACCGATGATATAACGTCGGTTGGAACATGACCCAAATTAAAGTCTATACGTATGATGAGCACCCACTTTTGGAAGGATTTTTAAATTTTAAAGTGTGCTGATACGTGAGCAAATATGGTAATAAGATGAACACAAAGACAGGTTAGGAGACCAGTGAGAAAATACTAAAGATTCATCCAGCATTCTCCTTATCCCACACTTCCTGCATCGAGACTAAAAATTGTCAAGATGGCGCCTCATTAGGGTGCTGAGAAGAAATGGTTGTAAACGAATTGACATTGGTATAACTTGAAGACAGCAGTGTATGAAAATGCAGAGATTGTTCTGTGTTTTAATGTTTGTCCTGCTCTTTCCCCACTTGTCTGTCATTGTGTATTGTGTTTATCCTCTTACACATTCTACTCCTCAACACCACCACCATCGTCATCGATTCTACCTAGCAAGTTAGCCGTACAGTTAGGGTTGCATAGTTGTGAGCTTGCATTCGGGAGATAGTGGGTTCGAACCCCCCAGTTGGCAGCCTTTTCCTCTCCCATCGTCGCCATAAGACCTATCTGTGTCGGTGATATATAAAGCAAATTGTAAAACAAGAAAAAAAGTCGTCAATACGTACTCTAGTATGAATTATTTTAACCATATTGGTCAATTATCTTAGGTCCGTATTGACTCAAAATTAATTACACATTCATTAAACATCTTTAAATATGTGGTTCCACCTTGTCAGTACTATTACGTCTTCTTCTTCCTCTTTGTCATTTGGGTCTACTGATGACCATAGGACTCGTATCTTCTCATCACTTGGGTCTTCTGTTTTTTTCTCTTCCAGTATTCCTTCATTTTCTGGCTGTGGGCCCACTTTCTTTCCTCAGTCCACATAAGTCTACTGGTACCTGTGTTCTTCCTACTCGTAAGTGACGTTGGAAAAATTCCCCACTGGATGGCTTGCTGAAGTGTGGGCGGTCATGCATGGACACATGCGGGATCCCCAGTTGTTCCAGATCCTACTTGACCGAAGAGATCCACTTGTTCCTGGATGCCTTCCCTCTACCTGCCACAGTGAAGATCCTGCTGGTAAGTCTGCAGGGGTTCGTGCGGGTAAGGTGCCCATAGAAGACCAGGCGCCTTTTTCTTATACCTACAAGTAACAATGTCTTTCTGATGATTTCTAGCTCATCGTTGTGCCGAATTCTTTAGGTGCCTCCCTCTTCTCTTACTGCTCCCAGTATTCTCCTCTCGGGCTGAGTGGCTCAGACGGTTAAGGCGCTGGCCTTCTAACCCCAACTTGGCAGGTTCGATCCTGGCTCAGTCCGGTGGTATTTGAAGGTGCTCAAATACGACAGCCCCGTGTCGGTAGATTTACTGGCACGTAAAAGAACTCCTGCGGGACTAAATTCCGGCACCGCGGCGTCTCCGAAGACCTTTAAAATGTAGTTAGTGGGACGTAAAACAATTAGCATTAATTATTATTAGTATTCTCCTCAGGATCGTCTTTTCTTTGAGTTCCAGTTTCGTGAAAGGGCCTTTCCTGTTTATCACAAGACACTCAGAGGCATAGAGAACAGATGGTTTTACTACCACTGCATTATAGTGCATTGTTAATAATGGCCGGTTATTAAAGTTTCGAGAACTTTGAATGTTCTCTTCTTCAGAGGCATATTAATCAGCAATATTCTTTTGGACTTGTTACATGATAAAATCACAATTCTTAATTTATGTTTAACACATTAAAAAAATTATAAACATTTATAATAATTGTCAAACCGTTCTTGGTTAAATGATTTAAGAAAAACATTAACTATATCACCCTCTCAAATATAAACTGTTACCGAAGTTTTGTGGATCACAGAGGGGTGAAAGAAGGTGTGGGCTTGAATGGGTCTATCTACAATATCAAAGATTCTTTTAAAACTTTGAAATAAAGGTTATATTTCTTTTCAGAAAATCAAACTTAACAACAGTGTATCAGGTACAATGACAATTTTGACATAAAAAGAGAAAACCCCAGAATAGGGAATTTAACAGTTTTAGACCTCAAGCTCCAAATTTACAAGTTTACAATGACGCCGATGAAGCGTTTAATTAGACACAAATTTCCAGAGCACTTTGCTGTAACCGTTATAAATTTACGGACTTCTAAAGGCATCACTCAATATTACAGTAATATTAGCAATCTCAGAAAAGAGCTTACATGCTCTCCAACTTCAACCAAGGAGGCTGTGCTCCCACACCAAAAATCTTACAATTTCTGGCCTCTCTAGGCCCAACCTACAATTTACAATTTTTGTACACAGGGGTATCTAGTACCCATACTACTGGGCCTTCGTGAAAAGGAAGAACAGGTTAATTTACTGGCCCAAACTCAAAATGGATGGAGGCGTACACTAGCGCTCCTTGAAAACTCTGTTTTAAAACCCTACTTGGGCTTGTGGCCCGATGATGCAGAGGATAATCCCACACTACTGAGGTGACTAGAAGAACAAGTTAATTGGTAATTTACAGGAGAAAAACAGTTACAAAATCATAGTCACCTCAAGATAAATTGAAGGGGAACTCGAGAGGGTAACGCACTCCCTATCCCAGATTTTCAGTTTAAGACTCTTACGAAGTTTTACATTAGCAAGTAGTAATTTACATTTTAGAAATCACACAGTTACGTAGTTAAAGCTTAGAACCTTCCCCTCGGATAAGTTGGCGGAGATAGCTACAGAGATAGAAAACTGGTGGCCATTGCCTGGGCTGATGTACTGCCTGCCGAAGAATGAGGCACCCGCCTCCTGACTTAACACACACTCTCTCAGAAATTCGGCGATCAATGAGACCAGGTAGGTTGAAATAGCCGCAGCTTATATACCCGAGGGGAGGTTTCGAGAAGGTTCCGGACTAAATCCAGACACACCGTCTCATTTTTATTGGCCGAATAAAAATCTTCAAGAAGCCTGTGATAGGATAAATACAAAAATTTCTAATTGGCCAGATTCAAAAGCTGGCGGGATGAGAAGGAAATGTTGCAAACCTTGAAATAACAAAATAAGTGAACGTTGATTTAGTTACGAAAACCTAGAAACACAGAACTTCTTTAAATCACAAATTCTTCCACCTTGCACCAGAGAGCATGACCTCAGTTTTTTTGTAAGGACATCTATGGAGAAAAGTTTAGACTACTTGCTGTACACCAAAACAAAACAAATAAATCCAGTCAGTTTAGAAAGCTTTAAAATAACACATTACTCAGTTATTCGGTGGTGACATCTTCTGATTGTCCCAACTTTGTGCAGTAGCTGTTTCAAGTTTTGTTTGATAGATAGAGTTCCTTAAGGCGTTTCTTTTAAATGTGCGGGGTTGAGGTGTACCTCCTGGTACATAAACATCTAATTCTTATCTCAGAATAGCGTTACAAAATGAAACACACAATAATATATATATATATATTTGTTAAAAGTCTGCATCTGTATAAAACTTCTAAATTGCGTAGAGGCGCGCGGCTGTGAGCTTGCATCCGGGAGATAGTAGGTTCGAATCCCACTATCGGCAGCCCTGAAGATGGTTTTCCGTGGTTTCCCATTTTCACACCAGGCAAATGCTGGGGCTGTACCTTAATTAAGGCCACGGCCGCTTCCTTCCACCTCCTAGGCCTTTCCTATCCCATCGTCGCCATAAGACCTATCTGAGTCGGTGCGACGTAAAGCCCCTAGCAAAAAAAAAAAAAAAAAAAAAAAACCTTCTAAATTAATGTGTTGAAAGATAAGTAGCTACACCTACTGTTGACCCTCTCAATCATCAATTACTTCATGGTCCTTTGCAATCTTTCCCTGGTTCTAAACACATAAAGAATGGAACAAACTTAATTCCAGGTTCTTACTGCTGATGGAATTTTAAAAATTCAAATGCTGTTAGAAACTTACTGAGAAAGCTGCTTGTCAAATACTTGAAAACACCAACAAGACCTTGACCTTTATCGATTTGGAAATCATCTAGTAGACCATGTGTGGGAATGAAAATGGTTCCTCCCTATTGTTAAAAGCAATCCCTCTTTTTTTCCTCTTCTGCTGATTTGCTTTGCGCAACACAGTCGAGGGCTCTTCTGCCGGGGTGAAATCTCTTAGCCTTAAGTAGTAGTCCCTTGCTTCATCTACATGGCGGCAGATTGACTAATGGAAGGGTTCATCTGCCAACTGTGCCATTCCAATGTTCTCCTTCTCTGCAGAAGCTGCTATTAAGTACTTCACTGTAATCGTTATAAATTTCATTGTGATCCGTATTGAGTCATCAATTACGAAACAAAATGTTAATTAGGATCAACCTAATCAATGGCTTATGGCCTCCGGAGTGGCCTGGTGCAGGTCTTTCGAGCTGTATAGGCGACCTGCATGTCTGTGAGGATGGGGCTCTACCTAACATGAAGTCTAATGCTGAAGATGGCATGAGCCATAGGTATTAACTAATGAAACTTAAAATCCCCGGCCCGACCTGGATTCGAACACAGGACCCTTTGGACCAAAGGCTGGCATGCTAACCATTTGTCCTTAATTAACATTTTATTTTGTAACTGACTTCACGGTAATCCTGGCCCTTTCTGAGGTGTTAATAGCTGGATGAGTTGGACCAAGGATATTTTAAAGGGGTGTTACTCCTCTATCACTCGCCATTTGTCCTGGCTTGTGACAGGCAGAACCTGGCTTCTCATATACTGGGCCCAGGTTTGAGTTCATATGTCTTGTATTTCACAAGTACAGTGTGTCTGGCACGCTATGGCTGCCAGCACAACAGCTGCACGCTTCACCTTCTCGTTATTTGTGTTTTTGTCTTTCTATATGCAACCTGATTTTCATCATGCATATTTAAGAACATTAGTGTTGTTGTATAGTTTCGGGATGTCCGCCTCTGTAGTGTAACGGTTGGTGTTATTCGCTGCCATCCTCGGGGGCCCGCTTCGATTCCCGGTACTGCTGGAAATTTAAGAATGACAGGAGACCTGGTATGTGGTTGAAATGGTACATGGCAGCTCACCTCCGATAGGGGCGTGGCTGGAAAGAGCTGCACTACCTCGGGATGAGGACATGAGTTTACATTTACTTCATACAATTGACCATATGAACAGGATGTCATAACACATGAGGCAGTTCCAAGAATTTTATTATTATACAATCTTCCTACAACAGCTGCAGGAGAACGAGTACCTTAACAACAATGATGGATACACAGTAGATGCAGTAGATACTGAGATTGTATGAGGTTAAGTGTGGGCAGAAGAGTGAGGCACGTCAAACATTTATTTGAGGTCTGCAAGTATGGTTCTTGAAGATCATGATGGACTTCTTGAGTGTGGTAATGGTGATGTTATAGACGAAATCTCTATTCAGCCCAAAGGTATTGCAGAAGTTGACAAAAAATTTAGGAATGGTTCCTCGAGCACCTAACATCAAGCCGATTACAGAGATTAATGAGAGCTTATACTTTTGCTGATAGAAGTCCACCGTTTCTTTATAAATTACATAAATTATTCTTTTTTTCCAATATTGAAAATTAATTTCACAGGAGCAAAAATTGGGTTAATTTGGTAAGGTTTTGAAGGGTGGTGTTTAATAGTAGGAACACACAGCACGACTTGTTTGATTTAATAGTTTTAATATAAACTTCTGGAGCAAAGTTGGCTTCTGAAAATACAAACTGTGAAAGTTACTAAAAGAATATCTTCAACTTCTTTAACATATTCGCATCTAAGTGTGAACATAGCCTACTGGTGGATTTGACTAGACATTAAGAATTTGGAACGATGTTCACCATTAGTGTTGTATATGATACCATGAAGCTTTAGTTAGGGTTATATGTAGGTAGATGTCAGTACCACTGCCCAAGTCAGTGTATTAATTTGCACGAGTCAAGAACATCACAATAAGAACTTACCTTAGCGAGATTAACAAGTAATTTAACCTTAGGAATTAATTTACATAATTTACAAATTAACATTGCTGTTCTGTTCAGGTCTATATGACCTGAAATCAATATACACGTCATTTTTCAAGTTTTACATACAAATATATATTTATGAAACTCGGTGATTTTGTCTGAAAGTAGAAGATCAGTGTGTGTTAAAAAAAAAGTTTTTAACTAGTTCAAGTAGTTTGGGCAGGTCCTTATGAACCGACACAAATATGAATACTGCTATTCAGATTTATTTTTAAAGAATGGAAATGTTGAACTTTGTTTATGTTATATTTTATGGGACCAACATACTCTCAACAATCAACTAAGCTTCCATGTGTTTACAACAATGGGCATGTTTCTGCTCAGTTTGAATTGTGACACCTTGGCGATTAGACCCTTGAATGATGATGAGTTGGAAGAATTAGTAAGTGCCTAGGCAGATGAAGAATCACTATCTGAGTTCGAAGATCAAGTCAGTAATGCATTTGAAAGAGTGTGTTCTGATGACAATTACAACAGCTCACAGCCTGTACAAAGTAGTGTAGAGACTTTTCTTTCTAAAAATGGGAATATAAAATGGCAGTTGCATCCACTGGCACAACATGGCCACTTACCAGCTTCGGACATCATCAAGAGTACCGTACCCATGGAGTTAGCAGGCAATCGGAATGGCAACAGTAAGAAATCAGGGAATGAGGGTAGTATCTGATCTCACTTTTGAGTTTCATGGTCAGAATATCATGCGTGATAACTTTTTTACATCATACAATTTGGAACAGCTGCTTTTGAAATGGAAATTGACTATGTTGGGAACTATACAGAAAAATAAGTTGGAGCTTCCACATAAAATGACCAACAAGAAGGTACATAGCGCTTCATTTTTACTGCACAAATGACACCAACTGTGGTCAGTTTTATTCCTAAGAAAAATAAGGGCACTGTCCACCATGATGAGGAAATCAGTGACAGGGCTGATAAGAATCCAAAAAGGATTTTGGACTATAATTCAACCAAAGGGGCTGTAGACATTCTTGATCAGCTGTCAGGTACATATACATGCAAATGAAAAACCAACAGGTGGTCAATGATAGTTTTGTTTATTATTCTTGATGTTTCTGCTTATAGTGCATACGCCTTGTGGACTTTGATTGACCCTAATTGGAATACGAGCAAATTGACTAGAAGGAGATTATTCTTGGGGGAAGTTTGAAAATCACTGATAAGAGAAACTCGTTGCATCAAGGAAACATTTTCCAAGAACAGAAGATTCTTTGAGAATGGTCGGAAGAATCCAAAAGCCTAAAGATGTGGCTGGTGTGTCAGTCAGTAACAAAAAGAAAATCTGCAAAACGTGTATGCTGTATGTTCTGCCCTTCAAGCAATGGCAGTAAAACAGACGTGTTGCTTGGAAAATGTAGTAAACATATTTGCAAAACACATGTCACCTACTTGTGTCCAAAGTACAATAAGTAAGAAAAAAGTAAGAAAAGAACTGTGGTCTTTTGTAAGATGATTGTATTGAAAACTGTCAGTTACTTCAAATTTGTGTGAATTTTTAAACAGGAAATTTTCCTTAATAACGTTTTGTTTTCGATTATTATTATTGTTGTTGTTAGTAGTAGTAATAGTAGTAGTAGTAGTAGTAGTATCTACAAGGTATTGGAATAGAACAATAATGTCAATAGCTAACAACTGTACACAAATGTATGTTTGAACAAGATTTGTACAGCATTTTGATATGTCGGGTCATATTGACCCGAACAGTATATTCGTCAAGTAAAAGTGAACAGAACAGCAGGGTTAAATAAATAATGAACTGAAAGTATCCCAATGAAAGATACGAAAACTCATTATAGGTGATAAGTAATTTAACCTCAGAAACTGAATTTACACTATTAACAAATAAAAAAATGAAAACTTGCCATTGGGATTTTAACATATGAGACTAATTTACAAACTAAAAAAGTAGACTTAGTATGGACAGTATATATGAGCCAACAGAATCAGTCCATTGTCCAGTATTGGGCAACATTGACAGCCTCAGGATTTACTGTCCACAGATCTCCTAGTATACATGATGAGGGACATCGACTGCACTGGTGTAGATGCTGAGTAGTTTGCTCAACTCCGCAGTCACATACTGTTTTGACTCAGATGTATTTAATTTCTTTAAATTATCCCTGGATCTTGCTGCACCGACTCTGAACCTATTCAACCAGAACAATCCTGCACAGCCACAACAGTTCTTGGACTCATTAGTTCTTTAATTTCTTTCTCTCTTACATGACTCTTCTTACACTTCGACACCATGCTTGTATGATAACTTAATGGTCCATCTTTTCAATACAGGACAATTTGTTGTTCAGATTAAGTTACAACATATTATTTTTTCGGTACTAGTTTCAACGCTGATGTGCGTCATCTTCACCCGATCGTGGAAATGGGCAATCATACAAAAATTACATATACACAATATAAAATACAAGTTACATATCATTATAACAGTACTCTTAAAATGGAAAGTTCCTAAATAAATTGACAATAATGGCTATGTTTATCTTCATTTTCAACAAGTAAGTTCTTGAGAGTCGAATGTAACACATTGTGAACTGAACATCTTCCAAGTTGGGAACTTGGGAGTCCTGATCAGATCATTCAACAGCAGTCTGAGGTCCCACATTGAACTGGGAAATGGTCGTTTAACACCTTAAGGACCTCACAGACATGTTACAACATTAAGCCAGTGGAAATAGCATGCAACTGTTCACAGCTGTGTTTTTAAGATTGTTTTTATCTTTCACAGAATCATTACTTATATTTAGAACAAAGGGCAAGTTCTTAAAGAACAGTTTACTTTTATGTATCAAGTTATGACTAAAAGTCAACCACAGCCTGCATGGTTGCTAGGCAACGTTGTGCCACATATTTTGTAATGCTAATTTTCTGATGGCACCTGCTCACAAATAACTAATGGATGCAGAGAAGAAAAGTTTGATAAACCTCAAGAGATAGAAAACTAGACCAGAGTGATTAGATACAGATTTTAATGGTCAGACTGGAATGTGTTAAAATCCTGTTCATAGTGCAATGTACTTAGGTTATATGTGCAGTCAACAACTTGTTGCATTTTGATTTATTTATTTCTCCTTGTAAATTCTTTCTGTTCTATTCTTTGTGGATTTTTTGTTCTTTAAAAAATCTCCTTTGCTGATTCCTAAAATAAATGTTTACTTTCAAAGGTTTAAATTTACTCTTTGCTATTAAATTTCAGGATTTAAAAAAGGATGTGGATAATGATGAAGAAGAGCAACAAGAGGAAGAAGAAGCAGCAGAAGAAGAAGAAGAAAATTATGACGATGATGAAATACCTGTGGACAGTGAGGACAGTGCTGCGTAAGTATCTGTCAGTTTTAAAATTTGTATTGTTTATTACAGTATAATTCCAGTAGGTTGTGTCGTGAACCTAGGGTATAACTTTCTACTGTGTGTTGCCTTGCTGTATCATAAGCATACTCTTTAAGTGAAATATTTTTCATGTTATGACTATTCGATTATAAACTCATTGACATATGCCCAGAGCTGTCAGCTGTACAACACTGCACAGAGCACAACATACACATACTGCTGCCATCCCCTTAAAAGAGCTGCGTGAGCTTGATCAGATACGAGCATGTATTTCAGGTGTTTTGTCAGGAAATGGCATAACATGTTATATACTGTTTGAAAGAGGAAATAAGGTTCTTTCACTCTATAAACATTTAAGAAATAGAATTAAAAGTCCCACATAAAGATTTAAATACTGTATGTAACGTGTAATCATTAATTTTATTTAATTCTGAAAAGAGATTATTCATATTAACTATTTATCTTGATGATTTATTTATATTCTGTGTCCAAATACACTCCTAAATAATGATTTTCCAATATTCGGCTACACGGACAGCTTTATCATTGATCTGCAAAACATCTTCCTTTGTGCACGGTGATGGTAAATGCTGCAAGTGATAAATATCATTATTGATCCGTACTGAAGATACTGTATGTAGGATGCTAAATAGTTTATTACGTCACCTATTCAATACATTAGAAATTTTAAACATGTAGGAATTTATCATTATTTCCATATGAGACATGTTTCGCCCTTCTTTGAGGGCATCATCAGTCATAGTACTACCTCAAGGCATAAATCAGTTACCTGATTTGTAATTAAATTGTAAATTCTAAGATATAATATTAACATATTACAATGGTTAAGTCAAGAGAAAAACAATGTTCAGTGATGATATAGATAACAATATTCAGCCATTGGCTGTAAATTATCAGTTGTGAAGGATAACAGCGTCAAGATGTTAAGGTATGTCCTACAAAGGATGACTTAACAATGACTTACAAGGGCTGTAGCACCGAGGAGTAAGTAAGTAAGTATTAGTATATGGAGTTAAAAGGGGTTATATTAACGTATTTATAGACGCAGTCGTCGGCACCAATGCGTAAAACCACAGGGTATTTTAGCAGTGTCCAGCAGTGGGGCTCCGAAGAATCATTGACACTACTGTATTAGTTAATCTTAGGAAATTATAAAGTTTATATATATATATACATGGAAGCAGTTTGGGGAGAAAGGGTACAAAGTGTCTGGCACCAATGTTCATAACAATAATTACTGCCGTTGGTTGACGATCACAGTTTGACAGGGCGACTACACAGTAATATTTACGTTATTCTATTGAACAGTTGGGAAATTACAAGCTTATAATACATATTTACAAGGGAGCAGTTTGGGGAGAAAGGATACAAAATGTCTGGCACCAATGTGCATCACATTATTTCTGCCTTTGGTTGATGATTGCAGTATTAACAAGGCGACTACACAGTAATATGCAGTGTGGTTTGACCTATGTTCACAGTTATTGGAAAGTTAGGAAAAATATTCCAACATTTTTTAAGATTACCAAATGAGGTTCTATTTGGCGATAGTCATACTGGAAGCTGTCTGGTTGAAGTCTTGTTCTTAAAAACCTCTTCGTTAACCTGAGTCTAAACGGGCTGCATTTGATGGCCATAAAGGGGGTGACGTGGATCGGTTGATTGCTTCCAATGTTCAACTTCCACTGCTACTTCCCTTCTTATGTGAGGAGGAGCGATTCTTGCGAGAGGATGTATATTTTCTGTTGGAGTTGGTACACAGAAGGAGCCTCCCCGAAGATTGCAACAAACAATTGGGCGTACCCTGGGCAACATTGGGAAAATCCCAATATATCTTGATGATGAAATCTAAGATCTCTCACTGTCACCACTTCCGCTAAACAGTTCTTCACAATCTGACGACGTACTATCACTCTCATCCTCACTGCTACTTCTGTTCAGAGTTTCAGAAATATCACACTTGCAAACAACTGCCTCCTTTGTGACATAATTACTACTACTACTACCACTACTACTACTGGCCTTGGGTTGGATAGAGACAGGTGAAGTGGGGATTCACACTCAACATCAAATAGAACGTGAACTATTTGGGATAATCAAATTCAGTTTATCTCACGAGAAAGACAAATTCTTCCTCTTTCGAACAATACAGAATATGTTTTGCCATTTCTTGGTAGAACACCTGAAATGTGTGTTCAAATCTGATGTAGCTGCCATGGCTGCGATCCGTGTGTATACATTTTGTCCTGCGTGCTATCAGACAGGTGGGAGCAATGAATATATATCAATGAGTTAAGACCATGGTGAGAAACCTTCAATTAAAATAAATAGGTAAATAAACATTTATTTTAATATTGTTGGTTTGACTGGCCAGTTTGTTATCCAACCAAAGGACCGATACTGAGCAGACTAGTTAACACTTACCCTGCTAATGCTTTAAATGTTGCTCCTCACCTGTGTGCTGGCTGATTTCCAGAATTCATGGCTATGTTCAGAATGGCACAAAATGAATGTGGTTTGAGTTGCAAATAAATTGAAAACTTTGTTTGATTTCTGAATCCTTACACTACAAGTTTAATAAATTTCAGACATAATTGAAAAAATTATACTGTACAAAATGCTACAAAATTACATCAGGCAGTAATTAAAAATTCTAAAGTTAGATACGCTTGCACTATACTGTTGAAATAAATCTCAATCATTTAATTGATATAACACACTACTTTGAACTTAAAACCAAAGGTATGGTAAATTTTGAAACAAGGGGTGACACAAAGTCCAACGTCACAGTCACTACACTGATATGAAGTGTTTTTTTCTCCTGGCCTTGCCCGTGCATTGTTTTTCCTTGTCACTACAAACAATATATCTTCTATGTGCCTTCTTTTTACCTTCAGAAAGAAGAACTCGGTCTGAAAAATGTTTTAAAGTAATTCGAGCTGTCTTCATACTGAAGTGCTGGGTTCAAATTCATTGCCTGCAGACAGCACTAATTGTGAGCAAACTTCTTGAACAAACTGGGAGGTGCTGAGTTTCTTTGCTTTCAGACTGTTGAGGACAATACAAAAATGAAGCTGAACACAAGCCATGCGCAGAACAAACAATAACAAACAACTTTACGAGGGAGGCTCTTTTCAGAGTTCTCATGCCTTCGAACAGATCAATATTCTTCTCCAAGCAAATTGATATTCTTGCACTAAACAGATCGATAATCTTCCGTTAAACAATCAATATTCTTCTGCTAAACAGTGACTTGGTGCTATCTAGCGATAGTATGTGCGGCTTCATGCTTACTGGCATCCATACAGGAGTGCTAGAGCTGTAACGTAAAGTGCGAGAAATTGAACAATGTAATATTACACTTGCCACGGTTTTAGAAATTTACCTTGCAGTGTAATAGTACGGTTCCTGCAACCTAAGTCTTAAGTGTGCTGCGAGAAAGCAACAAAGACAAACTCTGTGGGGAAAAAAAACTGAACCTGTCCAAACTGAACAGGTCAAGGGAATGTATATATCCTACACCTAGTAAAAACTAGGATGGAGAACACAGCTTCAGAAGGAAGGTCAAGAAGGAGGAGAAACTCCAGGCATCATAAAGTGTATTCCTTGAATGCTGAATCCCTTAGAGTCTGTGGGTACAAGATGTACAAAGACATACACGTCATCTTTAAAACTATATCTGAGAAGGTTAGATACCATCCTTGTACATCCCAATTCTTCTAGGGCAACCAATAGAGGGAAAATAAATGGCGAGCAGGCAGCTGAGCTCTACAAGGAAATATTTCATATTTGTGAACCAATCATTCATTATTCCTGAACAAAATATTGTCTGGCATCCATCAAGGTTATTGGACTCGTGGTACTATCCCTACATTTTTGTTATAATTTGTAGCAATTTTAAATTAAACAATGCCGGTGTTCTCATTAGGACCATTTTAGTGGGCGAACTGCCCTGCCGTTTTTGCAGACTGCCTGGCTAACATAACATAGAAATGTGCTAATTACGTAATATTAGGGGCAAAACATCTTTCTAGGTTGACGCCCCGAACAAATAGCATTTTGAAAAATTTTAACTTAATATTAATACATATTTGAGTCATTGCGTGCTCCCAGTTGAAATGTAAATATTGTAAAACTGTTCCTTTAAATGATAAATCTTCATTATTGTTAGCATAATTGCATTAGTTACATCGGAGTTTAAATGTTTAGCTTGACTATAATGTAGAGTCGTGCGCAAGCGTGTCTGGATTAGCATGGATTCGCATGAGAACACTTGATTCCTCATGATGTCACAAACCCGTATCGCCCAGTGTTTGAATATGAAGAAGCAGTAGAGCACTAGAACATGTTCTTCGTGATAATAACACTAAAATAGTTTATTGTCTGATATTACTGTTAATGCTTTCTGTGGTTCAGTGGTAGAGATACAAACCCAGGAAAGGTCGTCGGATTTTTGAAGGGCGACACTCCAGCATGTAAAAGATCTCTGACCTGGCGAGTTGGCCGTGTGGTTAGGGGCGCGCAGCTGTGAACTTGCATCCGGGAGATAGTGGGTTCGAACCCCACTGTCGGTAGCCCTGAAGATGGTTTCCCATTTTTACACCAGTCAAATGCTGGGGCTGTACCTTAATTAAGGCCACGGCCTGTTTCTTCCCACTCCTTGGCCTTTCCTATCCCATCTTCGCCATATGACCTATCTGTGTAGGTGTGGCGTAAAGCCAGTTGTGAAAAAAAGATCTCTGGTGACACATTTGGTGTTAACCCAACAAAATTCACAAAATCTCAGCGTTAGATACCCAAGAGAGATTCGGTTTACTCTCCCATCTAGTAGGCCTAGAGTAAAACGGAACATCAAAACTGATGAACAAGCAGCCAGATGGTGTCAAATTAAAATGTTTGCAATGGTAGCTGTGTCATTATTATTATTATTATTATTATTATTATTATTATTATTATTATTATTGTTATTAATGTTGTTATTGTTAATGCCCTGAGGGGATTAAATTGAAATTTTATCTTATTCATGTTTTTACCTAGTAGTCTATTCCCTGCCTGGCTGGCAAAAATTTCTGGGTAGAATACTGAATGCCTTTCTTAAACTCAAAATATAATTGTATGGAGCTTAAAAGTATAATTCTGAAGTACCTTGTTTGTATTTCACATACAGTAGGGCATCAATTATCCAAAACAATAGGGGACTGGGATATTCTGATAATTATTTTTATTCCGGACAACCAATCGCTAAATTAAAAAATGCTTATTCTTTTAATAGAACATTATTGCTTTCCCACCAATTCAATACGTAGCATTTTAACTCCAATTATGGATGACTCATATAATTGTACATGTTTTGTCTATGTGATCTCTTTCAGTTACAAATTGTAGCTATAATTGTCTTAGACTTCCTTCAGATACAAAATGCGACTATAAATGTACTACATTTCTATATGACATCCTTAAATTGCTAAGTATTGCATTTTTGGAAAAGCAATAATATTCTATTAAGGGAATAAACATTTTTTTAAAACTTGTAAGTCAATACAGAACAGAAAATGAAATTTATTAATTGTAACTGACCTTGTATGAGAAAATTGGTTGTAAAGACAAAACTGTATATATTTTGAATTGCATATCTTACAAATAACTTTACATAAAATAATACATTGAAGTACAGGATAGGAAACTAAATACAAATTTTTATTTTACTTCAGAACCGAGACTCTTGTTTTGCCACTAAATCTTACAAACATTTTAAAGACAGCAACACATCACATTCTTCTTGTAGATCTAACCACCTCGTAGCCATCTTAAGGTGGTGTAAATCTTTTTCACTGGTTGGCAAGCTTCCATCTTCACTGTCAAATACACTCATGAATTTTGTATTGGCGACACAGTTCTTTTTAATGCCCAGTATTGTTGCGTTCCTAAGCTAAGCTTGATCCACTAGCACAATTATTTGGCTGCTCTCTTATTTTAACGTTAGTGGAACTTCTACATGGCATGTAAATTTGTATTTGCCAACTGCAATGCTTTCACTTAACCAATGTTTCGGTTGTTTGATATTCTGATTCTCGATGCTGTACTGTACTACAATCTTTAAACATTTTTTCTCCATTTGTACTGCATTTATATTAATGTTCTTTTCTACAGTCCTGGATAACTGTATAAATATGTTGGATATTATTTTAAAGTGTTGCTATTAAAACACCTGCATATTAACACGCTGAGTGCCAGCCCGAATTTCATAGGATTGCCGTCTAGTGCCGTGAGCTAATAACTTCGAGTTACTCCCTGGTTCACAATTAAGTATTTATTTATTTTCCACCTAGTCGATACAATGATTGCTTAAGGCAATTTTTAATGGTCAACATCTTCAGCCACATAACACTGTTTAGATGAAAAACAAGAGGCAAACAATGTGGCTGAAGATGTTGACCATTAAAAATTGCCTTAAGCAATCATTGTATCGACTAGGTGGAAAATAAATAAATACTTAATTGTGAATCTATTGAAGTGCGATACGGACCATGAAGCTGATTTTATGTAATTACTCCCTGGTGCCAAAATGTTCACAGGCTTAACCAAACAAATGATCACTGAAATGAGGATGTATTTATGATATATTAATTCAACCTATTATGTATATTAGGTAAAATATTGCGAGCCCATATGAGATCATATTGGTCATTACGAATTGTACACGTACACGCGCGCCCCCATATAGGGTCGCACTTATACAGTAGTTACTGTCCCAACACTCGGTCATACTTTCCTTTGCAGGGACATGTTAAATGCTATTGATTATGAGAGATGTGTTAGCTTGTTCATACTGGAGGCGTAAAAAAGTACAATCCTCGATTTTAGGTCAAGAAATGTTTGTAAATGACGATCTTCCGATTTTAGGTTAGGAAATTTTCGTATAAAAGGTTGTTATATAAAGTAGTGAAAAATCATGTAACAGAATAGTATTATAAGAAGAATTAGTACTTACAGAATATTGAATAAGAATATAATTTTATTTGTATAACATTTCATTTGAGTAAGAGAACCTAGCAGTGATAATTGTGCAACACGAGAAGCCAGTGACTATATTGTTGAAGACAGTCATAATTGTTGCAACAGCTAGCTTGGTAAACCCGGAGAACAGTGGGAATGTGTATGCTGAAGACTGTAATTCATCAATGTGGATGAAGGTGCTAGATCGCTATTTGCTCTGTACTGGGTTCAAAATCACAGTAACTATATACTTCTTCTACATCATCATTGTCCGACTTGTTCGATATAACATCCAGACTGTCTGCACTAAGTATTTTACTGCTCTATTTACTTGTAATGACTTAAGAAAAAGAAAAGGAAACTCGCAGCACTGCACACTTACATAAACAATCTGTGTGCGAGATAGACAATAACTTTGTCATCCTACAAAGCACTCTTGACGTACTCATATGGGGTTGCGCCAAAACAGGAATTGAGAAATGGAGGGTTGACTATGCATGTACTTAAATAGACCACCAGCAGATGGCAGGAAGAGAACTTATACAGCTTCGAATCACATACTTACTGCACACCCAAATGGGTTCGCACAGTTCTCGATTTAGAACGAACGTACGACCCCATGAAGTTCAAAATCTTGACTACTCTCACGTACCCATATGGGGTCGCTTGGCACTCAGCGTGTTATATATGTTAGAATTACCAACCTCCAATTAGAGGAAGCAGAATTTTTTATAAATTTGTTCTTTGTAGTATGCAAGTTTTTCGTAAATCACAACTGCTATGTAATTTTTAGTTGATGTAAATTAGAATGCATATATTTGAGTTGAGGTCTCGGTGAACATTTCCAGGCTGGAAGAATCATTAGCTCCTGAATGGTCAGCTCTACAAAAGAATGCCAGTGAAGCAGACAAATCATTTTCCTGTTTCGAGTGTAATAAAATCTTCTCCAGTGAAACAGATGTGAAGGAACATTTAATGATTGTGCATGGGATTGATAACTCATATTTATGTCCCCATTGCGGCAAGACCTTCTGGAACCTCTCGGAACTATCTCTTCATATTGCAATCCACGAAGCTGAGAATTTGTATACCTGCAATATCTGCGAGAAGGTGTTCAATAAATACTCTGTGCTAAGATGCCATATGTTGATTAGCCATAGTACTGAAAAACATTTCACCTGCCCAGAGTGTGATAAGGTGTTCTCAGCGAAGTCTGCTCTAGTGAGGCACTTGATGATTCACCGTGGTGATAGGAAGTTCAAGTGCGATACTTGCGGCAAGGCATTTTATAACTCTTCTAGTTTGAAGGCACATATGATTGTACATACCAAGGAGAAACCCTTCTCATGTGAAGTATGCCATCATCTGTTTTCTGCACGGTCTAGCCTTAATCAGCATATGGTTCTTCACACTGGACAGAAGCCGCACTGCTGTCCGATTTGCCAAAAGAGCTTTGCGGGCAGATCTAATCTTACAAAACACATCAAAACTCATTCAAAAGAGAAACCGTACTCATGCGACCAGTGTAACAAACTTTTCTCTACTCTTTCTATTCTCAGAAGACATGTTGTTCTTCATACTGGTGTGAAGCAATTTTCCTGTACCGTGTGCGAGAAGTCTTTTGCATCACGTGCTACTCTCTATCAGCATAAATTTGTCCATACCAAGGAGAAACCTCATTCATGTTCCTACTGTCAGAGGACGTTCTCCATTCGTTCTAACTATAACAGACACCTGAAAGTTCATACCGGAGAGAAACCATATGCGTGCACTGAGTGTCCGAGGACATTCATTGTCAGATCAAATTATATTCGACACAAGGCTGTGCACGAGAAGAAGAAATTAAAACCCCCACAAGACCCGCGAAAGATAAGAAAGAAGAAAAGGAAAGCCAAATCACATGCATCAGCCTCCTCTGTGCTTCCTGCTGAGTTAAAACCAGCGGAAGATGCAGAAGAATCTTATATAATTCCTGATCCTGTGAAATCTGGAGATGATTGTGAGGAGGAAAGGGAGATTAAGCCTTTGGTCATTCCTGAAGAAGTGAAATTTCTTGATCGTGTCAAAGACAAATCTGCATTCTTATTGTCAGATGATGTACAACCTCCTGGACCACTAAGAGGTAATGCATCCTCTTATGTACTTTCCAATGAAGCTGCTTCCCTTGAACAAGTCAGAGAAATTACGGCTTCATTTCTAGCAGTTCACCAGGAAGTACAGTAGAAGATAGCTGCTGGTCAGTGTAATTGTCTCTTAGTGGAGCTCATTTTAGTGTGTTTTTATGAACAGTAGTACCTTATAGAAACACAGTACAGCATGCTTCAGGGACAGCCTAGTAAGTTGGGTTGTCTAATATAAGAATTGCTTCAGAGAATTATATTCCTAGTCCAAAATCCTAATGTGTCAATATTCTCTCTGCTTTATCTGTGCTCTGTTATGGAGAAAGCCTTGAGTAACTGAATTAAGAAAACATAAATAAGCAGTACAATTTTATTCTTGAAATATGTTCAGAATTCACCTAGTTCTCTTCATAGCACTATAGTCCGGCGGCCCCAGGTTCGATTCCCGGCCGGGTCAGGGGTTTTTAATTGTAAGTGATTAATATCCCTGGCCTTGGGACTGGGTGTTTGTGTCGTCCTTAACGTTCCTTTCCTCACATTCAACACTTTATACTTCCGCCTTTTTTCAAATACACGGAGGTTCATAATATATGGTGCAAAGTAGGGACAGAAGGTCTTTCTAGGTCGACGCCCTGGATAAATAGCATGTTTTACTGTGCATTCATAGCACTTTACACCTCATAATGCTTTCTTGCACCCTCAACAATGTGGAAGGTGTGACTTTCAGCTCCTGCCTTGATCCTTCCCATGAGATAATCCGTTATGAGATTTAGCACTGCAAAAGAATATCTGTTTCTTTGATCATCCCCATATACTAACAGCGTATCTACCTACTTATTATATTGAACCTGCTCCATTCAACAACTATTACTCTGCTGTGAACGATGTCAACATCAGCAAATATCCATCTCTTTGTGCACAATCTAGTGAGTCATAGAAATAGTCATTTGCTTCTAAATTGAACCTGAAGCATTGACCTTTAGTAAGTGTAGAGCATCCTGGTGCACAGATGAATTAGAGAGGATGCTAAGACACAGAGAATTTGGACTGAAAATCTTCCCCAAAGCGTCTGTTAATTTAGGCCACCCAATTATGTATCTGAAGCACATAGTAATTTTTTTTATAAGTTGCTGTACATCATACCAACACCAGATAGGCCTTATGGCAACTATGGGATAGGAAAGGGTTAGGAATGGGGAGGGATTTGCTGTGACCTTAATTAAAGTACAATCGTGGCATTTTGCCTTGTATGAAAGTGGAAAACCATCTTCAATGGGGTTCACACCCACTATCTCCCGAATGGAAGCTCGCAGCTGTGCGCCCCTAACCGCACAGTCAACTCACTCGGTGCACATGGTATAGTTTTATTCTTTACTTCAGACTCTCAAAGAGAGAACTACTCAAATAATTACTAACTACTTCATGTAAACAGTGATATTAGCCTGATATTATTTTAGTGAATGGATATTTCCATGTGGCAGTGCATTTCCATTGAAGTTGAATTTTAAAGACATTGTATAAGAACTTGTTGAATAGGCTATTTTGTAATTGAATTATGTCTGTTAATATGTATGATCAATAAACGAAGTACTTGATTTTATAGAACTATCAATTCCCATTATATTTGTTACAACTTTTAATGCTTTTCAGTCTTCCAAAACAGTAATTATAACACATACCATAGACCCTATCATAGCTGTAAAAAACACCAATAAACACAACTGAGGAGCTTTTTTTCAAATTTTCTCAAATTCTGGAAATTTTATTTTTTTGAAGTTACATATCAATCTTGTTGCCATGCATGGCCTCTTGGAATGGTTTTGTCAAAAGTTCATATTTGCCTTCAGCAAGAACAAGAAAATGCCAATTATTGCATGTTCATATGGGCTACACCATGTCACTACCAAGATATTAAATAAATACTGGGAAGCAAAGGATCTGAGGTCTAGTCCACTGAATGCTTTGTGATCTAGCATGCCTTCCAAAATAACTGCCCGAAGGGTGGTGAATTACGAATGGTCCATAAAGAAGGTACTGTTGTCAGCATCAGACATTTACATTTGAAGTCCTCTTGAGGTTGAGGTGCTGAACTCTTAAAACTGCAGCCAGGAAATAAAGAAAGCTGCTACTTTCCAAAAAAAAGAAGAAAAGCATGGTCAGCGAGGATAAGGAAAAAAGTATCTTAAAACTTGTGAAGCATTTTGAAATATCAAAAGGAGCAGAGGATTTTTACAAGAACATTGTTGAAAGTCTCCATTAGGTTTCAGTTTTTAGGTATTGGGGTAGGCATTTTATTTGTTTATATAATGTTATGTTACTATTTTCCACTTTTGTTGATCAACCTATTACAGAACAATGTGATACCAAATAACTGTATTTCTATGCAACATGATCAAAAAGATGCCTTCTTTATAATTTTTGATAAAGAGGATAGGGTAAAGAAAAAAAAGACTTTGAATATTGACAAGACTTTAAACTTCCTTCCGCCAGGCTGAACGGCTCAGACAGTTGAGGTGCTGACCTTCTGACCCTAATTTGGCAGGTTTGATCCTGGCTCAGTGTGGTGGTATTTGAAGGTGCTAAAAATATGTCAGCCTCGTGTTGGTAGATTTACTGACACGTAAAGAACTCCTGCGATTCTAATATACGGCATCTCCGAAAACTGTAAAAGTAGTTAGTGGGGCATACAGCCAGTAACATTATTTAACTTCCACCTTTGCATTTATTGACTTTTGAAAAACCTTCAGAATTTCATCCCTCTGTTCTGATATTAAAAATGAAGATTTTAGAAATGTCTAAAACACAATCAAACTTGTGATTTAAAAATTAGTGTAAATGTATTTTGTTCATAGAATTAGTATTTTGGTGTGTTTTTAAAAACTTATTTCCCCCAGCCTCTACATCAGTTAGTGTGTCCAAGGCTGTAGGCAGGAAATATTTCTTTTTCCGAACCTGTATTTCTAACAGATTAGGCTCCCAGATATGCATTTCCTGTGACTTGATCCAACTTTGTTTTTTGAACATGCCTTCCACCTCAGACTTTCTCTCACAATATTATTTAGCTTATGGCTAATACACAGTGTTCTAAGTTACATGCAAATATAGTAGTACATTATGCAACAAGCCTATAATGGCAATAATTAAGACACGAGTATGTTTATAAAATGAGCAAAGCGAGTTGCATATGACTGTTTATGCTCAATGATAATATTATAACTCTATTTTTTTAATATTCATAAACTTCTGTCAAGATGTCGCTTGACAGTTGAGTTTAGTGAACAGGCGCAGCGCGCATGTGCTGGGTTATTGCTTTTCCATGACTGGATCAGAGACATTCACAATGTCATATGTTTTCAAAGCTTTGATAGATGGTTATCATAACGTAGCTTTATTTCAAATACAAATTGTTTATTGTACAGTTAATGAAGTGAATTTGCGGGAATGTGTTGTGTGGTTGTGGAATATTGGAAGTAGAAGGTGCATTGATGTTAATATGTGTGTTCCACATGTTTGATATTTCTATCCTTACCTAATTGGTCAAACAGTTATATCATAATGAAAATGTGAACTCTGATTGGTGGAGAACCTGTGTCTTAATGAAACTTGAACTATAATGAGCCTCATTAAGATTCAGTTTTCTGGCATATAACACTTATATTTTGGTATCATCGAGCATAAAAGAAATAATAAAGAAGTAATTGAAAAAAAGAAGAAAAATCCACAGTTCTAGTCTGTCAGGCAAACAGCTCAATGTTGAAAACATCCTAGGGATATGATTATGAATTTTAGGTCTATAAAATATAATAAAGTATGAGAATATATTCTTTATTTATTCCTAGAAATTACAATCCTTTTCTTAATCAGTGTTATCCAGTCGATTAGATTAGCAGTTCGCCTTCTACCACGACGAGCACTAATGTGAGTCTATGCAGAGTTTCACCTAAGCCTTTATAACAACATTCCTTGTGGAAATTTTTGAAAAATAAAAAAACCACCTGAGGGTATTGAAACAAGGTAAACATTACAGAAAGAATTATGTAAATAAGTTAATTTGGCTAGAATTTGAATCAAAAAGAAAACGAGTAAAGAAACAAGCAATTTAATCAACCAAATTCATGGATAGTTCTTAAATTTTAATCTAAATTATCCATCCACTGAATAGTCTCATTTGTAGACCACATAAAATCTCCCAATGGCCCCAAATGTGATCTCCTTGGGCATTCAGTGGCAAAATGCTAGATGTTCTGCTTTTCCTCACTCCCATCGCACTCGGGGAAGCAATGAGCCACACTGTCCATGATTGGTGTGAACTCTAAGGGCGACCGAGGTGTTTCTTGAGATATTATAGCCAGCTGGTGGATGTTGAACACTAAATAAGGCCTCTTACTCAGTTTGAGCTGTGTAGCTCCGTTCCAGTTGCCACTCACAAAATCCATTGTAGAACCTATTGATGAGCTCCTTTGCAATTTGAATGAAAGGAGATCTTGATTTCAGACGTCCAAACTTAATAGCCAAGTCTTCATGGATGGGGAGAACTGGGTTTGTTAATATTTTCTTAAACTCACGAACCACATTATTTTGTCTTTGCATTCTTGGAGGAGGTATGTAACTCAACACTGGCAACCAAAAAAAGTGGAGTGGATTTGACTGCACTATTGACAGCGTGCATTGTCTGGTTTAGGACTGTCAATCTTCTGAACAGCCAACTTGAAGAACAATACTCAGCTGAAGAATATACTAACCCCATTATTGATGAACAGAGAGTGCATGTCAAGGTTCCCCATGAAGATACTGCAAGTTTTTGAATGATATTGTTCCTTGCCATGAGTTTAGCTGCACTATTCATTAAATGTTTATTTAATGATAGTGTCCAATCAAGAGTTACTCCAAGGTACTTGTGGTTGGGATTATGCAGTAGAGGAGAATTATTGAGTGATACCTTCAAGTTAAATGTTTGCTTGTCTGTTATTTAGATGGAAGAAACAGGTTTCTGTTTTACTGGTGCTTGGAATTAGAGACCACTTATTAAAGTACTCAGACAAAATGCCAAGGTCTCTATTTAGAATTGTTTCCATCTCATCTACAGTGGATTGTTGAGTAACTATTGCAAGATCATCAGCGTAAGCAAGTTGGCATGATGTAGTGTAAGGTACATATGCAGTATAGAAATTAAATGGCACTGGGGAGAGCACAGATCCTTGAGGGATACCATTATTGAGTTTTTAAATTTTGCTGTGCTTATTGTCCAAAACTACCTGGATAAGTCTGTAAGATAACCTATTGTTTATCTTCTTCTTCTTCTTCATGTGCCATGTCCTTGCAGAATGTTGGCAATCAGTAGCATGATCTGTTGTTTGTTCATAGCTGTTCTGAACAGAGTACGCTTTGTCACCCCAAACCACTGGCTCAAGTTGCCAAGCCATGATGTCCTACTTCTCCCTGGACCACGTTTTCCATTAATTTTCCCTTGGAGTATTACTTGCAGAAGGTGGTATTTACAGTTCCGCATCATATGACCAAAGTATTCTAGTTTCCTTCTCTTGATGGTAGTGAGAATTTCTAGTTCTTTGTTCATACAGTGGTCATTTTAGCTGTCCAAGGTATCTTCAGCATCCTTCGGTACGTCCACATTTCAAATGCTTGCAATCTCTTGCACATGGTCTCAGTTAGTGTCCATGCCTCAACGCCGTATAACAGAATGCTGAAAACGTAGCACCAGAGTAGTCGTGTCCGTAGTGAAATGGAAAGGTCACGGCTTGTCAAAAGTTTCCTAAGTCTCTGAAAAGAAGTTCTGGCCTGCTCAATTCTGCATCGGATCTCGTGAGTAAGGTCCCAGTCATCATTGATTGTTTATGATTTTTTAAATATTACGTTGCATATAAGGCCTATGAACACGGCACCACTCTTCAGAGTGAAAACCTACGACGGTTGCTGGACGTGCATCACTAATGGATACAAATACTATTTTCACCTATATTCACCCTGATGCTCTGGGCTGCATGGTCAAAATTCTTCTAAAGGTAAGGAACACCACCTCGGGGTGAATAATACTGAAATTGAGATTTGTAGCATTCCTTAGTATTTATGATTTAGAGAACATGAATGTGTTGGAAGAAATAAAAAAATTCTGAAAAATGGCCATTTTATGAGGCTTTAATTATGGCGCTGCACATAGTGCAGAATGCTAATGAGGCATTCAATTATGTTTTGTGGTCCAGAATTCCAAAAACATTCAAACAAGATACAACATGGTGAAAATTTTGATACATCTGGATGACATTTGAATGTAGAAAGCGGAGTTACTGGTGCTTGGAATTAGACACCACTTATCAAAGTACCGTACTCACACAGAATGCCAAAGTCTCTATTTAGAATTGTTTCCATCTCATCTACCAGTGGATTGTTGAGTAACTATTGCAAGATCATCAGCATAAGCAAATTGGCATGATGTAGTGTAAGGTAAATCTGCAGTACACACATTAAACAGCACTGGGGAGGGCACAGATCCTTGAAAGGTACCATTATTGAGTTTTTTAACTTCGCTGTGCTTATTGTTGAGAATTATCTGGATCAGATATGAGTAAAAGAGCTAGGAAAATGAAGAGGAACCTAAAAAAGGATCAAGGAGGACGTAAATGATCCAGATTATAGAGCAGGAATGTTCTGAGAATTACCAACAGAACAAAATTATATTAAGAAACTTTTACTTCATTTTTATCAGTTTTACATTTTCTTGTATGCTGTTGCAACTTTTAAGAAAACTTGTCAATTAAACTTTTTCTGTGCTTTGACATGATAATGAACAACAATAATAAAAAGCAGTTTTCCTGTAACTATCATACAAAATAAATTGCAAATTTTGGGATACAAAAATAGTAACATTTTTAAACATTCTTACTGAACAGTGTATTTGGTTTTGCAAATAATCCTTCTTATTACTATAGGTAAGGTGTAAATAATAACCTCAATTTTATCTGGCTACTTCAAATAGATTTTGAGGAGAGTGCACTAGAAATTGAAAGCTTTAACATGGGCAAGACTAACCATTAGAATTTTTTTAAGGAAATTGATTTTAAATCCTGCGTATATGTTCATTTTTTGATAAGACTTAACTGGTTTTTTCCTTTAATTTTTGGTTTGTGTCAGATGAAGTCAAAATGCTGAAAAATATTTTTCTTCCTGGAAAATTGTTAAAAGTAAGAAATTTTTTTGTAGAAAAGTTAATTTCGAGTACATTTTAGTGAGCTCCATCTGCTAAGAGGTTTGCTCCCATGGCCGACTATGGTTGAGCGCAACTTCATGTTCTGCATAGGATGTACAGCAGCACAATTTTCAGTTCTGTGCAGAATGCGCTGCAGCACAATTTTGTATTCTGCACAGGATGTGCAGTAGTATAGTTTATGACTCTGCGCGGGATGCACAGTAATGCAATTTACGGTTCTGTATATGATGCGTAGTAGTCAACTTTTGGTTCTGTGCATGATCCACAGTAGCGCAATATTTGGTTTTGCACAGGATGCATGGTAGTGCAATTTACAGTTCTGTACAGGATGTGCTGCAGCACAATTTATGCTTCTGAACAGAAGTGTTATTTACGGTCTGTGCATGATGCAGAATAGCACAATTTATGGTTTTGGGCATGATGTGCAGGAGTGCAATTTACCATTCTGCATAGGATGTGTAGTAGTACAATGTACGGTTCTACACATGATGCACAGTAGGGAATTTTCGGTCCAGCGCATGGTGCGCCGTAGAGCCATTTCCTGTAATTCTCACTCCGTGTGTAACTCTGTAATTCGGCTTCTCGCTATTTTGGTTTTCCAAATAAATAAATAAATAATGTAACGTTACTACATTACAAATATAATTATTGGAAGTTCAACTTTTCACTATAAACTGCTGTATTCAAAATTATATGTCTGGACGGCACATCTAAGTTTGTGGTTCTAATGTGTTTGAACATTGACTACATTTCTTCCGCTCATTTAAAAAAGTACCTCTACATCGGGAATACCTTTGTCATGTACTTATTGTGAAAGATCCATTCATAGCGGCCTGTATCTGCTGCTGGTGAACTGTCGTGGACCGTGACGCCATCTGTCAATAAAATAACTTACTCGTCTTGTGTACGAACTCTTCCATTCACGTGGTTCAAACGCTTGTGTGGTTGCTTACTGAAAGCTGGCTGTCTGCCATTGGACTTGGCTGCATGCGGATACATCAAGCCATGTCTCAGTCCTCATCCACAAGGATGAAGCTCAAACCAACATGGATTAGTTAGAAACTACTATTATATCCCTATAAGGGATAGTGATCGTTACAGATATGTAACATTCATGGGTGTTCTTTAATAATGTAGTTTAGTTTATTTCCTGCTCATTTTCGTCGGTGATTTATCAGTGCATAGGTTGGCATGGGTAAGTTATGTTGGAATACCTCACCACTCTTGTAAGTACTAATTTATCTAATTTGTTGGGTCATGTATTTTGTCTTATTATGCGTCATTTAAATAATTTTTTGGGGATTTGTGGCGAGATATTTGGTTTTTGCGTTCTCTCTGTTTCACCATTTGAGCACCATTTTGTTGATATTTTAAAATGACTTGTGCATTGTTTGGGCCGGTAACTTGAAATTTATTCCGCTTATCCAAATTTTATTTTCCTTTCTTTATATTTTTTCAGTTGTTTAATTATGATTTCTTGTATTAGTTTGGTGCTTGAGTTATTCCTATTATTTTTGTTGTGTTTTTATGGCTATGTATTCCTTGCCCTTGTTCTTTTAGATTTCTAGTTTGGTTCTTCTGTTGTGGTTTGTTAATTATTTTGATTATCTTGTGATTCCGTAAATTGCCTCATATTGCACTCATGTGCTGAGTAAATCACCATTTGTTTCCTTTTTCTACTTAAGTTTAAAAATTTTTATTATTATTATTATTATCATAATTTAATTGCATAAATATTTATTTCTCTTGGATATCAAATATTTTTCAGTTTATTAAATTATGATTACTTTCTAATTATTAATCGTTTTGGAGATTGTAAATATTCACGTATTGAGATTCAGCATGTAAAATTGAAACATATTTTAACTGTAACATTCAAAAGGGTGATTTTCCTTAAAGCCTGTAATTATATGGGGATTTATGGCATTTCTAGAGGAGAGTTTCAAACGTTTAAATTCTTTCTTCAAAATTGCATTATTGTGTTGTCCCTCCCTCCATTTTGCTTAAGAACGTATTTATGTCATTGTTACCTGACATTGATCTTCTTTTGTTTTCACGTGGGGATGCTGATTTGTTTTTTGTTTTGATCTCGGAAATGTTGATACTCAGTGTATGGATGAATGGGTTACTGAGTCTGGAATTATTACTTATTATTTAGTCACCCATGTGATTTGATTTAGCTTGTTTGCTGATCCTTTGGATTTTACTCTGGATTTTGGTTTGTTTGACCTTTGATTGCATTTTTTTTTTGAAATTTTGGTGCTCTGTTTTCGTGTGTTAATATACTTTTCTTCAGGGTGGTCCTTTCGCTCTTATTAAATTGGACTGCTTAATTTGATCTGTGCTTAAGGTTATGTGTTTTTTACTCGTGTATTTATCCCTCCACTAGAAATTGGTATAAACCCTCCATGTTCTTTCACACTAGATATTTGTCCCACACTCGAATTGATTAAAGTGGAGAAAGTTAAAAATTTTGAAAAAAAAACTCTGTTGGTGTACCAGTTCTAACACTTGTTAATTGAGTAAATTTATTTTAAATTATTATACTTTATTTGGTTTCATAGATTTACTTACTTTATAAAGGCTTTCTTATATTAACACTCATTTGTTTCCTTATAATCTGTTCCTAAGATTAATTATATTTTAAATTTAAAGTATTCAGGTGTTATTATTTAGTACCTTAGGCAAGGCATTATCCTGGGGATCCAGTACCTTTTTTTAAAAATGGGGTGGGTTTTCAGCTTGCTTCCCTAATTGTCTGCTTGTTTCTGGGTAAGTTTATTTCTGAATTTGATACCTGTTGGAATATTTTGCTTGTTCACCCTGCCCTTGTCCCCTTCTCTTAACCCTATGGCATTTGTTGAGCGTAACGTCATTGCTGTAATGTGGGTTTATGTTGCAATAAATAATTCATAATGCCAAGAGTACATTATTGGACTTCCTGCAGAACATTTTTCAGGTATGATACAGACAATGTAACTCCTTCATTACAGAGTAGCTCAGATAACTCCAATCTCCAAGGTCCAAGCATGCTCCCAAAGCTCTTAGACAGATCCCCCTCCCAAAGTGATCCTGTTAGCCTATTGGATGGTGCTATCAAAAAGCATAAATTAGCTAGTATTCCTGCATCATCCAAGAAATTGAAGCCTTGCAGAGACTGCTGAGTCTGCAAGAATAAGGATGTTAGGATCTCTACAAAGTTCATCTACACTTCTTGCAGTATTCTACTGCATCCAGGGGCCTGTGTCATGAGATACCACACTCATAAATTTTACTGAAGGTAACTTGAAATTTTCACTTATGATGTGTCTCTGCTTTTCTTTATATGCTCTTTTATTTGTAACTAGATCAAACAAATTCATCTCCTTTGGAAATGTCTGACACAGGGCATTTATGCACCTCAGAATGCTTGAAGTCAATGCGCCAAAATATGGAGTCGTGGTTACCAACTGATTTGTGGAAAGGTGCATTTCCTCAGGTGATTTTTTAATGTCCTCTGTCTAGACTCCTATATCCTTCTTAATCATCAGTTTTCCTTTTCCAGTTCTGGATGGATCGGGATGTTCATAGCACACTTCCATCTTCCTATATTCAGCCACAACTGCTGCTCTATAGTATGGGTCTACCTCTTGTTCTTCTTACTTAAGTCGTAACCTCCATCATCCATTTGATATCCTTCCCCCTTCCATTCTATTCTGACAATCTTGGTTTAGTCCTTTCCAATCTATCTGAGAGGTTTTCTTCTTCGACCTCCTTCCTGATATCCTCATTCCTTATACTGTCCTTGCTTGTCTTCCCTAACATACTTCTTAAAAATTTCATCACGCTGGTGTGGAAATTGCCAACTACACTAGAGATCAATGCAGGACAGTTGCTGCTGTTAATGCAGAGAAATGTACGGTCTTTCAATTAATATTTTACATACATTTCCACCATCTAAATCCCAGCTTGTGTAAGAGTCTTGTAAGGAATGTAAACCCCATGGAAAGTCAATGCTTTCTTTAATAAATTTTATGATTGTATTACTAGGCGTACATAAGTATGTGAAGTATAAATGTATAAAAACTGTACCCAAATTTCACCCTATTTAAAGTTTCTAACTCAATCTTTCCCACAAATATAGGAGATACGAGAAAATATCATAGGAGCAACCATGTATATCACTAAAATAGGCGTCTTATGGCACAATTGCTTTGTCAGTGTGACGTATTGTTTAGCAGCCATTAATCTTGACATGAAGGTCGACAGTTATAAATGTGCATATACTTTTGTATATCTATCTACATTCGTATATGTTATACTGATCAAACGGTTAGGCGCGCACAGCTTTGAGCTTGCAATTGGGAGATAGTGGGTTCAAATCCGACTGTCAGCAGCCCTGAAGATGGTTTTCTGTGGTTTCCCATTTTCACACCAGTCAAATGCTTTAATTAATGCCATTGCCGGTTCCTTCCCACTCCTAGCCCTTTCCCATCTCATCGTTGCCGTAAGACCTGTCTGTGTCAGTGCGACATAAAGCCAATGATAAAAAAAGCATTACGCTGAAGTCGATTTGAATCGATCTAGAAAGGTGGGGCCTGGCATTATAATTAAAACTCTACAAATCAGTATTGACTGTCAGCAGGAGAGGCATCTGCAATTGTAATAAAAAATCTCCACATCCCCATTATAATGGTAACGCACGAACTCTACTGTAACTGGCATTTGTAAAGGGGGCCTCCCATTGTAATGAAAAATTCCCTTCTCAATTGGCTGGCAGAAGGCAAGGAAGCATGCAATTTTGGTCAAAACTCCCCTACCTGATTGTGTCTGCCAGTAGGCAAGTGTGCCCACCATTGTAAACAAAATTCCCCAAGTAGATTTTGAATGGCAGTAGGCAAAGTGACCTGCTATTATAATTGAAACTCCCCAACTCAACTGTAACTGGCAATAGGAAAGTGTGCCTCTCATTATAATGATGACACCCCAATTCGATTGTAGCTTGTAGTACAGAAGGTGGGCCTGCTATTATAATGAAAGCACCCCCATCTCTATTGTAATTGGCATTATGAAGAGGGGCCTGTAATTATAATAACACCACAACTCAATTTCGACTGGCAGTAGGAAGAAGCCTGCCATTATAATGAAAACTCCTCAACTGGAATGTGTTTAGAAGTAGGAAAAGGGCTTGCCATTGTAATGAAAACTCCCTAACTTGATTGTGAATGGCAGTAGGCAAGTGAACCTGCCGTTTTAGTAGAAGCTCCCGAACTTAATTATCATTATCATCACAACTCGCACCTTATGTGGGAAGCAATGTGTAGGGACCCTCCCCATGGTATTTCTCGGATAACACTAAGAGATATACAATTCATAAAATCTTACTCACTGCCTGTACGGTAATTTACACAGACGTCCATGTACAATATAGAATATCATAATGAAGCACGGGTACATTTGCTAGTGTATGTGTATGTTCAGTCCTCAACCTGAAGGCTGGTTGGATCCTGAACAGCTCCACCATCAGCTGTCATAGATGGCCTAGGCGTACTAGGGAAATGAGAAGTGAGGTAGTTTCCCATTGCTTTCCTCACTGAGCCAGAAGTTGCTATTACATATTAGTCTGCCAAGCTCACTGAAATGCATGCACCAACCGACCCTATGAGCAACATTTTCACACCATTCATAACAGGGACTGGCTGCATACCTCAGTCTTTTTCATATTGTCATAGCCAAGGATAAGACAGACAGATCAATGAAAGTAATGAAATTGCTCTAGCCTATACCAGAAGACATAGTGCACTGTAAACACTAGGTCCCGCCAACAAAGGCCATGCTAGGTTATATATATAAGAAAACATAAAGCTCCAATAATACTGCCTTGAGGTATTCTCTTGACTCAAAACTTGTGCCGCTAATTTGACCTTCATTTTCGTTTTCGTATAATTTATGTGTGAACTCCAGGCATCATCAATCGAGAGCAAAATGCCTTCGTAGCCAGTTTGCTCCCCGCTTTCGAGGAACGAGAGCAGTTTAGTGAGCAAGTAGGAGATGAAGTGGGGGAAGTTCATGAAGTAATGCATACTAAAGGCCAGTGGCGCAAGGTATAGCACATCTTTCTTGACCGGTTAGATTCCGACACGATATACGTGAACTATTGTGAGGTGACATTCCGTATTATACGAACGTGCAGTGGTTAAGTAGAGGAAACGTTTTACATCGCTTCTATGCTCTGAGGAAAGAAATAGCTCTCTTCATGGAAATGCACTGTGAACCACTAGGAGAACTGAACAATGGAAAATAGATGTGGCATTTCTAGTACTGTAGATCTCACCAGCCACCTTAGTGATCTTTATCCCTACAAGTTAGAGATCTTATAATTATTCACCTCTTTGATAGTGTTAAAGCTTTTAAGCAAAATGTACTACTGTGGGAAAGTCAGTACGTGAATAAAGACAAGGCATTTTCCCACTTTTACTGCAGAGTTGTGTCTAGCTCTAAAGTCATCATCATTTCTTCGCTCCAGCAAACCGAGTGTGGTTGTGAACAAGCCTCCTCCAGTTTGTTCTATCCATCCACAGGTGCTGCTCATAGATGCGACACCAGTTCACATCTCTAATTTCAAGGTCCTTCATTATCTGCTTTTCCGAAACATCACGAGGTCTTCCTCTCGGTCTTTCCCCAGGAACATTGTGGTCAAAGTATGTTCGAGGAGACCTGTGAGGGTTCATTCTTTTCATGTGACTGTACCATTGCAATCTCTTCACTTCTAGAGTCTCCAGCAAGCTTCTTTCCAATCCAAGCTGTTGTCAAATATCCACATTCCTTATTTTACCCATTTTTGTTTTCTGTAGACAAGAACGGAGGAACTTCATTTCTGTTGCCTGAAGACGACTCTTTGCTGGTCCAGTAAGTGTTGTTGCTTCCAGGCCATACGTCAATATAGGCACTATATATATTTTGTACAAGCTGATCTTGGAAACTAACGGAAATGTTTCTTCCCAAAGTATTTGACGTGCAGCGTGATGGAATTTGGAAGCTTTCTGTATTCTGTTACTAATCTCTTGATGTATGGTATTGTCTGATGACAGAACACTACCTAAATACTGGAAGTTGTCTACAATATCCATCTCCTCATCTCTGATTCTTAGATGAACAGTTGAAGAGCTCCTACTCATCACCAAGCCAACTGTCTTCGTTTTGCTGATTTTGAGACCTAAGGTTGTAAAAGCTTCATGCCAGAGATCTAGTCTAGTTTGTACTTCTGCTTCAGTCTCACCCCATACCATTACATCATCAGCAAAATCCATAGCATTAGTTGTTGGATCCTTTCTCTTAACCGCTTTTAAAACTTCATCCATTATGATTATGAAGAAAAGTGGTGAAAGACAACTTCCTTGCTGAACTCCACTCTTTGTTTCAAACCAACCTGATCTTCCATCCTGGACCTGGACACAACACTTGGTTTCATCATATAATTGTTGTACTCGTGCTATGATGTCATCGGGCACTTTCTTGTGTCTCAAACATTCCCATATATGCCTGTGTCGTACATGGTCATGTGCTTTCTCGATGTCCAGACAAACAGTTATAAGTGTTTTACCTTTCTCCCAATACTTCTCATAGAGCATTCTGGTGGCAAAAATAAGGTCTATAGTTGATCTATGAGGTCTAAATCCATGCTGTTCCTCCTCAAGTGTAGGTTCAACATATTTTCTAATCCTGCTATCAAGGATGGATTCGTCGATTTTGAGGCCATGTGACAGCAGAGTTATATCTCTGTAGTTGGTACATTTCGTTCTATCATCTTTTTTAAACAATGGGATGATGACTCCTTGCTTCCAGTCATTGGGTATTCCATTCTCTTTCCAGATCCTATTTAGTATCCTGTACATCCACTGTTGTCCTACCTCTCCTAGTGCTTGATCATCTCAACACTTAATTCATCTGATCCAGTTGATGTGTTGTTTTTCAGCTTAGATATTGCTGTCTCTACTTCCAACCATGTCAGACTAGTGGTATTTGTGCTGCCAAAATCATAAGGTTCATCGTCTAATGGAGTGACATTTTCATAACAGTTCAGCAAAGTTTCAAAGTGCCTTTGGAACTCCTGTAATATTTTGGTCTTATCCCTAGCCACCTCACCAGTAGGAAGTTCTATAGATTGGACAGATTCATTTTGAGTTCTTCTATTCTTAACAATACTGTATAACAGTTTTTTATTTCCATCCTGCATTATTTTGGTAACCAGATCTTCCTTGCATTTCTGCTTTTCAGCTACAACCAACTGTTTGACCTGTAATTTTTTCTTTCTGTAAAGTGACAGCCTCTCTTCTATTCCATGTTGATTTCCCCGCATTCTTGCTTGATACAAAGATCTTCTTGCATGGTTTCTGTCATTGATAGCCTTTTTAATATCATCATTCCACCAGGCAGTTTCTTTAGGTTTTCTTATTTGACTCTGTCGTCCACATACTTTTTCTGCTGTACCAACCACAACCTTCTTTAGAGTAAAACATTAGAGGAACATAAAGAGGTTTTAATGTCACTACATGATGAATTTGAGAGTAGTTTTCGTGATATTCAGGCATTAGAAAATGATCTGCAGGTGTTCGCTATGCCCTTCTCAGTGGATGTGCAAACTGTTAGACTAGAACTGGAGCTAGAGCTGATTGACTTACAGTGCTATACTCAAATGAAACGTAAGTTTGCAAACACAAACAGTTTGACTGAATTTTATGTTCGTTTTCCACGGGAGAGATTTCCTCGATTGCACCAATTTAATGCACATATTTTAAGTATATCAACTTATTTATGTCAAAAGACATTTTCATTAATGCAGATTTGTAAATATAGACACAGAAGTCGACTCACCAATGAGAACTTGAAATGTGCTTTGCGATTTGCCAGTACACAAATGATAGTGCCAAACATTGACACGGTACTATCTAAATGAGTCCAAAGGTCCCGTCAAGGAGGAGTACACCAGTGATATGTTTTAGTAGTGTGTTTAATTTGTTGTCATAGTCACAAATGCAATACAAATATTGAAATGTACGTTAATGAGAGTGCAAGGAATGAGTCCAAATCACACAAATTGTATTTTCTTTCAGTAAGTGTACGTGTCCCAAGGCTTCCGTTAACCATGAAAATGTATTTATTCAGGAAATATTGCACACTGCTGTAACTTATATTCCTTTGTCAGTTAATAATTTTCTTGTCCTGTTTGTCTCACATGATACATGCTCCAAATTATTATTATTATTATTATCTTTTTTGCTATTTGCTTTATGTCGCACCAACACAGATAGGTCTTATGGCGATGATGGGACAGGAAAGGGCTAGGACTCGGAAGGAAGCGGCCGTGGCCTTAATTAAGGTGCAGCCCCAGCGTTTGCCTGGTGTGAAAATGGGAAACCACGGAAAACCATCTTCAGGGCTGCCGACAGTGGGGTTCGAACCCACTATCTCCCGAATACTATTATTAAGAAATGCACACAAGTTGTGTATATATGTTACATAAGTTACATAAGTAATTAAGCACAATAGTCTATCAGGGGTATTACTCGTTTTTTTACAAGAGGTAATGTGGTAACGATCACAAGGTTGATCGCACAAATCACATATACAGTTATTCCCGGGATCGTGAAAACGCTTGTTCTTGCATACTTTGTGGTGGTACCAATGCACAGCTATTGAGGTCACCAGGTGTCGCAGGTCTTGATTCGTGTTGGCCCAGGATCTATTTACCATGGCTTCTGTAGTATAAAAGTCCAGCCAGATTTCTCTTCGTTTCTTTTGTCTTTCGAGGAGCAGTTTATTCGAGCTGTCGGTAGATGGGAGTCTCATACGCAGTTCTTCTATAAAGAACGGTTCTCTCGCTAGCTCGTACACTAGCGTCGGCTTTGTGTGTTCCGAAACACCTAGAGCGGCTTTCAAGAATCTTGATTTAACTGCTTCCAAAGTCATTAGGCCTAGATCTTTTAGACTTAACTTATCCCAAATAATATCTATTCCGTATGTTGCAATGGGAACTATTTTTGCGTTGAATAAGGCCATAGCGCTTGTTAATGATAATCTGGATAATTCTTTGATGTCAAAAATTGCTTTTGTTGCAGATGCTGCACGGGATTTCACGTGTATTCTGAAAGATCTGGCGGTGATTTGCAGAGTTACTCCCAGGTATTTGAAGCTGTTGACTGTCACAAGAGGTTTCGGTCCTAGATATGTCCTGTCTTCCGCAGCTTCTCGGCCTCCGTTGCGGAGTGTCATCTGTACAGTTTTCTCGGTGTTAATTTCCATTTTGTTTTCCTGTGCCCACTTCTCAAGTTGGTTTATGGCTCTTTGCAGGTTGTAGGTGGAATTCGATCCAATGACTATGTCGTCCGCATATATGTAGATTTTTATATCTTCCGTCTCTTGTCTAATCATCTGTACAACATCGTATGTGGCAACATTACATAATAGGGGGCTTAATGGGTCTCCCTGTAGGACGCCGTTGGTCTGAGTTATTGTTTTCAATGTGGTTACGCCATCTGTGATGTGAATGAAATTGGCTGTCATCATGTTATGGATCAGTACAGTGAGCTTATTTCTTCCTGTTATTGTTTTCAGCTTCGACATTAGGATACGTCTGTTTACTGTATCGAAAGCTTTGGTGTAATCTACGAAGACTACATGGAATTTTCCTTGAGGATGCCTTAATGTATCTTCTATATCATCAATTAAGTTATTAATGGCGTGGAGAGTGCTCCTGCCTTTTCGGAAACCAAATTGTTCTTCCGGAATCCTATGTTCTACTTCCTTAGAAATTCGCTTTGTGATAATGCTTGTGAGTATCTTCAATATGCATTTTTCCAGGACAATTCCCCTGTAAGAGTTCGGGTCCAACTGATTGCCTTTCCCCTTAAATAGTATCTTAATTGTTGAGATCCTCCATATTTCTGGGATGTTGCCCTATTTTAAGCATAGGTTTAACATATCTGTGACTGCTTCAACTAATAAGCTAACTGAGCCTTTGATATGTTCATTATATATGCCGTCGGGACCTGACGCCTTATTGTCTTTTAGAGATGTTATTGTCTCGTATACCTCTTCTGTCGTGAAAGGTTCAGTTTCCGCTAGACATGTTTTCACATTGATCGGTTCATATGCGGTGTAGGTTTTATCTATGTTGAGAATGTTGTTGAAATGTTGTTGAAATGTTCTTCCAAAACTGTTATGTCTATTTTGCTATTGCTCTGAGATTTCCGTGGCCTCAATGCCACGTACGGATCCTTTCTGGCGTCTTCCACCATAATTTTTGCTTCCTTTTCCATGTAATCGTTTTTTTAAATCTTCAGTAATTTTTTACATTCTTTTCTGATTTGACTGTAGGATTTTATATCCTCTAAACTATGGCTGGATTTGGCTGTATGTAGCGCAAGAAGGGTAATCTGTCTCTTTTCATAACATTCTGCGTCAAACCATTTGCGGGCTCTTCTCTTTTGATTATATACCATAGCAGACTGAATCTTTTTTTCCAGTGTCATGGCAGCCGAATCAATGTCATTTCTCTCTATGTGATTATCGAATTCTTCCCATTCTTCTTTCTTTTATCTTAATACGCAGTTTCTTAGCTGCCGTGAGACTTTGATTTCTGTGGTTTCAATTCTGTTCATCACATTTGGAATGGAAAAATTGGCCACGACCGGGCAATGCTTCTTTGGGGGGTCTCATCTGCTGAATAACATACTATATAATTATTCAATGTAATATTAGGTCCTTTGTAGAATATTAAGTCAATAGTACTACATCCTGAGTGTGAGAAGTACGTTTGTTCATTCATCCGCTTGGTTGACAAGGATAGGAGTTTAATCATGGCTGAGAAATGATATAATGGATGCAGAAATTTTCTCAAGGCACTGGAGTGTGTATCGTAGAGATAGGATAGGAAAGGTGGGAGGGGGAGTTTTTATTCTGGTGAAAGAAGAATTTGTAAGCTACGAAAAAGTTAAAGATGAGACACATGAAATTCTAGGTGTAAGGCTCATTTCTAAAGATAATAGGCAACTTGATATATTTGGAGTGTACAGATCGGGAAAGGGTAGCACTGATGCGGATTCGGAATTATTTGATAGGATAGTCAGCTATGTGGGAAACGACATGGAAAGAAATGTGATTGTAGCGGGAGATCTGAATTTGCCAGATGTCAATTGGGAAGGAAATGCGAACGACAGGAAGCATGACCAACAAATGGCAAATAAGTTAATATGGGAAGGACAGCTGATTCAGAAAGTGATGGAACCAACCAGAGGGAAAAATATTTTGGATGTGGTGCTGATAAAACCAGATGAGCTCTATAGGGAAACTGAAGTAATAGATGGTATTAGTGATCATGAAGCTGTTTTTGTGGTAGTTAAAAATAAATGTGATAGAAAGGAAGGTCTTAAAAGTAGGACTGTTAGGCAGTACCATATGGCTGATAAAGCAGGTATGAGGCAGTTTCTAAAAAGTAACTATGATCGGTGGAAAACGGTAAATAAAAATGTAAACAGACTCTGGGATGGGTTTAAAGAAATTGTTGAGGAATGCGAAAACAGGTTTGTACCTTTAAGGGTGGTAAGGAATGGTAAAGACCCACCTTATTATAATAGAGAAATAAAGAGACTAAGAAGGAGGTGCAGACTGGAAAGAAATAGAGTTAGAAATGGCTGTGGAAGTAAGGAGAAATTGAAGGAACTTACTAGAAAATTGAATCTAGCAAAGAAGGCAGCTAAGGATAACATGATGGCAAGCATAATTGGCAGTCATACAAATTTTAGTGAAAAATGGAAGGGTATGTATAGGTATTTTAAGGCAGAAACAGGTTCCAAGAAGGACATTCCAGGAATAATTAATGAACAAGGGGAGTGTGTATGTGAGGATCTTCAAAAGGCAGAAGTATTCAGTCAGCAGTATGTAAAGATTGTTGGTTACAAGGATAATGTCGAGATAGAGGAAGAGACTAAGGCCAAAGAAGTAATAAAATTTACGTATGATAACAATGACATTTACAATAAGATACAAAAGTTGAAAACTAGAAAAGCGGCTGAATTGATCAGATTTCTGGGGATATACTAAAGACAATGGGTTGGGATATAGTACCATATCTGAAGTACTTATTTGATTATTGTTTGGCCGAAGGAGCTATACCAGATGAATGGAGAGTTGCTATAGTAGCCCCTGTGTATAAAGGAAAGGGTGATAGACATAAAGCTGAAAATTACAGGCCAGTAAGTTTGACATGCATTGTATGTAAGCTTTGGGAAGGCATTCTTTCTGATTATATTAGACATGTTTGTGAAATTAATAACTGGTTCGATAGAAGGCAATTCGGTTTTAGGAAAGGTTATTCCACTGAGGCTCAACTTGTAGGATTCCAGCAAGATATAGCAGATATCTTGGATTCTGGAGGTCAAATGGACTGTATCGCGATTGACATGTCTAAAGCATTTGATAGGGTGGATCATGGGAGACTACTGGCAAAAATGAGTGCAATTGGACTAGACAAAAGAGTGACTGAATGGGTTGCTATATTTCTAGAAAATAGATCTCAGAGAGTTAGAGTAGGTGAAGCTTTGTCTGACCCTGTAATAGTTGAGAGGGGAGTTCCTCAGGGCAGTGTTATCGGACCTTTATGTTTTCTTATATATATAAATGATATGAGTAAAGGAGTGGAATCGGAGGTAAGGCTTTTTGCGAATGATGTTATTCTCTATAGAGTGATAAATAAGTTACAAGATTGTGAGCAACTGCAACGTGACCTCGAAAATATTGTGAGATGGACAGCAGGCAATGGTATGTTGATAAACGGGGTTAAAAGTCAGGTTGTGAGTTTCACAAATAGGAAAAGTCCTCTCAGTTTTAATTACTGCATTGATGGGGTGAAAGTTCCTTTTGGGGATCATTGTAAGTATCTAGGTGTTAATATAAGGAAAGATCTTCACTGGGGTAATCACATAAATGGGATTGTAAATAAAGGGTATAGATCTCTGCACATGGTTATGAGGGTGTTTAGGGGTTGTAGTAAGGATGTAAAGGAGAGTGCATATAAGTCTCTGGTAAGACCCCAACTAGAGTATGGTTCCAGTGTATGGGACCCTCACCAGGATTACCTGATTCAAGAACTGGAAAAAATCCAAAGAAAAGCAGCTCGATTTGTTCTGGGTGATTTCCGACAAAAGAGTAGCGTTACAAAAATGTTGCAATGTTTGGGTTGGGAAGAATTGAGAGAAAGAAGAAGAGCTGCTCGACTAAGTGGTATGTTCCGAGCTGTCAGCGGAAAGATGGCGTGGAATGACATTAGTAGACGAATAGGTTTGAATGGCGTCTATAAAAGTAGGAAAGATCACAATATGAAGATAAAGTTGGAATTCAAGAGGACAAAGTGGGGCAAATATTCATTTATAGGAAGGGGAGTTAGGGATTGGAATAACTTACCAAGGGAGATGTTCAATAAATTTCCAATTTCTTTGAAATCATTTCGGAAAAGGCTAGGAAAGCAACAGATAGGGAATCTGCCACCTGGGCGACTGCCCTAAATGCAGATCAGTATTGATTGATTGATTGATGAATCCTTCCTCTATCGTCATATCTAACAGTTCATTTGTTCTGTGATTTGGAACGTCTAATCTGCAGTTCAGATCTCCAGCTATAATAATGTTTCGTCCCGGTGTCGCCTGTCTTAAGGCAATCATAATGGTTGTTATTATGTCTTCTATTGGCATTAATGGCTCAAGGTATATGGCTATTATAGAAAGGTTCTCGAAATTTATCACAAGTGTGTCTTGATCCTGATGTGTGCTTAGCACTTTTCCCATTTTTGGTTTGAAGAAGCAGGAGATTCCTTGTTTTGGCCGTCCTCTTGGTCCTTGCGTCGCTGGTATATGTTGTGAGTAGAATCCGTTTATTTCCAAGGCTTTAGTTGCTAGAGTTTCTACGAAGACTAATATGTCATGTGTGTGCAAAAGATCGTTGTTAGATAGCGCTAGAGTGTTTTCCAGTCCTTCCACATTCCAAAGAAGCAGATTGAGCTGCGAGTCTGGCTCCTGCTCCTTGGGAACGAAACATACGGTAGCGACGTACGATGACTCCCTCTGGCCACACATCCGCTATGTTGACTTTTGGTAAGTCTTGCATTGGGATCACCACTTTAAAGGCTTTAAGTGTGCCTTTAGTTCGGAGTTCTTCACATTCTAATATGGTGGCTACATTTAAGTTGGAGATGTGCTTTTTAACCGCTTCTTCGGTTGTATTTTGATGCAATTTCCCTATATATAACCAAGCTCTACGATCTGCGGCTTGCAGTTTATCTGTTTGGGATTTATCATTCCCACATTCGGACTTTCTTGTGCCCACGATTGTTGACGTCATCTTTCTCGTACTAATATTCCAGAGTTTTGACGTGGAGGATTTGGCAGCGATATCTGTCCATAGGTCATTGTTATTCCTTGGATTTTCTTGGGGTATAGGTTCCAAGACGATTTGTTGCTCTGCCATTTTTGGCTTACTTATATTTATAATTTCTTCTTTGACCATATGTCTTATATTATTCCATCATGGTTTGTAACCTCTGGGTTAAATTTTGTGTAATCATGTCTTGTATCTCGAAATCTACACAGACTTTGTGTGTTTGACCGAGAGATGTCGTCTGAATGTCATGATTACATTGCTATCCGATAGACATTGTCGATAGTATTTGGGTTTTATTAACTTCCTGCGCTGTGCCGGTAGATGTCGCCACCTGTTCCGTAGGTCGACTATCTTCTCCCTCTGTATTCGTTGATTTGTCTATTCCAACCTCATTCTGTTGATTCTTATTCGACTGACATTTATCATCTAGGGCGAACTGCAGTTCCGTAAAAAGGTTTCTAATATCACTTACGGCTTTATGCATGGTTTCTTTAGCTTCCTTCTTCAGATAACCGCCTTCTTCAGCGGTATTCACTAAGCATCTTAGAGCACATTCGAGACGTGTTTTAGTCTTGTCCGCCATTTTTTTCGGTTTCTAACGATTTAAAGATAAGAGGTATAGATCTAAATGAGGCCACAACACTAGTTGCAAATCGAGGATTGTGGCGACGTTTAGTAAATTCACAGAGGCTTGCAGACTGAACGCTGAAAGGCATAACAGTCTATAATGATAATGTATGTATGTATGTATGTATGTATGTATGTATGTATGTATGTATGTATGTATGTATGTATGTATGTATGTATGTATGTATGTGTGTATGTATGTATGTAAGTTTTATGTCAAAATTGTAATCTGACGTAAAAGTTTGTAAGGTGCTTTGTTGAGGGGCATCCTATACCACACGCGCGGTTACTGATGTTGAGACAGGTGACGTAATTCCTTTCGCATCAGTAGGCCAGGAAATGACCATATATGATCATGCAATTGTATTGGCGGACGGGAATCTAGTGTAAGTTTGATCTTATTGTTTAATTGTGATCGGGCTATTTCCGGTCTTCTGCCGGCTTCGGAAAAATGATGCGTGTGCTCGGCGTCATTTACATCCGACCGCCCTAGCGAGCACTCGTGCTCGAGGGTTTCCCCTCGGGAACTCCAGTTTTTATTGATAAGTGTTATTTCAGTGTAAATTTTATGTCATTCTCTATGTTTTCTAATTTCGTTTCATTTAATGTTATTCCTTTTGCGTTTCTGTATTTCCTTGCTTAATGTAATTTTTAAAGTTTTTAAATTTAACGTGTCCGAGTTTGCCCTAGGTTCCCGTTGCCGTAGTTTTGAATTCTTTCACCTATTAAATGCTTTCGTTTTAAATTGTACATAGTAATGTAGCATCCCCTTCATATGTGAATCTAGTATTTCTTTAAGTTACTTAAGTATGTAAAGTCTTTGAAACACCCTTCATTTGTGAAAAAGTATCAGTTACTATTTCATGATCTTGTTTCTTGTAATTTTGGTTTTGATTATGTTAATATGATGAGTTTCGAGGTGATGATCGTAATTCTTTTCTCTCCCATAACGTCATACGTTCCCATGGACCTCATAGGGTTCCTGCAACTTCTACAATCCTTCTTAGTTGTCATTTTTAGACCTATAAGTTACCAGCGTATGATTAATTTTCCGTATTGATAGCTGCCGTCACGTCTATAAGCTTTGATTTGAAATATTCACCGCCAATGTGTTATTTTACTATTTCTTTATTCAACGTTTATGTCGACATTCACGACAATTTTAAGGTCAGTACTATTAAAGAAAGAGAAGAAATTCGATATCTTGGTGTCACTTTTAACGAAACAATCACCTTTGATGCGAACACTTTTTTAAAAACCGTGCACAAGAAGTTAGATGCGCTTACAGTCTCACCTTTGTTAAAGGTAGATCAAAAGTTCATTGTTTTGAACAAAGCAGTCAGCCCTACTCTCGTGTATGCTTTTCAGACCGCTGAAATTAGACAAGTACCGCTTAGCTTCCTGAAAACCGCCGACAAAATGATAAAGAACTCCCTAAAGGAAAGTTTGCAATTACCCACGGATACACCCGATAGTGCTCTGTATTCTGATTTAAGATTCAAAGGCCTCGGACTTTTCAAAGCAACCTGGGAAGTACACCTGCAACAAATAAGCGCGTGCAACGCTCTTCGCCGAGCCAGCAATAGCTACGTTTTAAAGATGCGTGATCTGAATCCGAAACGACGCAATTTCTACAGGCCCTCAACATCAGAGATATTAACCGATTCTCCAATAAAGGCAGTGACCTTCCAAATCCAAGAAAAATCCTCCAAGAACTAAGAAGTCGTGAAATGGCAACTTGGGGCTCTTTGCCTCAGAAGGGGATCGGTGTAGAGTTGTATAAAGAGTACACTCCGGCCAATAATTGGATTAGGCATCACCAAGGACTTTCTTGTAGCGAATGACGAGAGGCAATCAAGATGACATCGAATGTTTCTTCAGTACGAACTATCCCGGGCAGAACTCAGGACGGAAACCTCTGTCGCAGATGCGACAGAGAGAAAGAAACACTGGCTCACGTTCTGGGTTTTTGGTCCTACGGCGAAGTACTGAGAAACTCACGTCACCACAAGATAAGATTACTGATTGCAGAAGACCTCCGTAGCAAAACCTTCCGTGTATATGAAGAAGTCCACGGTTTGTCTACGACAGGGAGCACAAGACGAATTGACATAATTGCCTTTAAAGATAACGACAAGAAAGGCTTCATTATCGATCCGACCATCCGATTCGAGCACCATGTCGGCCAGTCTACTGAAGTTCATCTCGAAAAGCAGAACATTTACGCGTCCACCATTCCGTTCTACAAAAATAAATACCAGCTGAATGAAGTAGAGATTATCGACCTAATGATTGGTGCTCGTGGCAGAATACCTGCCTTGTTCGTAGAATTCTGGAAGAAGTTTGATCTGCCTATGAACAGCATTGAAAGAATAGTTACCACCACCATACATGGATCTGTACACATCCTGAAAACTCACCTGTTCGGACCTCCATAATTTAAACAAATCCGTATCATCGCTATATTTCTATGTGATAAAAACATTCTCTATCCTGACATGCTTTACTTTGTCCATTGTGGCAACCCGTAATTGCGGGAAGTCGTTGATTCGTTCAATAAATATATTATTATTATTATTATTATTATTATTATTATTATTATTATTATTATTATTATTATTATTATTATTATTATTATTATTATTGTACCGGGCGGTACACCTCCACGCCGCTAATTTAAAATTTGCGCCAGTGAAACTCCTCTGTTGGAGGAAGTCTGAACTTTATCTACGCTACTAATTCTCTATTTTCTCTGAAGATGTCACCACATGGAAAACTTTGAGTTTTTGAACTGTGTCATTTTTGATGTGTTTTTGTTTCGCTTGAAGTAAGAAGTGTGAACTTTCTCTTCTAGAGGACACTACTGAAGATCACCAATAGTGCAACCTAGCGCGGAGTCAAAGAACTATTTTGTTGGAGAAAGTTTTATTTCAAATGTTTGTTCTTTGCTAAATTTCTTTCTGTTATTGTTTAAGTTGGCTGTATACCCCTCCTTTTCCCCTTGTTTTAGATTTATCCAATCCCGAATTTCTTTGAGTTATTTCTGACCAATCCGATGTATCTTCCCCCAACTTGGATATGTTTCTGTACCCTAGCCAATAAAGAATTTGCGGGAGGGTGTTTTCATTCCCCTAACGCCTCGAAACTTCTGCGAGAGGATATAAATTGCTGATTTTTGAGTCTCCGAGCCACTTCTGTTCCATCTTTCAGTGTGTAAAGTACATAGCAGGGGGCGGGAAGCGCCTCTTTCTTCTCCAGCTGTTCAACACCAGGTAATGGCCTCTTAATAACTTCTTTTCTTGCTAGGTTGGCAGTTTAACTCTCGGAGCGGGTTCGAAGCGTTTCCACCATGTAACCTTTTCCTAAAATGTAACCAATCTTTTCATCTATTCTCTTTTAAGCTGCATATTGGGATAGAGAGTGCTAACCCTCTCGAGCTCCCACTCACATTGTTTTGAGGTGAACTTATTTTCTCAACCTATTCTTCGTTAATGTAAAACCAATTGCTCTTTTCTAAAGTCACCTCTATAGTATGGGATTAGCCCTTGCATTAGTGGCCTAGAGCCAGTTTAGGTTTAAAAAAAAAAAAACAAGTGTATTAGGAGTGCAAGATCGCCTCCTCTCAAATTGTTATTTTAGAGGTCATGTAATTGCCCCTTTTCATTTAATAGACCTCAGTAGGTTGGGTATTTTACCCCTGTGTCTATGTCCAGTGAGGACAACTTGAAGGTGGAGTTTGGTGTGGCCTGGGAGAGGCTTAAATTTGAGAGCGAGTGGTTCTTTTGAAAATTCAGTGTTGTACGCCTCGTGGAGGCTTTTCAGTGTAATTTGGAGCAAGGGCTCCTAGGCATGAATGGGGTTTTCTGCCCCTCTGTTGAAACTTGTGTTTGGGGTAAAACTGAGCTGATTGCCCAAGCAGTGTAAAGTCAGGGCGCGAAGCCCAAATCCTGTAAATATTGTAACTCCCCTTTTGATTTGCTACTTTGTACCTGCCATGCTTGTTATTTCTTTGTTTTTGAAAAGAAAATATAACCTTGTTAAATTTTACATTAACTTTGATTCCGTAGTTTGAGACCCGTTCACGCCCGCACCTTCTTTCACCTCTACCTACCACTAAAATACGGTAACAATTATTATTATTATTATTATTATTATTATTATTATTATTATTATTATTATTATTATTATTATAGTAAAGTTTTAGAATCCGTGAAACAAGAATCATACCTCCGTTAACACTTTCGGAAAAAAAATCCGCTTGTCTATTCTGTTTATTACTGTTAACCTTTCCTCCCTTCACGTTGAAACTTCTCGTCAATGCCACGCAGCCGAGATTCGTAAATGGAGCTTGTCATCCGCACCTTCGGGTTTTCTTTCGTACGTCCCCGGTAATTAATTCACACCCGAGAAACAGTGAGGCTTCTCCGATTTTCCGATCACTAGAAGTGTTAGTTTTTCGGTTTCCGTCATATTCGCTCCCAGCACCACTGCAAACCATTCTTTACTTGTTAACTGTACGTCACAAACCACAGTTAATGTTGCACAAAATTTGAGTTACAGGGTATTTTTTGCTTCAAGAGAGAAAATGTTTGCTTCAAGAGAGGAAATGTTTGCTTCGAGAAAGGAAATGTTTGCTTCGAGAGAGGAAATGTTTGCTTCGAGAGAGGAAATGTTTGCTTCAAGAGAGGAAATGTTTGCTTCAAGAGAGGAAATATTTGCTTCGAGAAATCGAGAAATTCGTGTAACAGATTTTCGATTAGCAGAGAAATAAAAACGCGCAAAGAATAGGAAATATGGCCGGGAAATTTAAGTTACTTCGAGATACTGAAAATTCGAATAGCAGAGATTCGAGATATCGAGGTTCGACTGTATACACGCCAGTATAATTATTAATGCAGCATGATGAAGCAATTTTACATACCTACTCAATGGGAGATACAAGCTGACACATGTTTTGGAATGACTAGTTCGGAAAGGGAACTCTGGGTAGTAGAAAAAAAAAACACTAAATCAAAACAAGATTTTATTGAAAATGAGCAGGCTCGACTCTTTTCTGAACTGCTCGCTGTAAGCACCTAGTGGTGCGCGTACCAAACTTTGAACACCACTGATATAGACTAGGAGGAAGTAGAGGAATTATTCGTAGAATGTGGCTCCGTGGAACGATGAAAAGTGTAAGCTGGTACTGTGCAGCCACCCTGTGCATTGTCTGTGGGAATATTATCGGCTCGTACGCCGCGACTGGTAGGCGCTGTAACACTACTGCCCGCAGGCTCATCGTCCACAACTCAGCCCACGCAGTACAGTCTGGACAACAAGTGTACTTCCTACTCCCAAGATAGTTGTTTTTTAACTCTATTTCCCTGAGCGACCGTTTACATGGATGCACAGCCTTTCTTAAACTTACCTATAGTACTCGGCTATACACTAAAAATAAATATCACCGCCCTATTCCTCTTTTAATGTTTACAACTTTTCTTAGTAGACAAACGTAAAATTAAGTAATTTCCTTAATTGTACCGAAAGTTGAAGTGCTAACGGGCCCGGAAAGGTTTCAGATTGAGAGTCTTGGACAGCTCTATCAAACAAAAAACAAAAATTCCAAAATCACTTCTGGCAGTTCCGTAAAACCAGCCAAAAATCGCTTGTTTCTTTAAGAGTTTACTTTAAAAAAATCAAATCCTAGTCAATTTATCGTATTTACATTTTTCTTTCTGTAATGTGACCGTGGTTCAATACCCTCAGGTGTTTTCTGATTTTGTTGAAAAAAGTCCACACCGAATGTAGTTATAACGGCTCTGCATTGACTCACATTAGCGCTCATAGCGGTCCTTAAGTGAAACAATACAGTGACTCTCATTAGCGCTCATAACGGTCCTTAAGTGTAACAATACATTGACTCTCATTAGCGCTCGTAGTGATGCTTAAGTATAACAGCGCATTGACTCTCATTAGCGCTCATAGCGGTCCTCAGGTGTAACAATACATTGACTCTCATTAGCGCTCGTAGTGATGCTAAAGTATAGCAACGCATTGACTCTCATTAGCGCTCGTAGTGGCGCTTAAGCGAAACTCTGCAGTGACTCTCATTAGCGCTCATAGCGGTCCTTAAGTGAAACAATGCATTGACTCTCATTAGCGCTCGTAATGGTGCTTAAGTGTAACAATGCATTGACTCACATTAGCGCTCGTAGTGGTGCTTAAATGTAACAATCCAGCGCGCGGCTGTGAGCTTGCATCCGGGAGATAGTAGGTTCGAATCCCACTATCGGCAGCCCTGAAAATGGTTTTCCGTGGTTTCCCATTTTCACACCAGGCAAGTGCTGGGGCTGTGCCTTAATTAAGGCCACGGCCGCTTCCTTCCAACTCCTAGGCCTTTCCTATCCCACCGTCGCCATAAGACATATCTGTGTCGGAGCGACGTAAAGCCCCTAGCAAAAAAATGTAACAATGCAGTGACGAACATTAGCGCTCGTAGTGGTGCTTAAGTGTAACAATGCAGTGACTCTCATTAGCGCTCGTAGTGATGCATAAGTGAAACAATCCATTGACTCTCATTAGCGCTCGTAGTGGCGCTTAAATGTAACAATGCAGTGACGCACATTAGCGCTCGTAGTGGTGCTTAAGTGTAACAATGCATTGACTCACATTAGCGCTCGTAGTGGTGCTTAAGTGAAACAATGCATTGACTCACATTAGCGCTCGTAGTGGTGCTTAAGTGTAACAATGCAGTGACGCACATTAGCGCTCGTAGTGGTGCTTAAGTGAGACAATGTAGTGACTCTCATTAGCGCTCGTAGTGGTAGAAAAAGGCAAACTGCTAATCTAATCGACCTGATAACGATGATTTAAAAAAGGATTGTATTTTTTAGGAATAAATACATACTTCATCATATTTTATTTACCTGAAATTCGTAGGTCATATCCCTAGGATGTTTTCAACATTGTGTTGTAGGGCTGGAACTGTGGATTTTTAACGTAGACTTACGTTCCTCTACAACGGGTGGATGGAAAGAAAAATTTAAGACGCTTTTAGTGTTTGAGTAGAACGCGTAATAATAATAATAATAATAATAATAATAATAATAATAATAATAATCTTCATCATCATCATCATCATCATCATCTGAAACGTAGTTTTCGTGAAATAGCGCTTCAAGTATCACAAAATTTGTGGTAAAAATACGCGACGTCACACGCATACTCTGTTATAAGATGGCGCTGTGTTGACTCGCGCGCTCTGTTGGAGGTTAGCTGTCGTTGAGAATACATCGTGGTCAGCTGTAAAGTAAGAAATTTAATAATGGGAAAGAAAGATTTGATTTGGATTCGGCAAAAACGAGCAAAACAAGACATCACTTTAATTTGAATGTTATGCCGAGCACAATGTGCTCATTTAATTATGTCTCTTGTTTCTCATTGCACAGACCCATACTACACCGAGTCATTACCCACATTCCAAGTGTACCACTTTCTACTGAATATAATATAATATTTAAGTTATTCTTAAATATTCGCTACTTGATTTCATAGTCAATACGAGTTTTTGTCTAAAATGAAGCTGTTAAAGCTTTTTTACATGTAATGAAAAGGTTAGTACAGGATAGGATGGCATGGAGAGCTACTGACTGATGACTCAAACAACAACCTAGACCGTGGCCCGACTATCTACATTAGAAATGTCTGAGGCCCAGCTGTTGTAGTGTTTAACGTAGACTTACGCTCCTCTACAACGTGTGGATGGAAAGAAAAATTTAAGACGCTTTTAGTGTTTGGGTAGAACGCGTAATAATAATAATAATAATAATAATAATAATAATAATAATAATAATAATAATAATAATAATAATAATATTTTATACGTCGCAAAAGTCGTTCACATACGCTAATAAAGTGAGTTTCTATGAGAGGTAACCAGGCCGATTATGTTATTGGAAGAGCTGGGCAGTAGAATAACAAAAGATGGCAGAAGAGAACATGAAATGCAGACTAGCACAAGCAAGGAAGGCCTTTCTTAAGAAAATAAATTTGTTCACTTCAAATATTGATTTACGATTCGGAAAGATGTTTCTGAAGGCTTTCGTCTGGAACATAGCATTATACGAACAGGAGTGAACCATAGACGATAACTAGCTCAGAAAGGAAAATTTTGAAATCTGGTGTTACGGAAGAATGCTGAAGGTATGGCTATTTCTAGCCTGGTGCAGCTCTTGTAAGGCAGACTTTCCGCCGAGGGTGAGCGCCGTCTGCCATGTGTAGGTAATTGTGGTGGAGGATAGTGTAGTGTGGGTTGTAGGAATGTTGGGAACACTAGAAACATCCAGTCCTCCAGCCAAGAGAATTAACCATTTAAGGTTAAAGAATCTCTAACTCAGCCGGGAATTGAACCCGGGGCCCTCTGCATCGAAGAGCACTATGCTGTCCTTTCGGCCAAGGAGCCTGTCGTGCTGAAGGTGAGATGGGTAGATCGAATCACGGATGCTGAGATACAGAGGAGAAAGATCTGGTGAAATTTGACCAGAAGGAGAGATACAATGATAGGACACATCTTAAGACACCATTCCCTCTGGGTGGGGGTTGTAGAATAACACGCACGTTAACTCCTGCCTGTCGTAAGGGACGACTTTAAGGTGCTCCATGGGCTCTTAACTTGGGGGGGGGGCTTGTGTTGGCAACCACGGGGCACTTAGATGAGTTCTGGCATTGCTTCCAGTTACTTGTGTCAGGCTCCTCACTTTCGCCTATCCTATCCGACCTCACTTGGTCAATTCTTGTTCTTTTCCGACCACGACGGTGTTGTCAATTGTGTACACTGCTGTATTTACAATTTATACACACATTAATAATTGCACATCAAATGAACCACCATCTTGAACTCAAAATCTCAACCAACTACGGAGCACATGACAAGATCACATGTACCAACACAACATAACCACAGCATGAGTTCACATAGGCCTACTTAACTCGACCAACGTCTCTCACTAACAACACAACACAACTCAACTCAACAACCCAAGACTGTCTCTTTATATACCTTACCTTGCCAGGCTTCTAGAAAAGTATGACACAACATGCTTTCTCGTATCTTCTCGAGTCTCCAACAACCTATTTACAAATGTATAGAACATTGTGCAAAACTCGAGTGACAAAGGTGCGTTGTTCTAGACTATTACCCTGTGTTGCACAACATTACATTGGATTTATACATCATATTTATAGGTAAAAGTAAATAATAATATCGGTAATAATAATAATAATAATAATCTCCAGAGTAACAAAGAAGATTACCAGAAGGTGGAAAGAATCTCAGAGACCATGAAGAAAAGGAGGCTGGCGTTTCTTGGACATCTATACAGAATGAACGCAAACAGACTCACCAAACAGATATTTGATTACTTCTGGAGAAAAAAGACCACTACAGCATGGATTAAGGAAACGAAGAAGGATATGGAAAGGTTAAGCATCTTGGAAGACCAGCTGTTAGAAAGGAATACATTTAGGAACACATTGCAGAATTTGGAAGGTGTTCAAGCCGCAGGAAGAACTAGGAAGACCGGAAGAGCCTGGACAGATGAACAACGGAAGCAGGCCAGCGAACGCATGAAGGAGTATTGGACACAGAGAAAACTCCACACGAAGATAAAGAAATGAAGTTGTAGCGTGATCCTTAGTGGTCCATTCGCTTGTAAAATAATAATAATAATAATAATAATAATAATAATAATAATAATAATAATAATAATAATAATAATAATAATAATAATAATAATAATAATAATAATCATCATCATCATTGTGACACTACTCATGGGGAGGAAAGGGCAAATGGAGAAATTGGAAATCAAGGAGAGGAAAATATTGACGAAGATCATGGGTCCCAAATTCCAAAATAACAAACAAAACAAACAAGTTCTTTTATAGAAACGAATCCCTCTACATAAAGTCGGAGAGACTCTCGGATACCACGAGGAAAAGGAGGATTGATTTCTATGGACACATATTCCGAATGAATCCTGACAGATTAACTAAACAGATCTTTGACTTCTTTTACAAAAAAAAAAAAAAAAAAAAAAAAAGAAAAACTAAACCCTATTGGTTTAAGGAAGTTGAAAAGGATCTGAGAGATATTAAGATTACCGAACTCATGTTAAAGAATGATACAGCCGAAACCATGACCAAAGACAAAACTAAGAGGCTCCAAGTTAAGAACAACACCAGAAAACCGATTCAGATATCAGAGGAGGAAAGGAGGATGAGATCAGTTAGAATGAAGAACTATTGGGAGAAGAAAAGAGCGCGAGCAAAGTGATTGATCTGACGCACCCCAAAGATGGGTGATTCGAAATGAAGAAGAATAATATTAACACCTACTAATAGAGCTCGATATTTTCACTATCTACCCATAGGTTGAGAGACTTATTTCCAAGTTATACCAGTCCATTACACACTTGCATCAGTCTTTCGTGGGTCTTGTCTTTCTTCGGCCGATACCTTCATTTTTTCGAAGTGTCAGACCCCTGGTTGCGCAGTTGTACCTCGTCTTAAAACAATAATAACCACCACCACTCTTAAGACACCCAGGACTTGTTCCACTAGTTTCTGTTGGCGGTGTGGCCGGTAAGAACGGGAGAGGTAGACGAAGGTATGAATATGACAAGCAGATTAGAACTGAAATGAAAAGGTTAGCTCAGGATAGGGTGGCATGGAGGGCTGCATAAAACACTCTATGGACTTGATGACCCAAGCGCAACACATCGGCAGATTTAACAACTCAGTGTGAACACAGATGACACATTGGCTGACATAGAAATTGGTAATGTAATTAAATGTAATTACAGCTGTTATTGAAAGGCATACGCGCAGAGAGTAAAGCACACTACCGCCACTGTCCCGTGGGAATATTATCTGTGAAAGTTTTCATTCATTTCTCTCTATTATATATCCATTTTTTATTAACTCTTCCGCTATACGAAGGCCGAATCCTTTCTTCTTGTGCGGTGCACAATGGAAGCCATTAAGAACGCTGCGGAATACAGGAATGTCACATAAGACCGCATGCCACCTTTTTGAGAAGCAGATAAGATAATAAACAAGTCCTCCCTCTCCTTTTTTCTTTCATTTTCTATTCTTTCCTCTGGGCTCTTTCATTCCCTATGGTGCATTAGAGATGCGTGGTGTATAGAAGTTTCCCGACCTGATGTTTCTAGCTCCAACAATCCTCAATCTTACCGAACGGACTGGTGAAGAAGTACAGGTATTGTATGGGCTAGCTGGCTTTCGGGAGAAGGTGCGTTCGAACGTCTCAAAACTTAGGCCTAAAATTAGTACAAAATAGTACTAAAAATCACGACTACAAACTAGTAGTTAAATTAAAACTCTAATGGGTCTCAAGACTCATAAGGGCTCCATGGGATTTGAAATTTGGTGGAGCGTAGGTAGGGGACTACGGGGCCCTTAGCTGAATTCTGGCACTGCTTCCACTTAATTTGCCGGGCTCCTCACTTTCATCTATCCTATTCGACCTCCCCTGGTCAATTCTTGTTCTTTTCCGACTCCGACGGTATTAGGTATCGAGGTTTAGGGAGTCTTTCATTTTCACGCCCTTGTGGCCTTTGTCTTTTTTTGGCCGATATCTTCATTTATCGAAGTGTCGGATGGCTTCCATTTTTTCTGTCTGATTAGTGTTATATAGAGGATGGTTGCCTAGTTGTTTTGTTGTTGTCACCCGTTCAGTCGAATTCGATCATCGGCAATTCAATGAATTAGCACTCTCCAAGTTGTCCTGTTCCACACTGCCTCCTTTAGATATTCCAGGGTGATGGTGGTGTCTGTTTTTATGATGTCTAACCAACGAATCCTCTGGTCTTCTTGTCCCGCGGATCATTCCTAGCATGATTGCTTTTTCCAAGGCATCTGATCGCATAACGTGGCCTAAGTATGCTAGTCTCAGCTTCATAATCTTACCAACCAATGGCATACGGGGCTTCATGCGCTCTAAAATTGCCGTACTGGTTATTTTTGCAGTCCATGGTATTCGTAAGATTCTTCACCAACACCAGAGCTCAAAAGCATCGATCTTCCTTTTGTCTGTCTGTTTCAGCATCCAGCTCTCACATCCATACATGAACAGTGGGAATATAATCGCATTGCCTAATCTGTACTTGGTAGCCAAACTGTTATCTCTGCTCTTCCAGATCGGAGACATAGTCATCATAGAGATACGTCCAAGCGAAATCCGTTTATTTGAGATCAGGAACGCAATCTCCACTTTGACTGATTTTGGCACCTAAAATGATGAAATCCTACACACTCTCTCTCTCTTCCCCATTTAGCTTTAGACTGTACCACACTCATGCGTAGTCATAACTTTTGCCTAGTTGTACTTTCTCTTAAAACAATAATCACCACTACCACCTATCAAATTTCACAACTCGGGACAGCAGGTGCCTGCAGGAGGGATGAGGCGCGGGGTGGCACTCGCTGCCCTTCAACCCCTGTTTGTCTACCCACTTTTACAAATGGATATCCCAGGTATTGTTAACAGGAATTTTCACCCTATCACAGACCAAATTCTCCAAGTATAACTCTGATCGTTGGGGCTGTACTTTAATTAAAGCCACGGCCGCTTCCTTCCAACTCCCAGGCCTTTCTTATCCAATCGTCGTCATAATACCTACCTGTGTCGGCGCGACGTAAAGCCACTAGCGCAAAAAAAAAAAAAAAAAAAAAAAAAAAAAAAAATCATAACTCTGATCTTTACTCAGTTATTCTGCTTAGTGTTGCCGAGCAGTGCACAACACGGAATTCATTACTTCGCAAAAAGGTAAACTGAATTTAATGTACAACGGTTATAGGTTTTATGAACAGAAAGAAAACACGTCGAGCGAAACACAGTGTGGTTTTGTCATAAAAGACTGTGTGTGCCGGTAAGGTAATAATTGCAAGTGACAATAGCCTTTTAAATGAAGCAGCCCACCAGTGTGTACCTGATGTCCGTGGCTATAAGACAGGCCCACCTCTTGATGACAGACGTGCCAATTGCAAGAAGGCGCGCAGTTTCGGCTGGCGCTGACAACGGACCATTTCACACAACTCTGATTACATTTTCAAATATGTACAGCCGTTATTTGGGTAGGGAGGGGATTTATCTATTCGAAGAAGAACTGGCCCGGGTCGTGAGTTTTGAGACTAATCCACGTAAAGAAATCTACTCTTACGAATCCTCTTCTTGGAATTCGTGAATTTTGATTCTCATGAGTTTTAAGTTCTCTCAGATTTAATCACTGCGTTGATGGGGGGTGAAAGTTCCTAATAGAGATGACTGTAAGTACCTAGATGTTAATATAAGGAAAGATCTTCATTGGGGTAATCACATAAACGGGACTGTAATAAAGAGTACAGATCTCTGCACATCGTTATGAGGATATTTAGGGGTTGTAGTAAAGATGTAAAGGAGAGGGAGTATAAGTCTCTGGTAAGACCCCCAAAATAGAGTAAGGTTCCAGTGTATGGGACCCTCACCAGGATTACATGATTCGAGAACTGGAAAAAATCCAAAGAAAAGCAGCTCGATTTGTTTTGCGTGATTTCCGACAAAAGAGTAGCGTTACAAAAATGTTGCAAAATTTTGGCTGGGAAGACTTGGTAGACAGGAGACGAGCTGCTAGACTAAGCGGTATGTTCTGGACTGTCAGTGGAGAGATGGCGTGGAATGACATTTGTAGACGAATAAGTTTGAGTAGCGTCTTTAAAAGTAGGGAAGATCACAATATGAAGTTGGAATCCAAGAGAACAAATTTGGGCAAATACGCGTTTATTGGAAGAGGAGTTACGGATTGGAATAATTTACCGAGGGAGGTGTTGAATAAAACACAGTAGGTAAAACACAGATAGAGAATCTGCCACCTGTGCTGGTGCAGAGCAGTGGTGACTGATTTACCTCCCCCCTCCACACCATGGCACAACAGCCCCGAAAGGCTTTGGCTTACCAAGCGAGCGCTACTCAAGCCGAAGGCCTGCAGATTACGAGGTGTCGTGTGGTCAGCACGACGGATCCTCTCGGCCGTTATTATTGGCTTTCTAGACCGGGGCCACCATCGCACCGTCAGATAGCACCTCAATTGTAATCACGTAGACTGAGTGGACCTCGAACCAGCCCTCAAATGCAGGTAAAAATCCCTGACCTGGCCGGGAATCGAACCCGGGGCCTCCGGGTGAGAGGCAGGCACGCTACCCCTACAGCGCGCTGCCGGTGATGTTTGATTGGTTGATTGATTGATAAGACTCCTGAGTTCTGAGACGACATGACTGTCGTTACCCCTGAGGACCATTTTCTGTAGTTTCTCAGGATAGTACCTTAAATAAAGCTGCGGTTTCTTCTATCCGACCTCCCTTGGTCAACTCTTTCTTTTTCCGGTAGTGTTATTCTTCGTAATGTCGGACCTCTTTCAGGTTCCCATCCTGTGGCCTGTGATATTCTTTAGGGTTGCACTCAAGAACAAGGTTTGTCCTCTGACAGTCCTTTCTACGAGCAAGCCCAGCGTAATGCTATTTCAGTGTTGCTAACCTTAGCAACTTACTCATCTGCTCTCTCTCTCTCTCTCTCTCTCTGTTCCCCCTGTGGATGGGGGGTGGTAGAGTAACACCCCCTGCCTGGCGTTGCTTCTACCTACTTGTGCCAGGCTTCTCACTTTCGTCTGTCCTGTGGGACCTCCGTTGATTAACGCTTGTTCTTTTCCGACCCAGACGGTATTACGTGTGGAGGGCTAGGGAGTTTTTCATTTTCAGGCCCTTCGTGGCCCTTGTCTTTCTTTGGGCGATACCTTCACTCTTCCATTTTTACCTTCTCCATTTTACCGTCGTATTAGTGTTAATATATTATTAATAATAATAATAATAATAATAATAATGATAATAATAATACCGGGCGAGTTGGCCGTGCGCGTAGAGGCGCGCGGCTGTGAGCTTGCATCCGGGAGATAGTAGGTTCGAATCCCACTATCGGCAGCCCTGAAAATGGTTTTCCGTGGTTTCCCATTTTCACACCAGGCAAATGCTGGGGCTGTACCTTAATTAAGGCCACGGCCGCTTCCTTCCAACTCCTAGGCCTTTCCCATCCCATCGTCGCCATAAGACCTATCTGTGTCGGTGCGACGTAAACCCCTGGCAAAATAATAATAATAATAATAATAATAATAATAATAATAATAATAATAATAATAATAATAATAATAATAATGGGTCTACGTCACACTAACTACTTTTACGGTTTTTCGGAAACTGCGAGGAGCCGGAATTAGGTCCCGCAGGAGTTCTTTTATGTGCCAGTAAATCTACTGACACAGGGTTGATTTATTTGAGTGCCTTCAAATACCACCGGACTGAGCCAGGATCGAACGTGCCAAGTTGGGGTCAGAAGGCCAGCGCCTCAACCGTCTGATCCACTCATATCGGCAGTGTTAACAGAGGAGGGTTGTCTATTTGTACTTATTCTTAAAACAATAATCACAGTCTCTTCCTGTTTCTTCTTGAAAAATCCATCATCGATCTTTCCATGCCTCTTTCAACTCCTCTAAGTATTTGTTTGACAAATTTATTCAGTGTCCAGATCCTACACGCATGAGTTAGTATAGGGAGAGTACAATGATAAGAAACTATTCTCTTCAAATCTACGGAGACAATGTGAAGCGTGTTGGTCATACTGATAACTAACTTGAAAAATTAATTCAATATGTCGTGCTGTTGTTATTTGATCAGCTGCTGAAGTTACAGCTCATTCCATGTTAAGAAAACAGTATTGCTCTTATGACAACAGGGTTGCCATATCGAACGGCTCTGCTCAACACCATCACGGGAAAACGGTGGCACATAAATTTGTCAATTTCAGTATTTAAGTTCAAGACAAAAGGCGGAAGAAACTAAGCTATAAATAATATTTATGAACTCAGGGGTGGGTTACAGGGGCTATTTTTGGTTTGTACAGAATTAGAGGTAAACTACGGCACATCAAAAAACTTCTGCATTGAATTGTAATGCAAACTGGGGGAGAAAATAGACACATAATTGTTATGGGCTGGAGGGGTGAGGGATACATTTAACTGCATTTATTAAATTACTCCAGGCAATAAATGCTAGAAAACCGACGCAACAATTAAATAATGTAGCTGTACAAAATATCACAGTATTAATGTTAAAGAAAGAAATCAATCACACACGTAGGCTTATCGCATAACTCTCACTCAACACAAGAGAGTTGCGCACTGATTTAAAGCCAAAAAACACACACGTAACAAATAAATACTGTAGATGACTTCACTACAGAACTGAGCTACCGGCGGTTCACAGAGTGAGGGACTACACGAGGCTTGTACCAGAGCAACACAGAAGAGGGAAGATGAAGGAAGGCAACGAAGCGATGGCTGTTACCGCCATTGTGCTTCCTCCCTGAAAATGTATTTATGAAAAAGAAAAAGTTTTGCAGTTATGTTAATAACTCACGGACAGAAATGCCTCGTCCTTTTTTAAAATCTATCTTTAATAATATATTACAAAGTACAGCATGATATCCCTTAATCACGAAGAATTATGGGTGTCTCAGAGGGGTTGTGTTCACTTATTGTAATGAGATATAGATAAGCAGATCGCTTCGCGAACGAATTCAAATGCATTTTGTGCGGCGTTGTTGCTAAATCTGCGCGTGGCTTACGATCGGCTCCAGAGAACCAATGCAAGAAACACTTCACCAGGTGAGGGATTTGAACATGAACCTCCGAGCTAACAGGATCACGCTACGGTGGCATCGGCTGAAACCATTTGATGCTGCTTTCTCGATAAAGCCGCTGTTAAGTCAGTTTCAGATTTTACAACACCGCCGCGCAAAGCCCATTTGGATTCGTCAGCGAAGCGATTTGATTGGCTAACTTCAGGAGATGATAAAATGACAATGGCGGGGGATAGCAAATTATTTCATATTATTTACCAGTATGACCAACTTTCTAACCCTCATATATACAGTTCACGTAGTTTTCGACTACTCTGTATGTGGAATCAGTTTATAGTACTATTCTAAACTGAAAAATAAGCAGTTTATACCACAAATGGTCGTCGGAAGTGGCATCACAGGCTGTCTGTTTGTATTCGGGAGATAGCAGACCTGAAGATGGTTTTCCACTGTTTTCGCACCAAGCAATTGCTGGGGCTGTACCTTCCCAACTGTCCTATCCCATAGTCGCCATAACATCTGCCTGTGTCAGTGCGATGTAAATCAAGCAGTGAAAGAACAGGGTGGCCCTAAAGCCTGTTAACACTTGACCAGGCAATACTTCACGGAATATTGGAGGCAGAGAGGTAATAACTGACACACATCACATGGGGTTTTACTGAAACCAAAATAATATACACAAAATGACCAATAGATACACAAGCAATAATTAGTTTAACAATCGACGTTTAGCAAAGACGATATTCTTTATAACACATGTTCAACATATCGGCCGTCATTCAACAACAACAACGCCTGTATTCGAGGGTCAATGTTATTAACAGCACTGTACAGCATATCCGTAAGTATGGTGAGAAATTGCCGTCGGATGTTATCTTTTAGCATCCCTAATGAGGTAGGACGACCGCGATAGATTTCAGGCAACCCCGCAACAAATAATCATGCGGATTGAGGTCGGGGGACCGCGGAGGCCTAACATGACATGCCGTGATTGCAGACACACAGTGTTGCCAGGTCTACATATGCAATATTGGTAGATTTCAGGCAACCCCACAACAAATAATCACGCAGATTGAGGTCGGGGGACCGCGGAGGCCAAACATGACATGCCGTGTTTGCAGACACACAGTGTTGCTAGGTCTACATATGAAATATTGGTAGATTTTACGTAAACATTTGGGGAGTTTTAATGAAAATTTCCGCAGTTTCTCGAGCACTAAAATGTTACAATACACCTGAATTAAACTATGCAATAGTCATATGAACTTATTATACAATTTCACACACCCGTACTCTTCGTTCACTCTATGATTCTTCTCCTCTTTCTCCCCACGTTTCCTGCAGAAGTAATTGTTCATCAGGCGAAGAAACTATGTATCAATTCTGAAGTTGTAGCAGGATGGAGATTTTGTATTCTGTATGTGGGTCGGGGATTTCCCTTCGATTGATGCAGTCAAGCATGAGTTTTGTGTTCAATAAGAGAGGAAAGATTACGCAATTCGAGCCTAAAATGAATGAGGGGACGTACCTAACGAGTGATGTTATCGACGAAACGTCACGCAGTGAAGGCGAGGAAAGAGCTTTCCGGCAAAATATATTATATACCAAAAATCAATACTATTCATTTTCCTTAAATTTGGATTAGAAGAAATTACGGGAGATTTTTGTTTTTTCGGGTTTTCACGTGTGTTGCAAAAATCGGGAGATCTCCTGAAATTCGAGAGACCTGGCAACACTGCATGCGCATCTGATGCCTTCTCTCAATACAGCTCCTTTTATACCGTACACGATTCTCATGTGACATAAGTGACGTGTTGCTGTCCAGCGCCATCTGTTGGTCTGTTTTTACACTTGTTGTTGGTGTCGATGAAACCCCATGTCATGTCAAGCACGTGTGGCCATTTATACCTGACGTGTTGCTGTCCAGCGCCATCTGTTGGTCATTTTGTGTATTCTTTTTTGGTGTCAATTATTCTCATGTCATGCCAATCACGTGTGTCAATTATTACCTCTCTACCTCTAATATTCCGTGAAGTAGTGCCTCGTCAAATGTTAACAGACTTTTTGGTCAACCTGTATATCACCTAATCTTGTACACTTCATTCAGAGTCCGTTGAGTGAGTCTTCCCTCTTTCCTCCTCGATTATCAGACCTCCAGAGGTGTTCTACCTTGTGTTAACATCTCTGTTGAATACTGCCATTAAACGTCAGGAGGTATATATTCATCATCTCTTTCTAATGAAAAAATCCTCCAACTGTGCTTCATTATTTCGTCGATCTCAAAATCTGACCCCTCATCATTACTGAAATCGGCCTGGAGCACTTCTCCAACATCACTGGTTTGATCCTGCGAATTAACAGCCGTAATAACGGTACTTTAGACTCATAAACTCGAAACAGTGTACAACTCTATTACAGGAACATCTAGAGGCAGGACCACAACACGGAACATTTCGTAGATAAAGACAGCGGAAGTGTCATGTTTTCTTGACAGTCTTTCACAAATCATGAGTACGGTACAATATTCGATCGTAAATTTTCCCTTTACGAAAATCAAATCATCATAAATGTGTCTCCCGGGCATGGCCTTCCATCAACGGCTGCTAATTTCAGATGGACCGGGCGAGTTGGTCGTGCGGTTAGGAGCGCACGGCTGTGAACTCGCATCCGGGAGATAGTGGGTTCGAACCCCATTGTCGGCAGCCCTGAGGATGGTTTTCCGTGGTTTCCCATTTTCACACCAGGCAAATGCTGGGGCTGTACCTTAATTAAGGCCACGCCCGCTTCCTTCCCATTCCTAGGCCTTTCCTGTCTCCTCGTCGCCATTATTATTATTATTATTATTATTATTATTATTATTATTATTATTATTATTATTATTATTATTCGTTTCAGCCATCTATGGGCTGCGATTACGCAACTTCCGTTGCTTTCTCAAGTTCTTTCTCCTTCCTCTTTCGCCAGTATTCCTTCATGCGTTGGCTTGCTCGTGCTCGTTCTTCTGCAGAGAATATGTTATTATTATTTAGAACTGGTTGGGTTGTGAGGGACTATGGGCTGACTTTCTCGTCAGTTTACTGTGCGCGTCTCACTTGAGTTTGCCGTAAACCTCTTGTTTCGTCATCACTATATTATCTCCCACTATGGTTGGGGGCAGTAGAATAATACCCTCGGTATCCCATTGCCTATCGTAAGAGGGGACTAAAAGCGGCCTCAGGGGTGGTCTGGCGACCATGGGGTCCTTAGCTGAGTCCTGACATTGTTTCTACTTACTTGTGCCAGGCTCCTCACTTTCAGCTATCCTTTCTGACCTTCCTTGGTGAACTCTTGTTCTTTTCCGACTCCGACGGTATTAGAGCATTCGAGGCCAAGGGATTCTTTCATTTTCACGCCCTTCGGGGCTCTTGTCTTTCTTTGGCCGATACCTTCATTTTCTCTCTGATTAGTGTTATATAGAGGATGGTTGCCTAGTTATACTACCTCTTAAAATAGTAATCACCACCACTACATCACTATATTATCGTAAAAGAAAGGACTCTTTAAAGCGCTAAGGATATGAGTAGAGCCAGAAATTTTAGGCAGTAATAGGTGGGATTGTAAACTTACTGACGAGAATAATAAGTACAGCGTGGATGGGATGATTGAGCATAAGAGGTTTGGTCATACACACAAATAATTGGAGGAAAATAATTAGATAACTCGCGCTAATAATAATAATAATAATAATAATAATAATAATAATAATAATAATAATAATAATAATAATAATAATAATGGCGTATGGCCTCCGGAGAGGCCTGGTGCAGGTCTTTTTCTAGTAGACTGCCTATTAGGCGACCTGCATGTCTGTGAAGATGAGTGGCTTACCCAGCCCCCCGAGCCATTGGAATTAACCAATTAAGGTTAGAATCCCCGACCCGGCTGGGAATCGAACCCGGAACCCTCTGAACCGAAGGCCAGTACGCTGACCATTCAGCCAACGAGTCGGACAAACTCGCGCTGTAATCATTTTATCAGCTGAAGAAGTTGAGGGACTTGAACAAGGCCCTCCCTGCTGATAGGCTCGGTCCACAGCAAGCACGCTAGACGCTACGGTGGCATTGGCTGAAATCCACCGTGTGTTAAAATGTTTGATGCTCATTTTTCCACATGGCTCTCAAGCCCGACCAAGCCATGTGCAGATTTAGCAACAATGCCTCGTAAAGCCCATTTGAATTCAGCCGCGAAACGATCTGATTGGTTAACTTCAGCAGCTGATAAAATGACGATGGCGCAAGATATGGACGTAATTTTTTTCAAACTACTTATCAGTCTGTCCGGCTCCATAGCTAAATGGTTAGCGTGCTGGCCTTTGGTCACAGGGGTCCCGGGTTCGATTCCCGGCAGGGTCGAGAATTTTAACCATCATCGGTTAATTTCACTGGCACTGGGGCCGGGTGTATGTGTCGTCTTCATCATCATTTCATCCTCATCACGACGCGCAGGTCACCTACGGGTGTCAAATCGAAAGACCTGCACCTGGCGAGCCGAACATGTCTTCGGACACTCCCGGCACTAAAAGCCATACGCCATTTCATTTCAGTATGACCAAGGCTCTAACGCTCATATACTTGGCTCACGTTGTTCCGGACCATCCTGTATATACTAGACTGCACTACGACTATGCTGTGAGATTTGCATAAACAGTAGGGGTACAACCTATTAGATCTCCTAGAATGCATGTTCCTCTCGCTACACTGCGGAAGAGCGGGCTAGACGATACAGTATCTCCTTTCCGTTTGTATTGTGACCTACCAATGCCTAAAAGTAGGGAGTCTAGATAGGAGTCTGTCCCATTTAAGTGGTCTTACTGCGGAGCGTCTTTCTGGAAGACGGTGCACCCTTTCTTCAAGTGCGATTGTCTTCCTGTTCTTCCGCCGTAGGTTTATAATTAGACACCAGATGACACTTATATAGATACCAACTGAATACTTTTATATTTACTTTGGAAAGTCTTTGAAATACAAGCAACGGTCTGGGGAAGTTGACTTAGCTGTAGAGGTGAAAGTACTTTCGCATGTTCTTAGAATCAAGATGGCAGTCCACTTTGTTGACGATTCTGAAATCAAGCGCTTGACTTTGCATATCTTAGTGACAGTACTGATAGTGACAGTGGTTATTGTGTTAATTCCGATGAGGAAATTATTCCTGAAAGTAGTGAATGTGACAACGAAGTACAAGGTGCCTCGGAAGTAATGGGAAATGTCGATAACCAGAATGATGTTCAAATCGGTGCAGGTTATGTTATTATTGGGGTTACGTCAATAATTTGAAGAAACCAGAGAAGGGATAAGTGTAAACTGTTGATGTTTATGTAGATTCTTATAAATAATATGATCACAGCACAGGAAAAAGAAGAAGAAGAAGAAACAAAACTAAGATAAAATAGAGGTTCGAAATTCGTGAAAAGAGCTCAAAATCCGTTTCGATGAAAAATTGCATTTTACTTAGCATTGGAAATGAAAAGTGGAGAACTGTGGGACAATATGTAAGAACATACTTGTGCGTTTCAGAATATCATATTTCAGGAATAAATTATATATCAGAAATTCTTTTGGTTTGAGAAAAATACTTCAACAATTTTCTTTGTTCCAAAAAATTATAACTGCTTTACGATACCGTAGTTAGAAATCGTGACAATATTTTTTGTTACTTGTGTTATTGTCATGTAGATCAGTCTTTCAGCTTTGTATTGGTGCGTAATATGGATTTATTAGGATTAATACGTGGTTATAGACATGATTTTATTTTCATTGTGTTTATTAAGGAAAATAACTAAAGCATTTGACAAATATACCTGCAGGAGTTCTAGATTTAAATCCCATCTGACTTCCTGGTGTGAAAATGGGAAACATGGAAACCGCCTCCTGAATTCCAGCTCACAGCGACACGAATCGTACTCGGTGAATTCAGTAAGTGCAGACAATATGAGACTCACATAGGGTCTTCGTGGCCTCCATTCAAGCCTCACACCAATTAATTGTAAGCTCATGGACGAAAACCCTGCCCCACCCGCGGTGGGAGGAAAATGTACACACAAAATAATATTCATCTCTTATGTGAGTGTTCATGTGATGCTCCTTCGGATAAGAGGGGTCCACCTGTCTTTCGAGCAGAGAACATCGAACAGGACGATAAAAATGTCATAAATGCAGAGAGAACTGACCCACTCGGTCACACAAAGAAAGAGCTAACAATGCTAGTGCGCCGGTCGCATGTCATTTGTCCGCGTTATGACACCACCCACTGGAGCGCACTCGCTGCTCTTTTGTCTGCGGCGCGCTCCCCCGGAGAGAGCACTTTAATCGATAAATTCTTCTTCAAACATAAAGATAACACGGTGCGGTAATAACTCCACATGGATGGACACTTTTACCGAAACCTGCTCCTGAAAACACTCCATCTACTGTAGTCCCTTTCCATTTCAAAATATTGAATATGCGCCCAAATACAACGTGGGGGTTTGTCAATCAATCAATCAATCAATCAATCAATCAATCAATCAATCAATCAATCAATCAATCAATCAATCAATCAATCAATCAATCAATCACCACGTGGCAGATCCCCTATTAGTTGTTTACGTAAGAAAGCAACAACTCAACATCATGAGCAAGATGGTCAGAAGGGTTGGACCACGGATCGCCTGCGAAAAGACTAAGACCTCAACAGCACCGGGGATTGGAAAACACCATAGGGCACTGTGCTGAAGGTAGAACAGGAGAATATGGAACAGAAAGGAACAGGAGCAGCGAGAGGGATAAAAGAGAGGGTGAAAAAGATGAGAACTACCTACCTTGCGACCAGAGAAGTGTACAGTTAGTTAGTAATGTTTTATTTTACCCGGCAAGATTAAGGACTTCAGGCCTTCTCTTCCATCAAACCAGGCACTGAAATGTACATATTACATTGTATCACTTTACAATGATAGATTTAATACTAATTAAATTAATAGTAATACGAGAATGATGAGTGTTAAGGTTAAATGAAGATGAAATAAGTTAGGTATTATAAAAGGATAAATTCTTAAAACTAATATCCTACGTGTAAAAAGAGGTAGTACATAAAAATTACTAACATTTGAAAAACAGATCGGGTAAGAATTTTAGACTAACCTTCTACCAGAACATCCATGACAATAGAATGGTTGTAAGTAGCAGCATCAAGTTTACAGATGAACCTTACTGGTGCAAAAAATGTCTCCACAGAGTTTCCTTGAAAATGCGAATAGCGCTTAACCTTCCAATACTTTCGGGAAGGAGGTTCCACTCCCGGCAGGCAATTACTGTGAATGAATTATCGTAGATGGCAGATCTATGGGTAGGTAAAGCAAGGATGGAATTATTAGTAGATCTGGTGTTAAGACTGTGATAAGAAGATAGGTAAAATTGCTGTGAAGAATGAAGGATTTTATGGAGATGGCATAGGGTATGAACAGTGCAACGGATTTCTAGTCGGGGCCCAGACAGGTGGTCATATGAAGGAGTTACATGGTCATAGTACCGTAGGTTAAAGACGTATCTCACACATGCATTTTGACCAGGTTGTGAAATGAACATATCAACAGACGCAAGGTTCAGGTACTGCAAGGACTTTACGCGGCCGAGACAGTGATAGAGCAATTGGAGGAAGAAGAGAGGAAGACCCTGAGAAAGATACTGCGACCAAAAAGAGGAGGTGGAAGATAGTAACAAAGATCAAGAGACGAACTATGCCGATACATGAGAACGATCTCGGAAGAAATAAGACTCAAAAGAGCAAGATTTGCTGGGCATTTGATTAGGATGCACATGGATAGTTGGGAGACAACGGGAACTAAATATGTCGCCCGGACTGAGATGGGGATCAAGGTGGAAGAGACACCAACCAATAAGCCAGAGTTCAATGACAGAGAAAGATACAAGAATAGGATAGAGAAGCACCAGTGGGGGAGACAAGAGAAGAGGATACGGAAAATATCAGCTGAAGAACGGGGGAGAAGGAGAGAGAATGAAGAGGTTCTGGGAGAATAAGAAGAAAACACAAACCATGACAAAGCCGCCCGTGGTGCTACAGAGGCCGTAATGAAATAGTAATAATAATAATAATAATAATAATAATAATAATAATAATAATAATAATAATAATATTTATTTCTGAATCTGTTTACCCTCCAGGGTTGTCCTCTACCGCCTCAAGGGCAGCGTTCTGGGGTATGAGACTTTGAGTCGGGGCGGATAAAACTGGGGAGGAGGACCAGTACATCGCCCAGGAGGCCTAACATGCTATGCTGAACAGGGGCCTTGTGGAGGAGTTGGAAGATTGGAAGGGATGGACAAGGAAGAGGGAAGGAAGCGGCCGTGGCCTTAACTTAGGTACCATCCCGGCATTTGCCTGGAGAAGAAGTGGGAAACCGCGGAAAATCACTTCCAGGATGGCTGAGGTGGGAATCGAACCCACCTCTACTCAGCTGATCTCCCGAGGCTGAGTGGACCCCGTTCCAGCTATCGTACCACTTTTCAAATTTCGTGGCAGAGCCGGGAATCGAACCCGGGTCTCCGGGGGTGGCATCTAATCATGCTAACCACTACACCACAGAGGCGGACTATAATAATAATAATAATAATAATAATAATAATAATAATAATAATAATAATAATAATAATAATAATAATAATAATAATAATCAGACCCGCGCTGTCGCAGTCATATTGTTTTGCCTGCCCTTTTCAATAGTTTTATAACATTTAATACCGGTAATGTAGTTTATAATATTTCTTTCCATACAATATTCCCTATGCTTCGACCATTCGGCCGTATCTGGGTCTTAATATTTTCAAACAATCTTGCCCGAGATAGTGTAACATACAATTGGCCGTAGCTGAATACTTCTTCAAGAGTTTGGCCTTGAACTTTATTGATGTTCACAGAGAAGGCTAGTCGACTTGATATCTCCCGTCTGTATGTACGTAGACTGTTTTCTTTTAGCAACATCTAAAAAGCGTTCTGCCATCTGTTGAGTATATTCAGAAGCAGGGGAAGATCAGAGAATCAAAGAGTATCTAGCAGAGAATAATATTCTTCCATCATCAGAGGAAGTGTATACTCTCTGGCTTCACACGTAGTGCGTACTCAAACACGGTTATATGCAATGATATTACTAAGTATGACAATTGTCCGACTCGTTGGCTGAATGGTCAGCGTACTGGCCTTCGGTTCAGAGGGTCCCGGGTTCGATTCCCGGCCGGGTCGGGGATTTTAATCTCTTCTGATTAATTCTTCTGGCTCGGGGACTGGGTGTATATGTCCGTCCCAACACTCTCCTCATCATATTCACACAACATACTACACTACCAACCACCACAGAAACACGCAATAGTGCTTACATCCCTCCATAGAGGGTTGGCGTCAGGAAGGGCATCCGGCCGTAAAAACAGGACCAAATCCACATGTGCGACGCAATTCGCACCCGCGACCCCACAGGTGTGGGAAAAGCGGCAGGAAAAGAAGAAGAAGAAGAAGAAGAAGAAGATTACTAAGTATGACAATTACATAAGATATCAGAATATTAATGAAAGTGTTAGTCGCTTAGCAACCTGCTAAGTACAGAATGTATTGCGGGTTAGGATCAGCCTTCGCCTGCAATTATTGGAGTGACCATTTAATGATTTTATTTTATGATTACTCAAAGTTGGCTGAACTTAGAGAACTATTAATGTCTCATGGTTCACCGGCAGGTAATTCCGGACAGAATAAAACAGAAATGAAGCAAATCGGTCCAGAAGAACGGACGGACGGAGACTGTTTACCTCGTCTGGCACGCATTGAATATTGAGAACTCCAATTTACTATTAATGTCAATTTCAACCAATCATGGTCAACTATCACAGAAATATTATCTATATGAGGTTATCGCACCTGATAGGCAACTGTTTGGAAGTTACCAAACGCGATTCGCAATTGTTACCCCCAACTGGGCCGAAGCTCTCTCTACCCTACTGTAGAAACTGCTGTATACTATTGTACGGACCCAGTCTGAAGCAAGCCATTCTTATCGCAGCTACCAGCTGGACACTGTTCTGCAAACACATGAGACTGCATTCTCTCATAATCTTAGGCGTAACTTTTTAGTAACAAAAGCTAATGTCCGACTCGTTGGCTGAATGGTCAGCGTACTGGCCTTCGGTTCAGAGGGTCCCGGGTTCGATTCCCGGCCGGGTCGGAGATTTTAACCTTCATTGGTTAATTCTAATGGCCCGGGGGCTGGGTATTTGTGCTGTCCCCAACATCCCTGCAACTCACACACCACACATAACACTATCCTCCACCACAATAACACGCAGTTACCTACATATGACAGATGCCGCCCACCCTCATCGGAGGGTCTGCCTTACAAGGGCTGCACTCGGCTAGAAATAGCCACACGAAATTATTATAACAAAAGCTAATGCAAACCGATAACTAGCAAGGTGCAGTCGTGAGTCGAATAAGGCTCCTTAGAGTTCACGTGCTGTGTAACGTATTCATGAGGAATGTAAAAAGAGAGAAAAGAAAGGTGATGCTGATAAAGAGGACAGTGTTATATGAGAATGTGTCTGTATTCTGCTACGATGTAATGGCAGTAAGATTCGCGGAAGAAGAAAAAACAGGGAAGAAAGAAATAGCCAAACAAAGAAAGAGAATAGGATACCGAGAATGGACATAATGTAAAACAAGAAATGCCATGTTCAACATCTGTAAATTAGTTAAAGTTTATTTAAGCCTGTAAGGAGAAAAAGAGCATGGGACACTGCCGAGGAATCCAGTCATTTCTACTTCTGATAGCCTTCAAATACAGCATTATGTGGGACTCCCAAGGACTGCGGGGAAAAGTGCAGAAATCTCAATTGATGATGACGATGATGATGATGATGATGATGATGATCAGGCGCCTTTGAGATCAAGATAGGAGTTAGGCAAGGAGACCGGCTCTTCAACTGTGTCCTCGAGAAAGTATCATCCGTGGGTGACGCAAAGAAATGACTAACGAAGTAATCAAAAACGGGGTCAGACTTGGCTCCAGAAGCCTAAACATTACACTCAATTGTCTAGCATTTCCAGATGATTCTGCAGTTTTTCCTGATTTCCTAGACACAGCCACAAAATAGGTTTCGGATGTGAAGAATCTGTATGACGAGAGAAAATGCGAAAGAACAGAGAAAAGAAGACCAAACACGAGTAAGACAACGGATGAAAAGTACTGGCGAAAGACGAAAGAGATAGAGAACTTAAGCAAATGATAGAAGTTGTGTAATCGCAACAAATCCGTCTTTATGTCTTGGGATTATAAGATGGTACGTCGTAACAAAGGTATGTTTCCTTTTAGACTATAACATGAGATAAATGTTCGGGAGGGAATTGAAATTGTTTTTTAGAACTGTGAGGTATTCCTTAAATCACTGTTCCTATGAAAGCGAGTACCCTGTGCTGTGTGTGTGAATCTCACGCACAATTATTAAGGACGCTCTTCGTGATCGTTATCATGAATGATGACGGTCATTCTGTAGCGCGCTCACCTGCGGCTTGGGACACGACAGAACGGCTTATTGTTTGACTTCGCCGCGGGATTCTCGTAACGAGCGACGGACCGCATCTGTCAGACCACAGATTTATCTATCTATCTATCTATCTATCTATCTATCTATCTATCTATCTATCTATCTAACATCGAAGTAAGTAAGAATTAATTTATTTAGCGTTTGCCATTTCATGGTAGTGATAATTAGCTAGGAGATCGCAAGGATTGTCTGGCTGCCAGGAATTTGTTACTCGCTTAGTACCACACAGGGGACAAGTGTAGGGTAGCTTATGGTTAGAACCCTGCGCGGAAATACAAAATATTATCCGCATCCGCGAATATTGTAAACATTTAACACAGTATATTACAGCCAAGGTATTGAAACTTAACACAAAACAATAGGTCTTAATACCTGGCACCAAACGCCCCACAGTCCCAGATTTATGAGGGGTTTTCTCTTGCGACAACTATGGACTGGAATCGTCCTACTGGACTGATTTACTTCATTTTAGTGTTATTCTCCCCGGAAGACATTAACAGGTCTCTAAGTTCAGCCAACTTTGAGTAATCACAAAATGAAATCATTAAATGGTCACTGCAGGCGTATCAATCAATACTGAACTGTATTTAGGGCAGTCGCCCTGGTGGCAGATTCCCTATCTGTTGTTTTCCTAGCCTTTTCTTAAATGATTTAAAAGAAATTGGAAATGTATTGAACATCTCCCTTGGTAAGTTATTCCAATCCATAACTCCCCTTCCTATAAGTGAATATTTGCCCCAATTTGTCCACTTGAATTTCACCTTCATCTTCATATTGTAATCTTTCCTACTTTTAAAGACGCCACTCAGACTTATTCGTCTACTAATATCATTCAACGCCATCTCTCTGCTGACAGCTCGGAACATACCACTTAGTCGTGCAGCTCGTCTTCTTTCTCACAATTATTTCCAGCACAAACTTTGTAACATTTTTGTAACGCTACTCTTTTGTCGGAAATCACCCAGAACAAATCGAACTGCTTTTCTTTGGATTTTTTCCAGTTCTTGAATCAATTAATCCTGGTGAGGATCCCATACACTGGAACCATACTCTAGTTGGGGTCTTACCAGAGACGTATAAGCCCTCTCCTTTACATCCTTACAACAACCCTTAAATACCCTCATAACCATGTGCAGAGATCTGTACTGTTTATTTATAATCCCATTTCTGTGATTACCCCAATGAAGATCTTTCCTTATATTAACACCTAGATACTTACAATGATCTCCAAAAGGAACTTTCACCCCATCAGTGCAGTAATTCAAACTAAGAGGACTTTTCCTATTTGTGAAACTCACAACCTGACTTTTAACCCCGTTTATCCTCATACCATTGCTTGCTGTCCATGTCACAACATTATCGAGGTCATGTTGCAGTTGCTCACAATCTTGTAAGTTATTTATTACTCTGTACAGAATAACACCATCCGCAGAAAGGTTTACCTCTGATTCCACTTCTTTACTGATATCATTTATATATATAAGAAAACATAAAGGTCCAATAATACTGCCGTGAGGAATTTCCCCGTTAATTACAGGGTGAGAAAAAGTTTCGCATACCCTAATTCTCTGAGATCTATTTTCTGGAAATATAGCAACCCATTCAGTCACTCTTTTGTCTAGTCCCATTGCACTCAATTTTTCCAGCAGTCTTCCATGATCCACCCTATTAAATTCTTTAGACGAGTCAATCGCGATACAGTCCATTTGACCTCCAGAATCCAAGATATCTGCTATATCTTGCTGGAATCCTACAAGTTGAGCTTCAGTGGAATAACATTTCCTGAACCCGAACTGCCTTCTATCGAACCAGTTATTAATTTCTCAAACATATATAATATAATCAGAAAGAATGCCTTCCCAAAGCTTACATGCAACGCATGTCAAACTTACTGGCCTGTAATTTTCAGCTTAATGTCGTTCATCCTTTCCTTTATACTCAGGGGTTTAGCCTAACCCGCATACCATTCTGTACTTAGCAGGTTGCTAGGCGACTAGCACTTTCATTAATATTCTGCTAAATGTGAATTTCATCCTTATACAGTACTGAGGCCCACGAGAGTTGGAGTCTGACGTTTAGCGCCACCGGCGAGAAAAAGTTGACTAACGCTTCTCTAAACTGGTCTGTTGCTATGACAACGATAACAACGATGCCACAATTAAGTAATCTATCGCCACGTGAGTTGGCTTGCTCTCAGTCGCTTTTGTGATACTATTGGGTGTGGTGCTGTGTTACTTGCTGCTGTTTTATGTATTTACGTGTTTGCTTTCTGAATATTATTTTTATTTTTAACTTTTTTTGGTAAGTTAATCAGTGGCTAGTTGTACAGTATTTAACATGCGTACTTGTCCAGGTTATTGTCAGAAATTGATGACTGTTAGTGATTACGGAATCTCATATTTATCGGCAATGACGTGTCCTGTCTTACATGCTGGAATTATTAGCACGAGCTTAGGAACGGGTCAAAGTTTATTGAATTACATTAGGCCAGCATGATTTATTAAACACTCAGCCTGTATGAAAGGGTGATATGCCGCAGATGGAGGTAACTATGACAACGCAGCGTACTTCGTAGTTACTGCTTTCGCCGCTCAAATGTCAGACTGCAATTCTCGTGGGCCCAACTATAGTAATGCGATTGCATGCAGCCATGTTTGATTACAGCCTGTCAAGTCAGAGAGTATACACTTCCTCTGACCACGGAAGAATACTATTCCCTGCTAGATACTCTTTGATTCTCTAAACTTTCGCAGCTTCCAAATGCATTCAACAGATGGCAGAGCGTTCCTAATAACTTACATGCTGCTAAGAGAAAAAAGTCTACGTACAAACAGACCTCAGCATCATTTACGCCTATCGAAGGATAGAAAGAGTAAAAGCCAAGTATCTTAAATTCTCTGCCTGGAAGGGAACGCTCCTTCGAGACCAACTTACAAGCTCGCAAGACAACCGTTCTATACAGAAGAACTGTGATTAAAAATACCATTGCATTCTACGACACAGTACCAAGCTTTGCATCGGCAACTGCAGGTTTAAAAAATCGAATATGATGATAGATTTTTACCAAATATAGGGCATGATGACGTCAGAATGGATGCATTCTGGCTACGAAACACGGCTTCGTATTAAATGTTCATAAAACCATAGAAAGGGGCAGGCAAACAATGTGAGTACGACAGACATATCAAGGCGAGTTGTCTGACCTATTGATAACGAATACTGCGGAGCATCACGTGTCCTCTAGTAATACACTTATGTTCTTAAAAAACAAAACACCTTGAAAGACTAGAGATAGGAAGTTCATATTCACAGGACATGTTCATTAGTGTGTTCACCTAGTTTCATCATGTGTCCTGTTGTCTAGCAGGCACTGGGTCCTCCATAGGCACTGATAACTTGTTCCATGCGTGATTACATCGACGCGTATAAGGCGCGAATGGCGTCCTGTGGTATAGCCATCCATGCTGCATTCACCTGGTTCCACAGTTCATCTTTGGTGGTTGGCATTGGGTCACAGCAGCGCCGCACCCGTCGTTGGCGACAAGTCCGGTGATCGGGCGGACCAGAGCAACATTCTGATATCCTGTGACAACAAGAAGGCACGTGTTCGTGCGTTGTCCTGCTGAAATATGGCGTCTGGGGTGCCGTGAGGTAGGGTATGACTACGGGACGCACGATGTCATTCACGTAGGTCAAACTGGTCACAGTGCCCTGGACACGCACCAACTGTGATTTGTGGTTGTACCCAATAGCAACCCACATCATAACGCCTTGAGTTGGCACTGTATGTCTTGTGCGAATACAGTCAGTGTGATGCCTCTCCCCTGTCTTCGGCGAACCAAAATGCGGCCATCATTTTCAAACAAACAAAACCTGGTTTCGTCCGAAAACACTATCAGCTGCCACTCCTGCCCCCAGTGACGTCGTTCCATGCACCATTGCAATCTATCATGTTTATGCACATTAGTCAAAGGTAGGCGAAGTGGACGACACGCCGACAAGCCAGACCGTAATAAACGGCGACGGACTGTCACTCCTGATAGTGTACGACGTCTTACATTGTTCCACTGTTGCGCCAGAGCCGAGGAGGACGCAGATATGTCCTGCAATGCCATTCGTATGAGGTGTCGATCTTCGCTGGGGCTGGGGGTTAGGGGTGGTCTGGCTGGTGCGACCAAACCCATCTCGTCATGTTCTACGGCCTTCTGTGAACCATTCTGCACACACCCGTTGCACTGCCGACACACTTCGTCCCACACGAGCAGCAATTTCCCGGATGGATCCATCACGTCCTCTCATGCCAATAAAGCGCTCTCTTTGAAACTCACTCATTTGACGGCACGGTTCTCTTATACGTCTGCGAGGCATCCTGCACGTCTGATCAAGTCACACTGATCCATTACCTTCGGTTTGTAGCGACAACGAGAGCCTCAGGCACATTTTACCAGTCGGTGGTGGTGCGCCGATATATCAATGTGGACCTTGAATCTGTGGGCCAACATGGTTCAAATACTAATCATTTCTTCAAAACATACTAGTGCACATGTCCTGTGAATATGAACTTCCTATCTCTAGTCTCTCAATACGTTCCGGTTTTTATTAACATGAGTGTAATAATAATAATAATAATGATAATAATCATAACAATAATAATAATTGTACCGGGCGGTACACCTCCACGCCGCTAATTTAAAAATTGCGCCAGGTGAAACTCCTCTGCTGGAGGAAGTCTGAACTTTATCTACGCTGTTAATTCTTTACCTTCTCAGAAGATGTCACCACGTGGAAAATTTTGAGTTTTTGAACTGTGTCATTTTTGATGTGTTTTTGTTTCGCTTGAAGTAAGAAGTGTAAACTTTCTCTCCTAGAGGACACTACTGAAGATCAACAATAGTGCACCCTAGTGCGGAGTCAAAGAACTATTTTGTTGGAGAAATTTTCATTTCAAATGTTTGTTTCTTGTTAAATTTCCTTCTGTTATTGTTTAAGTTGGCTGTATACCCCTCTTTTTCCCCTTGTTTTAGGTTTATCCAATCCCGAATTTCTTTTAGTAATTTCCGACCAATCCGATGTATTTTCCCCCAACTTGGATATGTTTCTGTACCCTAGCCAATAAAATTATTGTGGGCGGGTGTTTTCATTCCCCTAACGCCTAGAACCTTCCGCGAGAGGATATAAACTGCTGATTTTTGGGTCTCTGCGCCACTTCTGTTCCATCTTTCAGTGTGTTAAGTACATAGCAGGGGGCGGGAAGCGCCTCTTTCTTCGGCAGCGGTCAACAACAAGGTAATGGCCGATTAATAACTTCTTCCTTGCTAGCTCAGCAGTTTAACTTTCGGGGCGGGTTCTAGGCCTTCCACCATGTAACTTTCCTTTAAAATGTAAAAACTACTGGTATCTATTCTATCTTTCAAACGACATATCGGGATAGAGAGTGCTTAACCCTCTCGAGCTCCCACTCACATCGTCTTGAGGTGAACTTATTTTTCTCAACCAATTCTTCCGTAATGTAATGTAAATTGTTATTAAGTCACCTCTGTAGTATGGGATTAGCCCTTGTATTAATGGCCTAGTGCCAAGTAGGTCTTAAGCAAAGTGTATTTGGAGTGCAAATTCGCCTCCTCTCAAATTGTATTTTAGAGGTCATGTATTAACTTTCTTGTTATTTAACAGACCTCAGTAGGTTGGGTATTTTACCCCTGTGTATACGTCCTTGGAGGACAGCTTAAAAGTGGAGTTCGGAGTGGCCTATGATAGGCTTGTATTTTAAGGGGAAGTTGCCCTTTATTGAAAATTGTGTCTCTGCCTCAAGGAGGCTTTTGGGTGTAATTGGAAGCAAATGTTTCTGGCATGTTTGGGGGTTTTCGGCCCCTTTGTTGTATGGTGTTCATTGTAAGGTTGGGCTCTTTGCTCAAGAATTATGTTTCTGACTTTTGAAGCCCCAAATGGGGTACCTATGTAAATGTATTTTTCAATCGTGTTTCGGCTACTAAGTACCTGTTCTATTTGTTGTTACCTAATTTTGCAAAGAAAATATAACCTTGTTAAATTTTAAAATTAATTTCACTTTAGTAGCTTGAGACCTATTCACCACCCAGCACCTTCTTTCATGCATAACTACCACCAAAACACGGTAACAAGTGGTAGCAGAGCGTGGTTGAATGGGTCTCAATTTAGCCCCTTTTGACGGCTAAATATTGTTTGTTCCGAACTCTAACTATTTTCCCAGTTGCTGGAATTTTTTGACTTTTTCAAAATTGTTCTGTCATCATGCCAGGCCCTCGCGATGTTCTCCATCTTAATTATTTGCGCAAAGAGGAGTTGATCTATGAATTAACTATCAGAAATGTGCAATCTGGAGGCACGGTTGCAGTAGACACTAACAAGCTTAGAGAGTCCCTAGATTTGCCCATTTCCATCCCCAATTTGGGAGAGAAAGAAATTGACGACTCTCTTTCCACGATCACGGAGAATATTACTGGGCTAGCTTCTGTAGTTAGTTTTTTTGATGAAAATGATCCTTCTCCCAATCAAATTAAGCGTGTGCAAGGCAGGCTATATCATTTTTCGAATAGGGTTAACGATCTGTTGTCTCTAAAACTGAATGACGTTCAGAGGAAGGAAGCTAGTACGCTCCTGGAAAATATTTCCGAATTATCTAGTAAGGTCACTCTATTGTTGACTGGGGAAGTTCCTCCCAAATCTGATCAACCCACCATAGTGAATGCAGGTAGCGAGGAAGCACCTCCTAAGGGAGAAGTAAATAGGAAAACCATTGCTGCCCAAACTATCTCTGCCCCATTGGACAACGAGCCTGAACGCCGTGCATCATTGAGTAACATCCGTTCTGAATTAACTTCTTTGCCATTGAAGCCTTTACCTACTATGTCACCCGGGTTTAGCAGCTTGCCTCATCCATTGGCAATGTTGCTCAGAGGTATTTCTAAGTTTTCCGTTAATACCACCAGTGATGTAATTTCATTTTTAAGATTTCTAGTTGAATTTCAGGATCATGCCCTTGTGTTTTCTCTGTCTCCATGTCAAATTTTGCAAATTATCTATCCGTATGCTATTGGTATTCTCTCTGATAAAATCGTAAGAGCCATTGCCGAGCAATCATCTATTGAGGATTTCCATGCCCATTTGCTAGCTAATTTCATCCCGGCTAGGGCCAGGTCCTCCCTTATTCAGAAGTACTATTACCGTGTACAGCGCTTGGATGAAAACTTGGCAGACTTCATCCAAGATATTAAGTTTTATACTAGGGTGTTTGCCCTTCATTTTCCTGAAGATCAGATTGTACAGGCTATTGTGGAAGGCATTTCACCATCTTATAGGTCATACTTGTGTTTCGCGGCGTGCCCGCAAACTTTCTCTGAACTTGAAGCGTTGGCCGTCTCAGCGGAAGGAGTTAGATACGCCGATTCTTTGCGTGTAGCGAAAGAACCCCCGCCTTCCTTTAGTAACACTCGGCTTCCACCTCGCCGACCAGTCACACCCCGTAAATGTTATGCTTGCGGGTCGCCTGACCATCTTCGCAATAAAGGTCCATTGGTCAAAACTAGTAGGGCAAATAATGGAGCTGGTTCAGCACAAGGCTGTTTTAAATGTGGGGCTTTCTCACATATCGCCAAGAATTGCCCAAACTCGAATAGCACCCCCTCCTGCTCAACTTCTGGTGCAAATTCCACCTATGCCAATAATAAAAAGTGACTAGTGGCTTCGGCTGAGTCAACTAATCCATCTTCCCGAGACTCAGCCCCTGGTAAACAGGTTGTAAATTTAGAGAACGAGCAATTTTCAAATTTATCTTTTGAAGGTCCCAAAGAGTGTCTTAGGATTGCGGCGGATTCCCCCGCACCGGTTCCTTTTCTTAAGATTGAGTTAAATAACGAGCCTATTACAGCTCTCTTAGATTCAGGCAGTGTTTGTTCGATTATTTCGGCTGAATGGTATTCTAAATTGAAATCGGTTTGTAAACTTCCTGACTATGTCTCTTCTCCTGTTCAATACGTTTCGGCTAATTCATCTCCATTAGAAATTCTAGGTTCCTTATTGGTCAAAATTCGTATTTTTAAATTCACTTGGAAAATTAAATTGTTTGTGGCCAAACAATTGTCTTGCCCCATTATATTGGGAGCTGACTTTATTTCTCACACTGGTCTTGTGCTCGATCTCCAGTCTAGGTCGTGCACATTCAAATTTGCTTCTAGTTGTAAAATACCACTATTAAAGTGTAATTCTGTGTCATGTTCTTCTATTTCGCCTACCCAGGATGAGATGTTGTTAGACCTTAGACATCTACCTGAGGAGCAGGCTGATAGTATTCGCAAACTGTGTCAGTCGTTTCCCGAGGTGTTCTCTGATACTCTTGGTGTTACTGACCTTATTGAATACAAAATTGAGGTCACGGATTCGATTCCTGTCCGTTTTCCACCTTATAGGCTATCTCCACCTAAAATGAAGGCTCTGAAAGAAATTATCGATCAGATGTTGAAGGATGGTATTATTAGGCCCTCTAAGTCGGCGTATTCATCGCCTATTTTCCTAGTCCCGAAACCCCAAGGCGGCTTCAGGCCTGTCATTGATTACAGGGCTCTCAATCGGAAGGTGGTGTTGCAATCTGTGCCCCTTCCTGACCTTCATTCTTGTTTTTCATGGTTTCGTAAGGCCAAGTTCTTCACCATCTTGGACTTAAATCAGGCCTACAATCAAATTCCCCTTGCCGAAGAGTCTAAACACCTTACAGCGTTTGCCACGGACTGGAATTTATATGAATACAACCGCGTGCCTTTCGGGCTCCCCACCGGAGCAGCTGTGCTCACTAGGCTACTAGATAGGGTCTTCTCCGACATCAAATTCGAATACTTATATCACTATTTAGATGATGTCGTCGTATTTTCAGAGACTTTTGAAGAACATCTAGATCATTTGCGAGAAGTTCTCGATCGCCTTCGTAAGGCTGGGTTAACTGTTAAGTTGTCCAAGGTTGCCTTTGCTAAGCCCTCTATGTCATTCCTAGGGCATATTGTGTCACCCGATGGTGTATCAGTCGATCATTCTAGAACACAGGCCATCCGTGATTTTAAACCGCCCAAGGACATTAAAGGTATCGCCAGGTTCATTGGTATGGTGAATTTCTTCAGAAAGTTCATTCCTAACTTTGCTAATAGAGCGGCGCCCTTAAACCTTCTTCGTAGGAAAGGCATCAAATTCGTGTGGGGACCTTCTCAACAAGCCGCTTTTGACGACCTTAAATTAGCACTTTGTAATGCCCCTGTACTTGCTATGCCTGATTTCTCGAAGAAATTCATCGTCCAAACCGACGCGTCGTCGTCAGCGGTAGCTGCAGTCCTTCTTCAAGAGACTGAACTAGGGAGGCGCCCCATCGCCTATGCGTCTAGGACATTGTCGGCTCAAGAAGCCAAGTATTCCATCTATGAGCTCGAAGGTTTGGCAGTCTTATTCGCCTTAGAGAAGTTCCGCCTCTATCTGGAGCATGTCAAATTCGACCTGGAGACAGATAATCAAGCCCTAAGCTGGGTCTTAGGCAGGCCGCGTCGTACTGGTCGTATAGCCCGTTGGGCCATCCGTATTTCTGCCTTCCAATTTGATGTCAGGCATATCAGAGGTACCGAAAATGTTGTTGCTGATGGACTCAGCCGTATGTTTCATAACGACGTCGAGACCCACGAACCGGTCGACAGTTCATCACCTTCCGAGTCCATACTATCTGGTGTTAATGCCATCTTAACAGATGCTCCCATGCTTTTTAGGGATATTGAGAAATACCAACGTGAAGATCCAACGCTGGCTCCGATAATGGAAACCCTTTCTTCTGGGGAACATGTTGTCCCTTATGTTCTGAGGAATGGTGTTCTATGTTGCCCTTCGAGGCATGATAAGTTGATGAAAGTTGTTGTTCCAGCGGTTCTTGTACCTATGATCTTCAGGTATTATCATGAGACCCCATTAGGAGGGCATCTTGGTATCTTTAAAACTCGTGAAAAGATTCGAGAAATGTTCATCTGGAAAGGTATGGACGGTGAAATCCGTGAACTAGTAAAGGCTTGTAAATAATGTTTGATTAGTAAACCAACCATGTCCACCAAGGTAGGCCTCTTGTCTTCGCATCAAGCATCGCGCCCCATGGAACGCCTGTATATTGATTATGTAGGACCCTTCCCCCAGTCGAAGGGAAATGCCAACAAATTCATCTTTGTATGTGTAGATGGTTTTACCAGATTTTCCTGGTTATTTCCGACTAAGCTGGCTACCGCTCAGTCCACCATTACTTGCCTAAATTCTATTTTTGCTTCGTTTGGTCCGTGCCAATATATTGTATCTGATAATGCTAAGGCTTTTACATCTAATTTATTTCGTAAATTCTGTTTTGACTTATCCATCTCTCACGTAACTACTTCTGCTTATTACCCTCAACCATCTCTGGCTGAACGGGTTAATCGTAATCTCAGGTCCGCACTTATTGCCTATCATCATGAAGATCATTCCAGGTGGGACACGTCCCTGCATTGGTTAGCTTTTGCTTTGAATTCGGCGGTTCATGAATCTCATAAGTTCACTCCAGCTTCCTTGATGTTCAAGTTTATTCCCAACACGCCGCTCTCTAACCTTTGGTCTCTGAGTGACATTCTACCCGAGACAATAGATCCGGATAATATTAAAGATCTTTGGAAGAAGGCTAAAGCCAATCTTAAGGTATCTCATGAAAAGGTTAGAGAAAAGTATGATCGTGGACGGAGACCCACCACTTTGAAGGTAGGTGACCAGGTGATGGTCAAAAATTTTGTTCCCGCGGGCAAGCTTGCCCCCAGATTCCATGGGCCATGTGTTATTCTCGATTTCCTTACGCCAGTCACGTTGTTATTAAGCAATCCAGCCACCGAGAGGATATTTAGGGTTCACCTGTCACAGGTGAAACCAGTGTAAATTTTGTGTCAACTTGCTTCATATAATTTGAAAGGAATATGAAGGTTATATTTTTTTGAGTTTCACTTTTATGGCTTTCTGCCCCTTCTATAATATTTTGTTTTATATGTAAGCATTTGTGTGAAACCTCCCCCGATTTGTTAAACTGCCATCCTGTCCTTGCCTCGGCCATTACCACGCTCCCGTCTCCTGCTTCAATACACACTGTGGCTTGATTTGAGTAAATGCCATGGATATCTGCACGCCGCTGACCCCTCAACCTCCTCACCAAGCCTGTGCCCTCAAAAAAAGATGATGGTCCAACACAATTCTGCCGCCAAGCTTTAATGTTTCAGTGCCCCCGCAGCCGCGCGGCGCCGTGCAGCAACTGGAGCAGAGGACGGGCCCCCTCGGCCCCAGCGAGGACGACGTGTGCACGGCGAGCCGGAGCTCTCCTCCCGGCCAAGGCTGATGTGCGGCGCACGACCTGCTACTTGCCCGCAGCCTGTATATGTTCACCGCGGGCGCGGCGTGCTTCAACACCTCTGCTCCCCTCATAGTGCGGGCGAGCGGTATCTCAGGGTACTTGAGGGGTCCGAGCGGCCTCCTTTGGACGCAAGCCGCAACGGCCGGTCTGGCCATCCCACTTCATCACCGTCTACTACATGAACAGTTACTATAAGTAATGACTACACTTGGGAATTCAACTGCAATATTTGGTGGACTTTGAAATTTTTTTTTTCCCTTCACTTTCAAGTATAAAAAGTTATCTTCAGAAATTCAACTTCTACAAATATAAAGACTTTACTTCATCTGCAACAACAAAATTTTGAAACTAAATCAAACCAAATTAAGAAATCTTATAAAGGCTTCTGCAATCAATCTTCATATCCACAGCATAACTTGGACCTTGTTTCAAACAGATTTCATGTGTCACCCCTGGAGGAACTTTTTGGGGGGGAGGTCTGTACCGGGCGGTACACCTCCACTCCGCTAATTTAAAAATTGCGCCAGGTGAAACTCCTCTGCTGGAGGAAGTCTGAACTTTATCTACGCTGTTAATTCTTTACCTTCTCAGAAGATGTCACCACGTGGAAAATTTTGAGTTTTTGAACTGTGTCATTTTTGATGTGTTTTTGTTTCGCTTGAAGTAAGAAGTGTAAACTTTCTCTCCTAGAGGACACTACTGAAGATCAACAATAGTGCACCCTAGTGCGGAGTCAAAGAACTATTTTGTTGGAGAAATTTTTATTTCAAATGTTTGTTTCTTGTTAAATTTCCTTCTGTTATTGTTTAAGTTGGCTGTATACCCCTCTTTTTCCCCTTGTTTTAGGTTTATCCAATCCCGAATTTCTTTTAGTAATTTCCGACCAATCCGATGTATTTTCCCCCAACTTGGATATGTTTCTGTACCCTAGCCAATAAAATTATTGTGGGCGGGTGTTTTCATTCCCCTAACGCCTAGAACCTTCCGCGAGAGGATATAAACTGCTGATTTTTGGGTCTCTGCGCCACTTCTGTTCCATCTTTCAGTGTGTTAAGTACATAGCAGGGGGCGGGAAGCGCCTCTTTCTTCGGCAGCGGTCAACAACAAGGTAATGGCCGATTAATAACTTCTTCCTTGCTAGCTCAGCAGTTTAACTTTCGGGGCGGGTTCTAGGCCTTCCACCATGTAACTTTCCTTTAAAATGTAAAAACTACTGGTATCTATTCTATCTTTCAAACGACATATCGGGATAGAGAGTGCTTAACCCTCTCGAGCTCCCACTCACATCGTCTTGAGGTGAACTTATTTTTCTCAACCAATTCTTCCGTAATGTAATGTAAATTGTTATTAAGTCACCTCTGTAGTATGGGATTAGCCCTTGTATTAATGGCCTAGTGCCAAGTAGGTCTTAAGCAAAGTGTATTAGGAGTGCAAATTCGCCTCCTCTCAAATTGTATTTTAGAGGTCATGTATTAACTTTCTTGTTATTTAACAGACCTCAGTAGGTTGGGTATTTTACCCCTGTGTATACGTCCTTGGAGGACAGCTTAAAAGTGGAGTTCGGAGTGGCCTATGATAGGCTTGTATTTTAAGGGGAAGTTGCCCTTTATTGAAAATTGTGTCTCTGCCTCAAGGAGGCTTTTGGGTGTAATTGGAAGCAAATGTTTCTGGCATGTTTGGGGGTTTTCGGCCCCTTTGTTGTATGGCGTTCATTGTAAGGTTGGGCTCTTTGCTCAAGAATTATGTTTCTGACTTTTGAAGCCCCAAATGGGGTACCTATGTAAATGTATTTTTCAATCGTGTTTCGGCTACTAAGTACCTGTTCTATTTGTTGTTACCTAATTTTGCAAAGAAAATATAACCTTGTTAAATTTTAAAATTAATTTCACTTTAGTAGCTTGAGACCTATTCACCACCCAGCACCTTGTTTCATGCATAACTACCACCAAAACACGGTAACAATAATAAACGATATTTTTAACATTATATTAATATTATAATAAATTAAATTTCATACATACATACATACTGAACCCATGACCTTTGTGCCCTAAGAACATTATGCATAATGTAACAATTAAACTAAAAGTTGGATTCTTGATAGCATGGATTTGACACGTGACGAGGGGGTGATTACCTTCGGTCCCACGCTCTGGGGTACGTGACGTCAACCACACGTGTCGACGGCGGAAGAATCTCAAGTCATTTTTATGAACTATTTCAAAGCGCGTGTACATGGCGTGACCACGCCAAGTCAAAAAAATATAGTGCCTATCAAAGGAGGTCAATCATCTCACAAATCGAACCCGTAAAAATTTTAAATGTCCATGAACACTACCGCCAGAAATGTAGCAAGCATGTAGTCACTTTCAAAACTCTTGAAATATCAGTTTAGGTAAGTCAGAATATTTAGAGAAATTTTCTTGGCGGCAAAGGGAGAGATCCGAAGAGAGGGGGTAACTGCTATAAATATGAAGGGACGCCATGACGAAGCTTCCTTCTCCGGCATTTGTGATACAAAGCGGACGAAAAATTGTTGAGCTGCTCTGCGAAATCAAACCAACGAAAGTAGACTGAGTTCAACTACAGATTTTAGCCAATGCGGCTAAGTCTTGACTCCATGACGAGATAGTTTTCTTGAGTGAAATAATTGTAACAGATAGGACGGTCAAAGTACTGAATAAATTCTAATGTGATTGAGTAATTCGTGTGCGGAAATAATTGTAGTCCATCGTGTGCGTTTAAGCAAACGAGTGAAGGGTATTTTCTTTTTTTTTTTAATGCTTTATTCCAGGAAACCTGAAGAAACACAATGATATGTACAGCCATGAATGTAAAAATGGCTAAATAAAATGCCAGGGTCGCAGGTGAGCCCTAAGACGAATACTGGCATGAAGACATGAGGTAGGTGATTTTCCATCTTACTACCTCTTATATCCTGTCTCGTGATTTCTTAAAGTGTATTTGAATGGGGATATACGACGCAGTGGTCACCCTACTAAGTTTTGTAAATGTGAGAGTACGACTAAAAGAGTCATTTGTTTTATTTTCCACTTGGATAAAATTTTGAAGTCTTGCGAGGGCCGTATAATGTTGTAAAAAGTTATTGAATAGGGTTCCGAAGTGATATCACGTCCAATGTAGATCGTCATCCGTGTGAGTGTACTGCCTATATTTTGTGATGTCAAATTAAGATGTTCATTCGACGTAAAATTCTTCTGTCTGCAATTTGACGTTAATAATAATAATCCATGGTCACTCATTTTCAATCGAGTGGAAGCGCGCTGTTGGATGAGAACCTAGGGTGATGAATTTGGTCACGGAGAGAAACGGTTTTTTATGCCCATTTAAAACTGTGTCTGACTGACAAATAAAAGATCTAGTAGAATGTTTCAGTCATTTCTCGTAAAAATCAAGTTATTAAATACGATATCATTTATGCGAAGTTATTCATGATTAATGCATTGTGCGATATTAGACGTCGGGATTTCTAGTAGGGATTTTATTCCAGTTCTTTGTCGATGATAATTGTGGAGCTGGGAAACAGAGGTTAGTTTTGTGAATCAGGTTGGACCTGTCATTGAAGCCGGGACACGGAAGCCCGAGGAATGTTTTATATGAGTTGAGATGAGATGTGCGAATCAGGTTAGAGTCCTGTCATTTGAAGCCGGGACATGATAACCCGAACAATATTTATAATGTTGAGAATGGAAAGAAATTCATAGAAATCCATAGCGGTATAATTGGCGACGCGTATAATTAGTGTGGGCATCTTGAAGCATATCTGTGCATTTTGTTGGTTAGAATATCGTATTTGTTTAATCATGTCGGCAGAGTTTAAAGGGAGCATTTTGAGAAGTCAGTCAGGTAGAACGAACCGGGTGGTTTATGTAACTGCCAAGCGAGCATGGGGTGATAGACCTCAGCTATGATAGCGGGAAGAAGTGGAGTTGAGATTGTACTGTGATTCTCGGCCAGGGGAAACGTTAAAATGCTGGATTTAGTTGAAATTCATAGCCGGTAATGATATAAGTATTGTGAAATACTGTAAATGGGGACGTAGTGAACATTTGAAATCACGAACTTTGAGTATAAGGAACAGAGTAACCCAATTTCAGGGTTGTTCAAAATATAGAGCGATGGCCGTGACGATCGGTTTGTCTGCGAGGGGTGTGCAAAATTCAGTGATGACGAGATATGACATCGTAATTATATGGCGAGTTGTTTGGTTTGTACGTAGATTATTATGATATCCAAGTGTTAATAACGGTTAGGACTAGATTAGATTTTTAAGCATGATATCACGAGATAGGATATATGTAGCTGGACATGAATTATGTAAACATTCTTTTCCAGCCAGATAAACATCGCAATATTGAACTCACATCACAGCTGCGTAGAAATTTGTGAAGAAACCAGAGTCCGCGGAGATAAAATTTACTGATCTTTAACATTTCGTTAAATCATTTAAATTTATTTAATTATTAAATTCAGTGAAACCGCATTTTGAAATAACTTTAATCAAGCGAATAACTTGGAGATGCATTCTGGAAATTTTAGTTTGTTTCTGGGAAATATAAAAAATAAAGTAACGATTAAGGGGACATATCCGAAGGAAATGGATTTTTCTGCCACTAAGTTTGTGAGCATTGCTATTGTTGTAATTATTGAACTTTGATGGATTGAGCAGTGAATGTGCTGGGGATAGTAAAGTGGAACTTCGGTCATAAACCGATGTAACTTAATTGTGTGTAGCCTTCAGCCTAGAAACATGGATGGCCAGGGGGTCATCAACCTCAGTGACTTAGATTAGGGCCATATGCCATCATAGCATCATTTCCTTGCGGTCATCATCCACAATGACTTTAAAGTAACTTAAAAGATTAGATGTCGGTCCATGACATAGACGCAGGTCACATCGATTCAATTAAGGGTCCATGCCGTAGAACCACTGTGTGGCACACACCGATTGGACGGCCTTAATTATACTCAGAGTCCAGAGTTCGTGTTACGAGGGCTGGACCATAACGAATCACTATGTTGGTACATGTGGTCTCACATGGAAGCCGAATTTAAGGATTTCCAGACTTTCCTTTCTAAAATGATTAATAATTGAGACAATGGTTTCTAGTAAGAATGCCCATCAGGCAATTACGTTAAAGTCTCACACCAGTGTTCTGACATTTATGTAAAATGATGGTGGTGTCCAGTGGACACAATCGACTTCTATGATACCATTGACATGCTTCAGAATTTTCCTGAATAAATAGGAATCTTTTAAACAGACCTTTCATTCCAGTAGATAGATTAGAATTAATGAACCCTACCTTTACCTCAGCAAGTGACGAAGAACCCGAAACGACCCAAGAGACAGATCTCATGAACTTTGCTGATAGGTAAGGAAGGTAGGTATCCCTCAATATGGACCTAAAGGGTTCAATACATACATACATACATACATACATACATACATACATACATACATACATACATACATACATACATACATACATACATCATTATAGACCATTATGCCTTTCAGCGTTCAGTCTGCAAGCCTCTGTGAATTTATTAAACGTCGCCACAATCCTCTATTTACAACTAGTGCTGTGGCCTCATTTAGTTCTATACTTCTAATCTTTAAATTGTAAGAAACTGAGTCTAACCAAAGTCGTCTAGGTCTACTTCTACTTCTCTCACCCTCCATAACAGAGTCCATTATTCTCTTAGATAACCAATCCTTATCCATTCGCCTCTCATGACCCTACCAGCGAAGTGTACAGCTTCATCCATCGAGTTAATTCCTAACTTAGTCTTTATCTCCTCATTCCGAGTACTTCCTGCGTTTGTTCCCAGCTGTTTGTACCAGCAATCATTCTCGCTACTTTCATGTCTGTTACTTCTAACTTATGAATAAGATATCCTGAATCCACCCATCTTTCACTCCCGTAAAGCAAAGTTGGTCTGAAAACAGACCGGTGTAAAGATAGTTTCGTCTGGGAGCTGACTTCCTTTTTACAGAATACTGTTGATCGCTACTGCGAGCTAGCTTTACTGCACCTTGATTCAATCTCACTTACTATATTACCATCCTGGGAGAACACACAACCTAACTACTTGAAATTATCTACATGTTCCAGTTTTATATCCCAAACGTGACATTCAATTCTCTTGGATTTCTTACCTACTGACATCGATTTAGTTTTGGAAAGGCTCATTTTCATACCATACTCATTGCACCTATTTTCAAGTTCCGCCATATTAGACCGCAGGATTTTGGCACAATCTGCCATTAAGATAAGTCGTCAGCTAAGGCCAGACTGCTTACTAGCTTACTACATGTCCACCTAACTAAATCCCTCCCTGCCAATTTAGACCTTTCTACCTTGAACCAAGAACTCATTGTACAACAACAACAACAACAACAACAATAATAATAATAATAATAATAATAATAATAATAATAATAATAATAATAATTTGTTGGACCCATGTTTTTCTTCTGATTTATGTTAAGAATGCCCGGTTACACTTCCTCTTGAAACCACAGTCTCTGTCCCGAAGATTATGGGACACTATTGTAAGGGACGGAAAATCCCACTCAGTGCTGTAGCGATGAAGAAAACGAATAATAAGAGAAGAGTGCAAGTCACTGAAGCTCGGAAGATTGTTCAAGGAAGTTACTATTTAAGTCCTCCATAATCAGGACATTAGCACTGGTAATATGTTACACCACGAAGTATTTTCCTGTGGCTAGCGGGAGGAGTATCGGCCTGTACCGGCAGTGCTCGAAATGTTTAAACTGGTTTAGATATGACAATGAGCGTACCTCTTGTTATCGGGTCGAGACATCGACCAGTCGTGGGAAGGAAGGTAGGAAGCCGGCTCGCCAGGGGGTCACCGGTCACAGGTTGGGGGGTTATTTATGTATGTCGCCAAAGAGGGGCACACTCCACCCACAACCATCCGCCCGCACACTATCTCTTTAAGTTAGGGATAAAGAGTCTCTGTATTTTACGATATACAGTGGTAATGGCCTGCCAGCTGCTTTTATTCCACCGGTTATTGAATTTGAGAAATACAACTGTTTTCTTCCGCGAACTGCTCTTTCCTCCAAACATCCCTACATAAAAGGTAATCTGACAAAGTATGGCCTTAGTACTAAACGATTTCCCAGCAGTAAACCATTTAACAATCTAATGTTTAGATGGACTCTGTCCTCATCGGACCTCGTTCTTCTACATCCATTTCTTCTCAGCTCCCGATAAGCTCGTGTTCAGGAGGACGGACTTCAATATAAAAGACCACTGATCTGCATCTAGGGCAGTCGCCCAGGTGGCAGATTCCCTATCTGCTGTTTAGCTAATCTTTTCTTAAATAATTGAAAAAAAAAATTGTAAATCTATTGAACATCTCCCTTGGTAAATTATTCCGATCCCTAACTCCTCTTCCTATAAAATAATATTTGCCCCAGTTTGTCCTCTTGAATTCCAACTTTATCTTCATATTGAGATCTTTCCTACTTTTAAAGACACCACTCAAACTTATTCGTCTAATATTATCATTCCACGCCATCTCTCCAGTGACAGCTCGGAACATACCACTTAGTCGAGCAGCTCGTCTCGTTTCTCCCAAGTCTTTCCAGCCCAAACTTTGCAACATTTTTGTAACGCTACTCTTTTGTCGGAAATCACCCAGAACAAATCGAAGTGCTTTTTTTTTGGATTTTTTTTCCAGTTCTTGAATCCAGTAATCCTGGTGAGGGTCCCATACACTGGAACCATACTCTATTAACGCTAATCAGAGGGAAAATGTGGAAGAGGTCGGACACTTCGAAAAATGAAGGTATCGGGCAAGAAAGACAAAGGCCACGAAGGGCGTGAAAATGAAAGACTCCACATGTAATACTGTCGGAATCTGAAAGAATAAGAGTGGACCAAGTGTAGTCAGATAGGATAGTTGAATCCCTTGTGGTTAGTGGCAGTAGACTAACACCCACGTTATCCCCTACCTGACGTAAGACGCCACTAAAAGGGGACTCAGGGGCTCTTAACTTGGAAGTGTAGATTGGTGACCACGGGGCCCTTAGCCGAGTTTTGTCATTACTTCCACTTACTTGCGCCAGGCTCCTCACTTTCATCTATCCTATTCGACCTCCTTTGGTCAACTCTTGTTATTTTCCGACCCTAAAGCTATTACGTTGCGAGTGCTAGGGAGTATTTAATTTTCACGCCCTTCTTCGGCCGATATCTTCATTTTTCGAAATGTTGGATCTCTGCCTTTTTCATGTTGAAAACATTTCATGGCAGACAAAGTAGGGGTCCCGATACCACGAAAAATGTAAAACTAAGCAATTTCTTTAATTGTACCGAAAGTTGCATGTCTAAAGGGCCCCGGAAAGGTTTCAGATTGTGAGTCTTGGTTAGTCTATCAAACTATAAAACGAAATTTCGAAAAACATTCCCAGACTAAATACAGTTCTGGAAATCAGCGTAAAATCGCTTGTTTCTTTATTTGTTTTTTAAATTCATATCCTAGCCAAATTACCTTATTTCCATAATTCTTTGTGTAATGTGTTCCTAGGTTTAATGCCACACCAAATTTAGTTATAAGGGCTTAAGTGAAACTCTGCATTGACTCACATTAGCGCTCGTAGTGGTGGAAAACAGCAAATTGTTAATATAATCGACCGGATGATTAAGAAAAGGATTGTAACTTTTAGGAATAAATAAATAATATATTCTCACATTTTATTATATTTTATTTACCTAAAATTCATAGCTCATATTCCTAGGATGATTTCAACACTGATTTGCTTGTCTGAAGGGGTAGAACAGTGGATTTCCCTCACTCTGATTAGTGTTATATAGAGGATATAGAGAGTAATCACCACCACCACTAGATTGTTTAAAGTGAGCTTCGTGAGAACGAATACCATTTACTTCTTACGGTAGTTGGTGGTGACTTGAACATCGATCTCAAGTCAGCACTAGCTCAAGAGTTCCCTCCTCCATGCGTAATAGCCTCGCTTCAATTACGAGGAGTATTACGCGCACAGTGGCTGTGTTCAGACGCTGCTTAAACCACGGAACTTTTCCTATCACCGTCCATTACTGAAGCAGAGAAATTCTTGAGCACCTGCTGACTTCAGATCGGTATTCATATCATCGCCATGTAGTAAATGACACTCGTTCTCACGAAGTATCTGTTCTTATAGCAACGCAGCTACTGAGCTAGTGTACGCAGATGACGAGCACTGGTTGCCATAGTTACATACTGTCGCGAAACTGATGATGCTAATACCAGGTAGACACCCAGCCCGAACACAAACCCATATGAAAAGGGGCAAAGTATCAACGTAATTGATAGAGGCACCTGTTGGTGGCGAAAAATCTTCCCAAACTTCGTCATTTTTAAGAAGTTATTTCGGTATATTTTTCGCTATTTTATTTCGTCAATAATTTCGTTAAATTTTATTTCCGCTTTTCAACAATGAAACCTAAATCATGATAGCTGATAGCATATTTTCAGTAAAACATCAATTTAATTTTTACATGTGTACAAGGAACATGAAAGTTCTCTCGCACTTTGAGCCAAATTATTAAAATTTCGCAAAAGTTTCGCGATTTCGCGCCACGCTACAACAGGCACCTCTATCAATAAGGGAAATGTTTGCGTTGCAATGAACTTTGTAGATTGATCAGTATTTGGAAAAACTCGTAAACGTGCTCTGAGAAAACAGGTACTACTACACCAAACATTCCACCATTTCGCGCTTTGAGAAAAACAGGTACCTCTACCAATAAGGGAACTGTTTAGGTTGCAATAACCTTTGTAGCCTGATCAATGTTTCGAAATATTTTGCAAACTTGCTTTGCGAAAAACAGCCACCTCTACTAATTGAGTTCAATTCTGTGTGACTTCTTATCTTTAGACTCCGGATTTTTAGGCAGTAATAGGTTAGAATGGGCCTCTGTAGCTCAGGCGGCAGCGCGTCAGCCTCTCACCGCTGGGTTTCGTGGTTTAAATTCCGGCAAGATTTGTCCTGGAGAAAGTGGAGGCGGGACAGATTTTTATGAAGGTATTCTGGTTTTTCCTGTCATCTTTCATTACAATAACACTCTCCAATATCATTTAATTTCATCTGTCGCTCATTAATCATTGCCCCAGAGGAGTGCGACAGGCTTCGGCAGCCGGTACAATTCGTATTCTCGCCGCTAGATGGGGACTTCATTCATTCCATTCCTGACTTGGTCGAATGATTGGAAACAGGTTGTGGATGTTCATTTTTAATAGGTTGGTCTGCGAAGTTATTAGGCAGTGTCGACTAGCCCGTTCTTCCTTTGTGTAACAAGAGGAACATAAATTCTAGGGGTTCTGATGGGCCTTACCCCTACTGTTTATCAAGCGTCATAACATAACCGTCGTGTAGGGTACACTATACTTGTTATCCGCTTCAATAAATTTGTATACTAACCCATTACTGCCTAGAAATTCGGATTCTACTCACCATATCGTAAAGGGGGTCGATAATGAAGACATGAAAGTGCTTGGGGATTATTGTTTATAATGGTTTGTTACAGCAGTTAGAGGGAGTTCTACTAATGTAGCATCTTGAAGAAGGGGCTTAGGGCGTGCGCTAAGACTGGAGACTGTCAGTCTGGTGCGCCAAGGTAAATATTGGTTTAGCAGGCTGGTTACACTAGCGGAGAGATGAGAACAAACAGTACGACGTGTGGGGGCTCCGAGTGGAGCATGACACAGCCACCCTCTGTCTTATACATTAACAAGATATTTCTACGAGGGACAGCCAATACGTTTCTCAGCACACAACACAATGCCATCGTCATACATCATGGCCCAGGGGTCCTTTGATCGGATTCATTCAGTAATTGAGTCAATAAGGAGGGCAAAAAGTAGTGGAGTAAGTGCTGAACCCTGAGGAAGTCCCGGCTATGAAACATTTTGTTTCTCCATGTGGCATATTCCGTATCAGCTGCTTACATTAGTTTGTTTCTTAAAAATAATTTCAAAGAACTTGGAAATGTATCAAACATTTCACTTGAAAAGTAATTCCATTCCCTAACTCATCTTCCCGTAAATGAATTGTACCGGAGGTACACCCGCCCCGCGCATTTAAATTAAGCGCGTTGGAGAATGCCATCTGAAATATAGGCCTTACAACTAGTACAAGGAGTTTGAACATTTCTCAGCAGATGTCGCTACTATAAACTTATGTTGTGTCCTCTCGTGTAAAGATGAACTATTAAAATTCTAGAGTAATTTTTTATGTAAAGGTTTCCTAAACTGGAATGTTTAGTGTTTGTTTTTGATGTTCAAATGTTATCAACACTTCTGTCTCTTTTCGCCAACTGAAGGCGTTGACCAATCATAAATTTTGTACATTTATTTATTCACCAATGACAATATTTTGATATTTATTTGAATATTCAATGAGAATTGGGGGTGTGTCGGGCCCTTGGGCCAGAGCTTTCTGGAACCTTCCCCTCTGCTAAAAAATCTGGCAGTTTTCGGACGAGTTTGTCTTAGTGATCGCTCTAGTCTAGAGTTTGTTC